>NW_025335269.1:5794039-5847418 GCF_004798865.1 Varanus komodoensis | reverse complement strand
CTTGCACTTATCCACATTGAATGCCATCCTGTTGTCTCCTGCCCACTTCCATAGTCTGTCCAGATCCTTTTGCATCTGGAGTACCTGCTCCGCAACTCTGACCACTGCCCCAGTTTTGGTATCATCTGTGAATTTGATCAGCAGACTGTTCACCCCTTCTTCCATGTCATTGATGAAAAGATTAAACAGAATCGGCCCCAGGACAGACCCCTGGGGGACCCCGCTTGTCACTGGCCGCCATCCCGATCATTCCCCACTAATGGTTACCCTCTGCTTTCGGTCAGTCAACCATGCCCTAATCCACCGGACAGTGCTTTGGTCTATCCCAAAACTCCTCAATTTCTCATCCAGGATGTCATGGGGCACTTTGTCAAAGGCCTTGCTGAAATCCAGGTAAACCACATCCACTCCATCTAGCCATCTTGAAACCTAGTCGTAGAATTCTGAAGGGTTGTCTGGCGGGACTTGTATTTGCGGAAGCTGTGTTGTGTGGCCACCAGCCTCCCTTCCCTATCTAGCATCACTAGATCTCTCTCTATTATGAGCCTTTCCATTGTTTTTCCTACAATGGACGTAAGGCTAACAGCTCTGTAATTCCCCATGTCCTTCTACTACTCTTTTTGAAAATTGGGACCACTGTTGCCACCCTCCAGTCCTCTGGAACTTCACCCGTTCTCCATGAAGCCTCAAAAATGGAGATCAGTGCACATGAGAGAACCCCTGCCAACTCTTGAAGCACTCTTGGGTGTAACCCATCAGGGCCTGGTACCTTTGTAACATCCAATGTCCTGAGGAGCCCTTTAACATCTAGAGGGGTGACTCTAATCTGCACCCCTAAGTCCCCAGCCTCATCTAATCTCCCATGAGGATCTCCCCTCATCCTGCTTTGGGGAAAACAGAGAGGCAAAATAGTCATTTAGTATCTGTGCCTGTTCCCTCGTATCAGTCACTGGATCTCCTTCCTCCTTTTTCAGCAGTCCTTGTCTCCCCTTCCTCTTGCTATTTACATGCTGATAAAAGCCCTTTTTGTTGCTCTTGATATTCTTGGCAAGTCTCAGCTCATAATCAGCCTTCGCCTTGTGAACTATCCTTCTGCAATGGGCCTCCTCCTGGTATACCCTTTTATCTATTTGTCCCAGTACCCATTTCCTGCGGAGGTTCCTCTTTCATCTAATCCCTCTAACCACCTCCTTTCACATCCATGGGGACACTCTCCTTTGCCTCCCCACCTTACTAACCAGAGGTATCGTCAAGGCTTGTGCATCCAAAACCTCTTTTTTGAGTGCCATTCACCCCTCCTCAACTCACTTGCCTTCCGGTAACCTATCCCAGGAGACTTTCCCCAGTCTGGCATTCAGTTGGCCAAAGTTGGCCCTCTTGAAGTCCCAGCTTCTAGTGCTCGACCTGCTGCACGTCCCCGTCCCCTGATCTCAAAGCAAAGGTTGGAGTGATCACTGGCATCCAGAGCTCCCCTAATCTGTATTCATCTATCAGCTCCTCCCTGTTGGTCAAGATCAAGTCAAGGATGCCCCCCCCCCATCGCCTTTCTGATCCTCTGCGTGAAAAAGCCTCCCTCTATAGCTTCTAGGAAGCGACATGACCTGGCTGTCACCCCTGAGTGAGTCTCCCAGCTAACATCCGGGAAATTGAAATCTCCCATAATTACTGTGTCCCTCCCCCGAGATATCCTTTGAATCTGGTCTGTCAGGACATCATCCAGGGTCTCAAGCTGACCTGGAGGGCAATAACATTCCCCCACTGTCAGGTCTCTTTCCCTGTAAAAACCCCTTAGTTTAAACCAGGCTGCCTCTACTAAATCCCTATCTGTGCTGCCTCTACTGAATGCCCATCCTTGCTGTAGAAGTACAGCAAGCTGCTATCTGTAGAAACTGGGTGAATGAGAACATTGCATTTGGGCCGAGAGGTACACTGCCACTGAATATGGAAGGTCTATTTAGACTTCGCAGAGCTTTGTGAACAGACCAAGGCTGGAACAGCTATGGCACAGTGGAGGCAAGGGAAGTTGTGGCAGGAATGGAAGGGCTGGGAAGGTGGGACTTTCAGTACCGCAATTTGTTGAGGCTCTATTCAACTCTGCACAGCTTTCAGAGCAATCCTCTGGCCCCTAGGAAGCCTCCAGCGGCTCATCCAGTCTATCCCTGGCCTCAGAGCTGTGGACCCAGGCCCAGATAACCCTCCCACCCCCTCAGAGCCTGCAGACAATTGCACCAGCTGCTTCCCTGAAGTGACCTCAGAGAAAGGCTTTAGAGAGCATTTCATTGGGTGGAGAGCGGAGGAGACCGTGCCACTAAGACGCAATGTATCCTGGTGGTGCCTTGGCTTCTTACTCCTTCCCCTTAGGTGTTGCATTTAAGCTGCAAACATTGGTCATCCTGCTTCTCTGCAAGGCAGAAGGGCCTTCACCTCCATGCTCCTTGCATAGGACAGCCATAGTTCACCAGGTCTGGAGAATAATAGGCAGCCTCACCAGACTACACCCTTGTTGTTTTAATTTCAACTCATGTGAATCCAGCTCATTTTTCTTCTCTAATTTTAAAACAAACTGGTTGACATTTCATATAAGGTAGTGCTCAAAACATTTGAAACTATTTCACATTCATAAGAATGGCATTTCAGCCCAAACACCAATTTCTGCCTGTGGTACTCTTATCGACAAGACAGCAAACGCTTCACAATTTGGGCCAGCTTCACACATGCCTTTAAACCTTTGATCGTTCACGGCACACTTGAAGACTGACAGCAGCTGGGAATATTGGAACTGATGCCACATTATGTTGAACTTTGAAATAATATGAGATGAAATGAAGTTCTGTCTCTGGCATTATACCTTTGAAGGCTTGTACACATACGCAAATCATATGTGAGTCAACCCTCAGTGAAAATGATTCTTCCAAAGGGGAAGTCTCTTATCAGGGTCATATGCAACATTTTCTCAAGGTACTTCCATTATTGGATAGAAATATAGCCAGGGCGGGGGCGGGGAGTAATGAGTGATAATTTAGTTTGTTCGGGGTTTTGCTCTTATAAGTGTTTACCAAAATACTTCATTTCTGGAATGGAACTTGAAATTTTAAAATTGGAATTTCAGAGAAAATGTTCAAGTAGTTCTTGATCAAAAAGGCATAATAGCATGAGTGGGACTACAGATCACCAAGGGACAGGACAGCACCTATGGTGCTGGCAAAAAAGAAATAACTTAAGCCACCATGTGCTAAAGGCCATAGCCCAAAATTTCAAAAACTCCCCTCCGTACACTCTTTCACTAATGCTTTCACCTGGAAGTAGGAGAGAAAGATTTGGGGAAGCCTGCTTGATTCAGCTTCCACACTGAATGGCAATAAAAATAACTGCTTGAATTTAAACACTTGTAGTTAAGTTAAAAATAGCCCAATATTTTAGCTCCATAGAGCAAGTGAAGATGAAACGCAAGGCATTGACAGTGCGAGCTCCCACTGTAAAGGAGCCAGCCAGCCAGTCAGCTGGCTGCCGGCCTTCCCCTGTTCAGTATCCTCCAGTAGTTCACGCCACAGCAGTACAGATGTCCAACACTCCTCTTTGGGGACCAGGAGTGGGAAAACACTGCCGTTCAGCGTTCCTGTATTGGCATATGGATACCTAGAGCTGCTTTGGGTCCCAGTGGCCACCTTAAGGGTAAAGCCCATCATTTAAAATCAATGAGAGTTCTTTTTCTTTCTTACCAAGCTACAGATGGAAATCAGAAAATGAGAAGAATTGGTATACCTGTACCCAGATCCTGAAAGATAGTGGGGTAAACTCAAAGGATGGCTTTATTTTTTATTTATTTAAAGTTTTTATATGCCGTCCAATACTAAAGTCTCTGAATGGCTTACAAAAAACAAAATAACCACTTATAACAAACAACACACAACATACTACATCGGACCATTAATGATAAAATCAAAGATAAAACCAATTAAATGTTAAAATATTGGGAGAATATAAATCTTCGCCCAACACCAAAAAGAATAAAGTGATGGTGCCAGATGAACCTCCCTGGGAAGCATCCAGATCCTATACCTGGATTCAATGTTTCCTTAGAAATATCAAGGAGGTGCCAGTGAAAATGGAGATAAAGTTGGAAGATGCAGTAGAGAAGCCCTTCTCCAACAGTCAGCAGCTGTGGGAAAATGCTGCTCTGATGTTTTTTCAGAGGAACCCATTGGACCTCTGCCATCTGACAGTGTTTGTGTATGCAAAATGCCTGAATAATTTTATAATCAGTGAGCCAGAAACTGAACACAAATGAAAAGCACTGAGTTTCTAGAAGCTGATGGAATTTGCCCAAGGGCTTTGTTGAAAAGCCTGTATGGAAAAAAATATTCCAGATCACTGGTGGGGAGCAGAGGAAGCCTGTCAGGCTAAAGCAGGTTCCTAAATTGGGTGATGCCAGTAATTATATGGATAAATGTTCACACATCATTACATCAGCCTTGTGGGTGGTTGTGGGGGGGGGGGGGTTATAAAGTTTTAGGCAAATTGCACCATTAAGTGAGCACCTTCTGAAAAGGCTTTGCCTGACTGAAGATTCTGAAAAGGGCTGAATCTAAATGTGTGTGTGTGTGTGAAAGAAAGTGATTGATTAATGAAAATGGAAAGACAACATTTTGCGCACAGGAGAGGGGAAGTAGAGGGACAGAACCACGGCAAAAAAAGGTTATAGCAGCCATGCCAGCCAGAAATAATCGAATTGCCATCCAACACAGTTGGGTGGTGCCAGGTAGGCAAAATTACACAATGACAAGTTGGGCTTTGTTCATATAAACTGCTGCTGAAAAGGCAAAACCTTTTTCACAGCTCTTTTCCTGTGCAGCAGGTGGGTGAAGTGAAGACCAAGCTGAAGGCCAGGTTGATTGGCCAGCTTGACGGCTGATAAATAGCCCATAGGAAATGTACAAATGCTTATTGCAATGTCTTTAGACCCTGAAAAACTATATTTCCCAAGGCCTCCTTATACCCTGGCTTGTTATATAAGAAATCAAGAAATAATCCAATCCAAATAATCATTGGGGAAGTAACTTGGCTTTTTTCCCAGTCCAACCCAATCCAGTCTGACTTATGGACCAAAGCTATGTAGAAGGTTAAGATAACAGGGTCATCTCCACATAACTCCAGGGACAGCTGGAGGTTATGTATCCACTCACCTATTAATATGGGAAAAGGCATGTTTCCAGTCAATCCACTGGAAGGTTCTCCTTTGTGAGCACAACTGAAATAAAAGAAGGTATGTATTTGCATGCATCTATGTAGTGGGCCTGTTATCTGGCAAGGCACAAACTGAATCAGATTTGCAGATGATGTGTACAGACTTCTCAATGGTGACCCCATAGTTAGGGTGGACCTTCATTCAGAAATTCTGCTTGGCTCCCTCTCCTTCAGCTTTAATATGAACACCAGAGCCTTTTAAAAGTGAATTCTAGAAGTTGATTTAGACTTGGTTTCATGGTTTGCTTATTTGTTTATTTTAAATTTTTGAACTTTATATTATTTTACTCTAGATAGATAGATAGATAGATAGCAAATACACAAATACAATACAATTTAAAAGAACATTTTGTGTGTGTATGGTGTGATGGTATTTTATTTGTATGTTCCATTTATTTGTTCCAAAAGGATAAGAAATAACTTCTGAGTACAATCTAATGGTCTCCTGCCATATTCTGCAAGGGCACTAGATTATTCAGAGTCCGAGTTCCAAGATCCTTCATCTGAAGTTTAAGACTCTGTCCAGGTCTCAGAGGGGAAAAAAGGGAGTGCTGAGTGGCCAGAAGGACAGAAGGCTGGGGCCGCAGAGTTATGCCAATTCCAAATGGCCCTCCCCTCCCCTCCCCTCCCCTCCCCTCCCCACCTGACCATCTGGATAAAATGCCTTGTGTGAGACAGGGCAGCGACACAAATGGTCACTGCTGCCCCTCACACTGAGTATAGGATGCACATAAGCCTCTGGGTTTGAAGGCTTATGTATGGCTGCCACAGGGGCAACAGGATTGCTCCCTAAGAAACATAAGAACTGCCCTTCTTGATGAGACTGAAGGCCCATTTTGTTCATCATCCCTTTTCTACTGTGGCCAAGCTGAGGCCCACAAGCAGGACATGCAGGTAATAGTTGCCACCACTGCTAGTGCTCTCGAGAAACTGGTCTTCAGAAGTATGCAGACTCTATTTCCCAGAGGAAGCATATAGCATCCTCCTGACGTCCAACAGTGAGCCATCATCCAGGCGAATAATGCCCTTTGGGCAGAAAATAAATCTTCAGGTTCATCCAGCACTGCTGCCTCTGAGACCTGGCCCTTGCAGAAATTTCCAGCACAGCACTGAGAATATAAAGCCAACATTGGACAGGATTTCAGTTTTCTTCTTTGCTGTTTCTCATGGAGATCAAAGACAGATGTATGGATTCTTTTGTCAACAGCTGCCTGAGATAAGATGTTTCTCCTGCTTGAGGAACGAAAGGTACATTCGCACAGAACTAAGGGAGCCAACTTCATCATAGAGTCTAGAACTGTCTAGAATAGGGATGGATGTTGTTTTGCTTTCTCCTGCATTGGCTTTTTATATGTATAAAAAGCTCAAGTTTTATATAAACATATATATAACTTTTTATATATGAAAAGCTCAACATTTTATATATATAAACAAGCTCAAGTTTTGCCATTTTGTATAAAGAAATGCGCAAATTTGGGCAAATTCATATCAAAACTGAACTGAAGTGAAATTCTACATAGGCCAAATTCAATAGGTACAGCTCTTCTCCAGCTTAGAGAGGACCATATTGTACTTGCCTGTCATGTAGCAGTTCAAGATGAGGATCCTACTAGAAAAATGAGATGGTGAACCTAATTTAGTACCAAAAAGGTTACTGAATACACAGGAGTTCAAATTCTGATTTTAAGAACAAAGCATTCAAAGAAAGCTCCTCTGCGTGCAGGGAGAAATCTGTCTTTTTTGTTTTCTTCCATCTTCTTATTTTTTTTTAATCTCTCCCTCTCTGTCTCTTGGTATCCCACTTAGGAACAATTCATGAATTTCTATAAGTTCCTGTTTAAAAAACCCAAATAAAATTCTCATTCATCTGTAGCCCTGACCTTTTGGCTTCAAACATTTTAAAGTCAAAGTGTTGTGGATCATGATCCCCACCCCTACAACCCTTATTTCTTTTTACAGCAGCTTGCAATTACATCACTCCAGTGCCATTTTATGGGCTTGGCATCTTCTTTCATGAATGCCCTGCTACCATGTGGCCAATCAGGTCTCATTTTACCATGATGTCATAAAGGGCAAAGAAAGTAATGCTTTGCTCTCAGTTTATCCTGGGAGAAAGAGGGGAAAGAACATTTCTGTTGTCAAGGCAACAGTGTTGTACATAGCACAGTTTCCTTGGCAACAGACATGTACTCCTTCCACTGCAAACATATTTAGCGTCCTCAAAGAGTTGTAAAAAGTTGCAATAATTTTTTCCAGAATTTGGGGATTCTCTTTATCTCAACTCTACTTCTTGAGTCAAGGGTTAATTAAAACAAAAACCTTCTCTGAAATCTAAATATAGATGCCCCCCAAAGCATAGTTCCATATTTGGGAGGTTTTGCCTCTGCTGCCATTGTGTTGCCCTATTTACAATGGAGAACATTACTGGGGATACTGAATTTTTGGGGGGCTTTTGTTGCTTCCTGCAGTTACTGACTGACCTCAGTTTCCGGAGGGAAAGCAATTTATTTCTTCCACAGTATTTTTACTGTATTTTGGGAAGCTCATTTACTAACTTAGGAAAAGCTGCTCTTACCCATACAATCTTAGCCCTTCATTTGCTAATAATAATTTCTTTATTGACAGGTAAATAGTATCACGCAGGACGGTTTCAGGAAGACACTTTTATAGGAATGAGAACATGGGTCTCAGAAAACAAGAATAATCCAAAATAACGTTTGCTTTTTCCAGTGTCTAATGCTTCCCACCCACCCCAGGTGACTATTTTATTTCCATTTCTAGACATTAATGGGCCAGCATATGTGTTTCCATTATCCCAGTGTCTTCAATTCATCCTTTCACATCTCTGTCGTTTCCCCCACAGCTTTCGTGATTGCAGCAGATGTTTAGCTTCTAATTGGAGTTTCAGGATCAAATTTTTCTCTTCTATCTTTCTGTTTCCTCCATTGCCACCTGTTGTTTATATTTTCAGGTTCACAGCAAGACCACTTCTTGCCACTCAGAAACTGCCCCCTTGAAGTTTTGCTGCATTGCAGCTGTACCAACAGAGGGCTGAGGAAGAAGCTCCTTGTACTGATGTTGCTGCCTTCAAGCTATTCACATGCAGGAGCGGAGGGATGGGGGAAGGACCACATTCCTGCCATTGATTTCCTTCTGGCAGTCAGCAGAGGAAGTTTCATATACAGAAAAATGGGGGATTGACATTCCTTGTGTGTGATTTCCCAACCCTTCCAGCCTTCTACTTGGATGTGTGAATAGAGGGCCAAAACAGACATTAGCTCAAATCCATAGCTAGTAACTATTTCTCCTTATTCTCCTTATTTTTAATCTCTTTTCCCCCTCCCCATTTTTAATCTAGATTCAGTGCTCCTATTAGAACCTGCTACTCATAGGGCGAGGGCAGCATAAGGGAAAGTTAAAGCCCTGTTTCACCCCCCCCACCCCATGACTGAATTTTTTTCAGGGGAAAATCACAATATCAGGAGAGAGAGCTACATACCATTGGGTAAGGTGGTTTTTTTCATGTTCCCTTCCTCTTTAAAAAAAACTAAACAGAGTTAAACCATTCTTATAGCAAGCCCTTTAAAAATCTGTCCACAGTGCTCCTGAAATTGATGCTACATGGAGAAGTGCTGGTGTTCCCAGGGGCATTGCTGGGGAAAAGATGGCTGCCCCGAATCAAATGTTATATCATGGAGTGACACTAATCGATGGACTTTAGCATTACAAAGTCAGTGTTTGAGCTTCAGATAATTAAACATAAGCTCATTTTGACCATATGTTAGATGGCCTAATAATTGTACAGTGTGATTGCCAAGTGCAGCTTCAAAGAAGTGAGGAGTCTCACAGATGCTCCCTGAGCCCCCCTCTCCCTGCCTTGGAATGCACACAAAATAGTTACAACTGCTAATTCTTTAGATCAACTACTTGACAGAAAAACAAAACAGGCTTTCTTCCAAGTTGCTGTGGTATACGTGAAAGATTGGGACATGTGGGAAGAAGGGAAATATCTTTTCTTTCTGTTCTCTATGGGTGGAATGGAAGTAGACAATACAAAGGGTACCTGATAGATGCCAAAGGCATTAACCTACATCTCTCCTTCTTTCTTCCTTGGCAACATGGAGAGAAACAGGACCCATGCCATGATGTTATCACAGTCCAAGTTTCCTCAATTTCATGGGTGGCCACCAGTGAAATGGAGTGGGACAGTGAAATGATAAGATGGGCAGGTGACTTCTGTTTGATGTGTTGTCCAGTCAATAACTGCTTTGAAGTCAAAGAACCAAAAAGAAAGTGTGTAGGGACCTTGAAGTTGCTCATTCACAGCAGCTTGGCAGAAGATGACCAGTGGGCTGATCATTTAGCCAGGCCCTCCACTACGGTGGGATATTTATCTGAATAAGTTTTTCTTTTTAATTATGGTCCCATACATATAAATCTGCATATAGAGATGGCATCTTCTTTTATCCTCTTATCTGGTGAGACATTTGGCATCTTCTTTTGTACACTAATTTGGAGATCCATTTCTTCTTTGTTGGCAAGGGATATGGAATGACTTGGCTGTGGGGCACAGCAGCACCCCATTACAACTTTGAGGAAAGAGGGAGAAGCAGCACAGGGCGGTTGCATTTGGCAACGGCCATGTGTCCCTCCTCATGTTAGGAACATGGGGAGCTGCCTTATGCCAGGTCAGATGATGCATCTGGACATACACTTCTTTCCATCTTGGTCCAGCAGCTTTCACGAAAGCATTTCTATGCCAGATCTTCTGGGCTCCTGAACCAGATCTTAAATGTTCCCCTAACCCTGAGATTTTCATCTCAGTATAGATCCCCCAGTGCTATCTGGGGCATACCAGGAGTTGTAAGGGGTTTTCTCCCTAAACATAGAAACATAGAAACAGAGCAAGTCAGAAGGGGCCTCCTGGGCCATCTAGTCTGACCCTCGGCTCCAGCCAGCTCTACTCACGACATGCTCACCATGTGCATGTCCAGCCTATCTTTGAACACCCTCACCGATGGGGCCTCAATGACCTCCCATGGAAGCCCCAGTACCCTTAAAACCATTTCCATTTGGCCTCATTTGTCCAACTTGCTGGCCTTGCTGACATTGAACAGAAGTGGCTCTCCATGTTCTTCATCATATTGTATTATTCCAACCAGAGAGGGCAAGGAATTTACAATAAATTACCAATCAGTTGCATATGGTGGGGTGGTTGCCCTTGATCATAAGAGAGGTGCAAGATTATATTGATATATTTTTCCATTACTGCAGTGCAGCTGGCTTTCTTTCTCCTCACCCCTAGCTTTAGTGCCAGAAGTAACTTGTCTATTGCCTTGTTCTATGGCTTGATTGTATTTACATTTCAGAAGTCTCTCACATTTCACATTTGCAAAGCAGTGCCACCTCCAATTGGATTTCACAGCTGAAGGTGGTGGTTTTTCTGGGGAACAGCCATGAAAAGAGTCCTATGATGAATTGCTTCAATGATCAGAAGTGATAAATGTGCAGGGTCTCAAGTGAAATGTGATTCTAAGGTACGTGGAGAGCCCCGTATTGGTGCATTGGTTCAGGTAATTTTGCTTTAATTGGCTCCTGAGGAAAAAAGTGAGGAAGGAAGGGTGGGAAGCAAGCTAATGAACTGTCTGTGAATTCTGCCTACATGTTCAACCTTCATCCTGATGTCCCGTAGGCAGATTCTTCCTATTAGAGACTGGTAAACATTAATGCCACAGCGAATGTTAATTTTCTCTGAAAGCAAACAAGCAAGCAAGCATTGGCCTCAGATATTGAACTGAGTTGGCCTTACTTCCAAGCAAACATGCCGAGGATCACACTGCATCTCTCACACGAATGGGCACTGCTAGCATTGTTCAGTGCAGCAGTACTTCCTAATGACATTATGCATTTCACTGTATGATTCTTCATTATGTCCCTGAGGAGTGTCAGGGTCTTGTCACAATAATAAAAGCAATGCCAGTGATGGATCATGGAAATGCCACACAGAAAATTATTCACATCTGTCATCTCGTTAATTTTTTTAAGAAGCCGTCAGGAAAAACTGGAATATAGCTGTGCATCTTTGACATTGGAGAACCGTCAAAAAGGGCTCTGTGGCAGCTCAAGTCAGAGAGGTGTTTCCGAGAGGGTGGCTCAGAGGATGATTGCCATTTCAGTGTAGCTTTTCCCCTTTAATGATGTAACTGAGCTAATTGCTCCATAATCCCTGTTTTCAGGAAAATAACTTTTTAAAAGAACTGCCAGTGTGGAAACATCTTTATAATTGCCTTTATAGTACAAGTATTATTGTACTGTATTATTAGATTATATGTCCACCCTCTCAAAAATTAGAATATGTCTCCTAGAAAATCAAGCTTTACCAAAATCAACATATAACATGGAGGAACTGTTCTTCTGGTAATCACCTAGGTGAATGCAGGGCTGCTTTTCTTGTAGCATTTCTTTTTTATATTTTTCTCTTTCTCTTTCTCTAGACAGCCTAGGATGTGGACATGAACTCTCACCATTGGCAGTGAAGGATAGGAAGGAGAAAAAAGAAGAAAGTGGCAGCAAATACAAGGAAAAAGGAGAGTAAACAGAGGGAGAAAATGCAGAGCAGGCATTTCCCAGTGCTGGCTAAATCTGCTATAGCAAGACTATTTAGAACTATGACTATGTTTTTTTATTATTTTAAGGGAAAGGGGATCTTCCCAGAATGTCAATGGATGGAGGAAAGGGAAGCTGGATACAAGATAAGGACCTGCTGATTACAGGATTTTATAAGCCCTAGTTAGAAGTTACCACGCATATATAGGGCTGGGAAAGAAGGATGGGTAAAAACATTGCCCCTGCCCCTAACCAGTCCATTCACCACCACTCTGCCTCATCCCATCCTCCCAGTAGGGTTGTAGTTGCCCCCCTCTGGGCTCTATTAGGAAGGAGGCAGCAGAGAAATGAGTTGAAACTGAATCATTGATTTCAAAATACTGCCCTTCTTGTAACAGAGGCCTTGTCCTGTGCAGCAGCAGTAAAGGGAGGAGGAAATTGGAACAAACAGCATTCCGTAGTTCAGGATTTTTTTTAAAAAAAGAATTAATCTCAGGGCATTCTGGAAGCTGCAATGTACCCATGACAATAACCAGAAAGCCTATTTCCAGTAAGACAGGAGAAATTGATAGGATGGATGTAGGAGTAACTTTCAGTAACTGCCCAGGGATCCTCAGCTATTGGGTGGTATAAGCATGAGATAGATTGGATGGATGGATGGGCAGAGAAAAAGTGCTGCTTTGTTTGACACACAAAGGCAAATTCAGGATGCTTTCAGAACAACTTTCAGTTCACTTTCTAATATTGTAGGCTCTTCTTCATAATTTCACTTTGAAGAAGTCTGTCATCCTTTCATCTCTTCTGTACAGTTCTTCTGTATTTCTTTCCACCTTATGTTTTTCAGACAGCATATTTCCTTGGTTGCCTTTCTGCATTCCTAATCTAGGTTTGCATTTCCCTTTGATTTCTTGGATCTTCTCAGAAAGATCTCTTGTTTTTCCTCTTTTGTTGTTCTCTATTTCTTTGCATGGGTCATTATAATAATTCTTTTTGCTTCTGTGTGATAGTCACTGAGAAGTTGCATTCAGGATTCTGTCCCTAATTCTGCCACCTTTTTCTTATGCTTCTACAAATGTTTTCTCTGTCATCCGTACAGGTCTTTTCTTTCTTGTTCTGTGGGAATTGTCTTTCAGCATTCTTCCCTAGTAATGTCTCTGGTTTCAGTCCACAGTTCTGGCTCATGGTCATTCAAGCTGAGCAATGCAAATCTATTCCTTATGTTTTAAATGAGCATACAGAGTCCATAATTATTGACTACTGCAGACCTTAAAGGTCCTTGTTTAAGCCTCTTTATCCCAGCATGAGACAGGGGTATGAAGTATCTCTCCCTTTTTTCAGGGGAGTACCTGTCACAAACTGCATGAAGCACCCACATGAGAAGGGTGTTGGGTTCTCCACTGTATGTGAGAATACCCAAATAGCAACTCCTAAGACAACATAGAATGAAATGCACCTTGCTAACAAAATATGGACATTTCTGAGGTTTAGGCTTGGGATGGATTTCATGCTTTGGATGGTGTATGAGGGGGAATGCATTCCAAAAATGGTGTACATTTCAACAGGTGCACAAAGAATGCATGCATTTGAAAATGTGCATGAAACCACTACTCTCAGCTGGGAAGATTCCGATAAATGAACACTTAATTTCCCAGAGTTTACCTTGATGCTGGGAAAATGGGACTTGCTGTCTGATGTGGACCCACCTTGGAACAAGCCTGGTTGTAGCAAAATAAGAACCATGAGAAGACTATCAGATTTGTTCATCCCAAGATCCTGGAGAGAAAAGGCCTAACCCTAACGCTAATGTCCAAACTGATAGATAAACTTGAAACTGGGCTTTTCCTTCAAAATTCACACTTCTCTGAATTGTAATGTGGTTTTCTAGTTTTAAAATAGTGTGTATTAAAAGGAGCATATCAGGGGAAGCATGCATAAAATCTATGCAGTTGTCCAAGTAAATTTCAAAACTGCCTTATATTAGTAAATTTGCCTACAAAAATGTGTATATTAAGCAAAATGCTTTATTGGGAGAAATAGGCACAAAAACATGTGCACATTTTCATATTTTTTTAAAAAAATCAAATTCCAGGATGAGTTAAGATTGGGGAAAATAAGAAACTGAAAGCAAAATGAATCTATGCAATCCTTATTCCCAGATTCCATGGTGATTTATCAGGCTAGTCAAGAAATAGTCTCTCTTGCCATTGTAATTGTAGCTGAATCTTTCTTGAAGACCTCACTCTGTTTATAAAGAAATGAAATGTCAAGTAGATCATGCTAAGGCAAAAAAGAAGATATCATATCTCTAAGGAGAAATTACATTCCACCCTTAAAAATTATTATGCCAGGTCATTCTTCCTTCTTGCATAAATTATATTCCATGTCATACCAGGATAGTACAAGCTAGATGTATTAGCATTCATTAATTTGACCTGAAATAGGTACATATTTATTGGCAATAAAAATGCATTTACCACATAGTAAGCCCAGGTACTTAATATAAATTGCTTAGTCCTTCTGTTATTCATTGAACAGGATTGAAATTATTTGCAGTGCACTTGGGTTAATTGCCAAAACAGACTTTTATTGCTATTTCTAAGACTGATGGTGGGTGGTGGGTGGGTGGTGAGCTATAAACTGCAAAGGGAGAGAGCTTGGAACACCAGTAGGTGCACTTAGTTGTGATGATGTTTGAAGGCACTTTTTATCATTGACCATAAATCAAGGTAGTGAACTGACTGGTCCGACTGCAACTGCAAGGGTCTGATGAGTTCTTCAACTTTCTTCTCTGCCTCCTTCTCTGTTGATGGTGGAGCCTGGTCCAGGAGAATATAAAGTTTGTGTGGGATGGCTAAAAATGTGGGAGATATTTGTTTGGTTCACATTTTAAGGGTAAGGTATGTAATTTCACCCTTTTGAATCACTATGCAAACAAAATCTCAGGTGAGTTTTGCAATGATGTTTTCCACTCAAAGAATACATACAGAAATGATTATCTCAGGGAATGTGTTAAAATGCAGCATATCAGGAAAACTGTTTGTAAGTCATGGGTATATGGGGCAAAAATGCATACAATGCAACATTTATGAGTTATGAGAAATGTGCATAAAGATGCTTCTGAAGTTACATGCAAACTTTAAAAATAATTGTCAAAGTTTGGATTGAACTGAAAAGTTAAGAAACTGAAATGGAGAGATGCAAAGAAAGCATCTCCATGTGTTTTGAGCAGTGAGAGAAGTTTGGAGGGATCAAAGGTGCAATGAAACGAAATGAAATATGGCAGGCAGATGATTTTCCTGCCCATTGTGCTTGTTTTGTAGCCCTGAAAGCAGAAAATAATGAGGAGATGCAAGTCTACAAGTGATGGCATCTTTTACTTATGTTGTTGCTGGCTGGAATGTGATTATTCATCACTAAGGTTTATGGGAGTGAAGTTTGCATCAGCTTTGACCAATGCTTGGAGAACCAAGTTCTTGCATTCCAGCACCCAGTCTTTGTATATATTTGCAGTGGAAACCCTTTGCCTCCCTTGGAGCTTGCTTGGTAAGCATTCAGAGGCATCCTTAAGTGATTTTACTATGAATATTCCAGGTAGTATCACTATCACAGTCACAAAGCAGCAGCTGCAGGCCACGTGCCAGAGAAAGGAAGTTGAGGGCTTGTGGACATGGCAGAAGGGACTCCACCTCCACTTTATTACTTATATCAATATAGAGAGGTATGAGCACTTCATTCCTATTTGCAAATTGTGCATAAATGTCCTGAACATAGTCCTGAATGTGAATGCAAGTTGAAGTGTAATTCTTAGGATTGTTTGCCACTTATCCAGCTCGCAATCATGTTCAAATTGTGTACTTGTGCAAGTGGGCATTGCTAAAAATGGACAGTTCCTCCAAACTCTGAAAATACATTTTCCCAATTTTCCACACTTTAGCCAATGGTAAAAAGTGTATATTTGGGATATGTGTTTGGAAAAGTGCGCACCTTTCATTTTAAGAATGCACACTTTTCTAATGCAGGAGAAGTAGGGATGGCTGAGTTTGCTGAAATACTCAATGTTACTCAAAGTTTGGTTCAGTTCAGTGCCAGTTTTGTTTCAGATCTGGTTTTGGTTTCTTCTAATATGACATGCACACATTTTCCAGAAGTTGTGTATTCTAAAATTTCTACATGTTTTACAGTGCACACATTAAGTTCTGCACTTTGCAAAAGCTATGCAGTTTTAGCATTGTACATTTTTCACAACTTGTGCATTTTTCAGAATTGTGACTTTTCACATCATACATTTTGAAGCCCCATTTTTCTAAGTGTCCATTTTGCAAACGGGAATGCAGGTCAGGGAATTTGTGGCATATTCTCCTGGTTCTATACAGGATTGAAGTGGGGCATTTGGAGGGATCCATGAACTGAACCAAAATCCTCACACATCTGTATACCTTTTCTGCTTTAAAAAAGTGGTGATATGAGCATGTACATGAGAAATGGAGCAACTTGACAACCTCAGACATTTCTCATTCACTATGGAGTTGTCTGCAGGCATTTTCATTGTTATTTCTTTCTTAAACAAACAAACAAAGAAAGAAAACCTAACACCATGCCAAGTACTTAGAGAACATGGCTCCTACCTTCTGAATAGTGATGGAAGAAAGCCTTTGGACATGAGGTGTTCTGTTCATGTGAGTTTCTTCCAGGAAGTTGTATGGGAAAAATACGGACACTAGCATGGACCCAGCCATCTTTTTCCCTGTAATATCACTGGAAGCAATGCTATGCATACCACACTGCACTGGATTCAGCCAAAGCCCTGTGTCCAAGCCAGACTGTTTCTTGTGCTTTCCAAAATGAGATCACTTTCCCTACAAAGTGACCAGAGTTAAAACTGGACCCAGCATGAGGGGCCATGTGCAATTTTTCTTTTGACAGGAAGACAGTGTGTCTCCAAAAATCAAGGAGTTTACTTTTTTTCCTTTTAACACTGACGTGGGAAAGGCAAGATTGGGCAGCTGAATGACTAGCTGGTCTACATTGTAATTTTAGGCCATGTTCTCCAATTTCTGCACTCTGGGGGAAAGGGCAAGGTTGACAGCATGAAATGGCCACCCTGCTAACACCACCAGTTTTCAGTATGAAAAAAAGGCCTTAAACTGGTTGCAAACATCATAAATCCCAAGCCCTTGAACCATCCTTCTGAAAGTTTTCAAGTTTCTGCCTGGAGATACCTCTGTGAAGTGTACGCTTTGCATACAAATTAATCCTGCCCACAAAAAAGGGAGGCAGAGAAGAGGGTTTGGTAAATGCATCTCAGCCCCTCTTCAATCTGAAATCTTCCCTTCTACAGGAACAGCTGTCCCTTTCTGAAACTTTGCAGTTCTCTTCCTTAGATCATCCTCTGTCATCTTCATAAGAATGATCCATATTCCTGCGGGAATGATATGAATCCTTATATGCTTGTGCATGATGGTAACATGCATGACTGCAAATCAGTGTTAACTTTTTCAGTGTCTCTCTCTGACTTTGTCAATTTTCTTTGAACTTGTGGTAGTCCTCTTGCTTTAATATTGCCTCTTCTTGGTTGCTTATCTGGTCAGTCAAGTATGGACAACATACATAGTTTTGCTCTCATGTAATATAGGGATGTATGAAAAATTCATTTCGGTTCATCCTCGATCAGGATTTTATGCAGTTTGCACATTTTAATTCAGATTTGGATGCAAACTGTGGTGAAAATTCATACATTTCTGAGCTTGTACAGTGATTTGCAGACTACACCCACTCCAAAATGCATTTGACAGCATGAGTGCATTTCAACAATGTGTGCATTTATAAATGATTACATTCCAAATATCTGCAGAAGTACACTTTAATCATGACTATGTGGCTTTCAAAATGTGTACATTTCAAGATGCATACATTTTAAAATGTATACTTTAAAAATGCATTCATTTGAAATATGCATAAATTTCAAAGTGAGTTTATTTCAAAAATGTTTACACTTCAAAAAGTACACAATTTATGCATAGATTTAGAAAAATAGTCATGGAAACACAGGTGGATTTTCATGTGAAAAGAGAAAAACAAAGCTTGCAATCCTATACATACTTCAGTCATATCAAGCTTTGAGATGGAATTGGAGAGCTTTGGTTAAGTTTTGTGGAGTTCCACATCTCTAACATATAACATATTTCTTTTTCACAATGATCTTGAAAAATAGTTGATTGCAGCACACTTTGTTTGAATGCTTCAATGCTTATGTGTGATCATTCAGGAATTCTGAAGGTTGGTAGTTAATTAAGTTCCAATCTGCACATCAGTCTGGGAAGTGTGATTTAGGTTAGTTTATAAAGCTGAAATTCCTAAGGTTTTGTTACCAGGGAGCAGCTGGAACTGGCTTCCTTTTGTCCTCATGTGTTTTATCATTTAATTGAAACCATACTACTTTCTTATTAATTCAGACAATTGGCTGCAATGCCTGGTAGAAGTCGTTCCATCTCTGAGAAAGAGGAGTTTCTTTCATGGCACAGCTTTTGCAATAAGAAAGCTAGAGCTTAGGGCAGGCTCTTTTGGGCAAGCGGGCTGACGCCAACGAGGCTGACTTTGCTTTCACGGGTCCCAAAATAGATGCTGTGCTCTGTTAAATGGCAGTATCACTGACAAGCTGGACAGGACTTCCACACACACCTTACCAGGAGTAGTATGGGGCAGTCACAGCCTAGCAGTGACCCTGCTAATGGTCTTAATGGGAAGAAAAAGATCAAACCATCAGCAGAAATATATTTGGAGACTTGGGCTGAATTCCTCTTGAAGCTAATGGCTCCATGCCCTTTAAAGATGCAATTGCAGCACCCACTCAGGATTTTGCTTTCTTCTATACACAATAGATTTCCTTACAAAAAGATAGCCTTAGTTTCTACACCTCTGTTTACCAGAGTGACACTTTTTCTGATATTTTATTTTAAAATTTGCCCAGTGAATGCACCTTTTCTTTTTGTTTGCTTTTCCCATCTAAGCCAGTCTGTTTTGTACACAATATTAAAAAAGCAGACTGAGAGAAGGGAAGAGGAAGAGATTTCATAAACACCAAACAGAAATCCCTTGTGATGAAAGACTCAGCCTTATTAAGTACAAAGCTATGCATGCCTGATTGTTTATAATACATCAGTTTTATTCTAGCTCTCAAAATGATGCTGTTGAGCAAATGTGTTTATAGAGGCATTTAAGGGAGCTGCATGGAAAGGACTCATGGAGGAAAATGAAGACACATTTTACCCTGATTCGCAGCGGTTCATGGTGTGTTTGGGGTAACAAAAATGGCTAAACTGGAGGAGCAAACTATTTCCTTCAATGCATTTTAGAAAGAATGGACTGTTCTCTCACTCTTTTTTCCACTTGGTTCAGAAGCACATGCAAACAGCAATATTTGGAGTACAAGGATAGAAAGAGAGCCAGATACAACATGGCATTTAATACATAGTTTAATGTTTAAATGCTTAGGTGGTTATCTTCCCAACAAATGACAGAAAAAACAAGTGGAAATTGCAAACAACCCATTCCCTTTTAATTTAATTTAATTTAAACAGTGTCTCAAGAAAATAGTTTGATGGTGATTCACATCAGGTTGAGGATTCATGTCAGAAAACAATCAAAATAATTCTTCAGAAATGCATTAATCCCAGAGTTGGCTTGATTGTGCAATTGACCAAGGCAGATGCCAGAGCAAGTCACTTTTGGGGACCTGAAACATACGTCTTGGTAATGATCTGTTACAAAGGCAGCAAACCTCTTTGCTCATAAAGGCCAAATTCAGTTCTGGACACATTCTCAGGAGCTGCTTTGCAGTGGTGGCTGGGACAAAGGCAGAGTGGGCAGGACGAAAATACACACAATTCCAGCATAGTTCAGCTTTAAAGCTCTTGGTGCCAGTACTTAAGCCGTAGGAGAAGTATTCTAGAATGGGAAAACCAGTACAAAGCAGCTGTGACCACCTGGGGAACCACAGGAGGTCCAGGCTTGTTCCTCAGCCCAGAGGTTCCCTGCCCCTTATCAATCATATGGCATCCAGGCATTTCTGGGGTTGAGAGGGGATTGGAACTGTGCATAGCTTTGCTTAAGTTTGTGGATGGTACTTGTAGGTGTGCTAAGAGTTCTTCACAGTAACCCCTCTTGAGGAAGACAGATGCTACTGGAACCACATGCTGCTTCTGCACTGTATTTCTGGTAGGAGAAGATCTCCACCCATGGAGGCATGCATGGACAGCTCCTAGATTCAAGGAAGTCGCTTCTTGTGAAAGCCCATGAGGAGAGGAGGGAGAGGAATCAGCTCCAGAAGCAGGTGGGACTCCAGAAAACATTCCACAGACTCACTGAGCATCTGGAAGGAGGGAAGGGGTCTGCCTGCTTCATTTCCTCACATTTTAGAATCTCACGTTCTTTCTGCCTCACATTTGGCAATTTGCCAGTTAGACAGTGATGTTCAGACAACATATCTACATTGCACCATATAAATGGGACTCATTTATTTTAAGTGCCAAAAAGAAAAAAGAAAAAGGAGCCAACAGTGCAACTGCTATGTCAGAAGGGATCCTTCTCCATTGCAACTTTTATTCTGAGCTCTGTGGGAGCTATCCAGGGAGCTCCATGGTGCTGAACCTGTTTTGGGGGTGGTGTTCAGCACTGTGGGTGGCTCCTGGAGACCTCAGGATAAAAGCTGACATGACTAAGATGCCCCACTGACACCAGAGTCATCACCCTCCACTGCCTGGTACCCTTTGTTCACCTAAAGGTCAGTGCCCAGTGCAGTCCACAAACCAAGGAGGGAAATGCATAGGTGGCATTTTGATAGTGAAGAAACCAGAAAGAACAATGTTTTAAATTGCAACTGACAAAGCCTAATCCTGCCTGCATAGTGTCTTGTTTTCAACTGTCTGATTGGTGTGAAAAATGAAGGCCTATGATTATACCCACATCAGGGATAGAAGTATTTTATAGGCATGCTACAGGACAAATTTAAAAAGATTAAAGTTGAGAATTTGCCTCTGACAGGTGGAAAATGTACTCCTATGAGTTTTTGTGAGTGCCATGTGCCTGGAGGAAGTACCATTTTAATCATTGTTTAGTGACATTATTCAGAACAGATAAACACAATGTAGACAAGTCCTTCTTCTCTGTTTCCTCCCCACCACAAGTGACTTCTCTTGATAGCTCTCATCCCAACGAAAACTGACCATTCATTTATATATCTTTTATAGTCTAATTTCTTTTTCTCTCCCAGACTGCTAGCACCCATTGTACTTGTTCCCCCAAACATAGTTTGTTATAGACTTTGTGCTTGCTTTTGATGAGCTATAGGCACCCTTTCATGTTGCAGGAAGGACCTGAGTGTTCTTTCCTCATATGCAATTGAGGCAATTTTATGTTAAGCATAAAAGGGGAGGGAGGGAAGTGTGTGTGTATGTGAGAGAGAGAGAGAGAGCAAGCAAGCAAGAGACAGAGGCAGAGAGAACTTACTCTTTGCAGAGTTGGTTTCCAGGGCCCTGTTGCCTGCTTATTATATTTTTATAGCCTGTGAAGCATTTGGATCATAATTCATATCATTTTGCCTTATTTGATGAATAATATTGGCAGAACTAATGCTTAAGAATTATGCTTTTTAATTTTGTTAAGATTTTTAAACTAATACTAAAGACATCAATCATCAAATACATCAGACATACTGGGTCAGCCCCCTACTCATATTTTTTAACATTCTATAGTCATATTCAAATCCATTTATGATAACTTAAAAACATCTTTAAATCTATGCCAAGTCCCGTTTCTCTAGCCAATAATAAAAAAATCCCAAGTTTGATACAAGTCAGTATCTTCTTTCTCCTTCAGTGAAAAAGTCAATCTATCCATTTCTGCACAGTCCAGAATCTTTTTTAGAATCAGTTCATCGGTGGGTAATTCCTTACTTTTCCGGTGTTGAGCAAATGCAATCCTCGCTGCGGTGATTACATGTAACATCAAACACATTTCTTGTTTACTAATATCTTCTGGTATAATGCCTAATTAAAAAAACTTCAGATTTGAAAGCTAAGGGTTTTTGTAGCATTTCCTCAAGCAATTTATGTATTTTAATCCAATACTTTTTCACATTGTCACAAGTCCACCACATATGGTAAAAAGTACCCAATTTATGTTTACATTTCCAACATTCATTTAACATATTTGGAAACATCTTAGATAATCGATTTGGCAACAGATACCATCCATAAAACATTTTATATAAATTTTCTTTATACGAAATTGCTAATGTTACCTTAATATTTCTCTCCCACAGCTTTTGCCACTTTTCTAATTCAATATTATATCCAAAATTTTGTGCCCATGTTATCATGGTTTCCTTAACCTGTTCATCTTCCATTTTCCTGTCCAGTAAAAAATCATATAATCCTTTAATCAATTTCTCATCTGATTTAAGCATCGCTTGATCAAACGCTGTTAAGTCCTTATAAAACCCCCATGTTTTACACTCTTAAGCATCTCAATTGCATCTGTACCTTATGCCACCAAGAGATATTAGATCCCTGTTCTTGTGTTTCTTGATCTAATTTCAGGCCTCCATCCTTATCCAAAATATCGTCATATCTTATGATCCCTTCAAAGTTCAGTGCATTTGGACACACAAAAGCTTCCATAGGTGAAAGCCATCTTGGTAGTTTATTATAAAATTTTTGCTTTAACTTTTCTCACACTGACATTAATGATCTTCTAATAAAGTGACTTCTCCTTCATGGATCACTGCCTTGTCGTGGCAAAGGGGCTTGCGTAGCTCAATGAATCTATGAGCTATGCCGTGCAGGGTCACCCAAGATGGACAGGTCATAGCAGAGAGCTCTGACAAAAAGTGATCCACCGGAGAAGGAAATGGCAACCTACTCCAGTATCTTTGCTATGAAAACCCCATGGACAGTACCAAAAGACAAAAAGATATGAGGCTGGAAGATGAGCCCCTCAGGTTGGAAGGTGTCCAATATGCTACTGGAGAAGAGCAGAGGGCTAGTACTAGTAGCACCAGAAAGAATGAAGTGACTGGGTCAAAGTCGAAAGGACACTCAGTTGCTGATGTATCTGGTGGTGAAAGGAGAGTCCGATGCTGCAAAGATCTATACTCCATAGGAACCTGGAATGTAAGATCCATGAATCAAGGCAAGCTGGAGGTGGTCAAACAAGAGATGACAAGACTGAACATCGACATCTTCGGAATCAGTGAACTAAAATAGACAGGAATGGGTGAATTTAATTCAAATGATGATCAGGTATACTACTGCAGGCAAGAATCCCTCAGAAGAAATGGAGTAGCCTTCATAGTCAATAAAAGAGTGGGAAAAGCAGTACTGGGATACAGTCTCTAAAATAACAGAATGATCTCAGTTCGAATCCAAGATGCCCCAACCACTGGTGCTGAAGAGGCTGAAGTTGACCAGTTCTATGAAGGCCTACAGCACCTTCTAGAATTAACTCCAAAAAATGATGTCCTTATCATCATGGGGGATTGGAATGCTAAAGTAGGAAGCCAAAAGACAACCGGAATAACAGGCAAGTTTAGCCTTGGAGTACAAAATGAAGCAGGGCAGAGTTTGGTAGAATTTTGTCAAGAGAATATGATGGTCATAGCAAACACTCTTTTCCAACAACCCAAGAGATGACAATACACATGGACATCACCAGACGGTCAACACAGAAATCAGATTGACTCTTTGCTCTGCAGCCAAAGATGGAGAAGTTGTATACAGTCAGTAAAAATTAGACCAGGAGCTGACTGTGGCTCAGATCATGAGCTTCTTGTTGCAAAATTTAGGCTTAAGTTGAAGAACGTAGGGAAAAGCACTAGGCCACTCAGGTATGACCTAAATCATATCCCTGAGGAATATACAGTAGAGATAACAAATAGATTTAAGGAATTAGATCTGATAGACAGAGTGCCTGAAGAACTATGGATGGAGGTTCGCAACATTGTACAAGAGGCAGCAACTAAAACCATCCCAAAGAAAAAAAAATGCAAGAAAGCAAAATGGCTGTCTGAGGAAGCTTTACAAATAGCTGAGGAAAGAAGGGAAGTGAAAGGCAAGGGAGAAAGAGAAAGATACGAACAATTGAATGCAGAATTCCAGAGAACAGCTAGAAGAGATAAGAATGCCTTCTTAACTGAACAGTACAAAGAAATAGAAGAAAACAATAGAATAGGGAGGACCAGAGATCTCTTCAAGAAATTTGGAGATATGAAGGGAAAGTTTCATGCAAAGATGGGCATGATAAAGAACCAAAATGGCAGGGACCTAACAGAGGCAGAAGAGATTAAGAAGAGGTGGCAAGATTACACAGAAGAACGATACAAGAAAGAGCTTAACGTACCTGATAACCCCGATGGGGTGGTCACTGACCTCGAGCCAGACATCCTGGAATGTGAAGTCAAATGGGCCTTGGGAAGTCTGAGCAACAACAAAGCTAGTGGAGGTGACAGTATACCAGTTGAGCTATTCAAAATCCTAAAAGATGATGCAGAAAAGTGCTACGCTCAATATGCCAGCAAATTTGGAAAACTCAACAGTGGCCACAGGATTGGAAAAGGTCAGTTTACATTCACATCCCAAAGAAAGGCAATGCCAAAGAATGTTCAAACTACTGCACCATTGCACTCATTTCACATGCTAGCAAAGTTATGCTCAAAATTCTACAAGCTAGGCTGTAGCAGTATGTGGACCAAGAACTACCAGAAGTACAGGCAGGATTTCGAAGAGGGAGAGGAACTAGAGATCAAATTGCCAACATACATTGGATCATGGAGAAAGCTAGGGAGTTCCAGAAAAACATCTGCTTCATTGACTGTGCTAAAGCCTTTGATTGTGCGGATCACAACAAATTGTGGCAAGTTCTTAAAGAGATGGGAGTACCAGACCATCTTACTTGTCTCTTGAGAAACCTGTATGTGGGTCAAGAAGCAACAGTGAGAACTGGACACGGAACCACTGATTGGTTCAAAATTGAGAAAGGAGTTCGGCAAGTCCGTATACTGTCACCCTGCCTATTTAACCTATATGTAGAGCACATCATGAGAAAGGCGGGGCTAGATGAATCACCAGTTGGAATGAAGATTGCTGGGAGAAATATCAACAACCTCAGATATGCCGATGATACCACGCTCATGGCAGAAAGTGAAGAGGAACTAAAGAACCTCTTGATGCTGGTGGAGAGTGCAAAAGTTGGCTTGAAACTCAACATTAAGAAAACTAAGATCATGGCATCCGGTCTCTCACTTCCTGGCAAATAGATGGGGAAGAAATGGAGGTAGTGACAGATTTTATTTTCCTGGGCTCCAAGATCACCGCAGATGGGGACTGCAGCCAAGAAATTAAAAGACGCTTGCTCCTGGAGAGGAAAGTTATGGCAAATCTGGACAGCATACTAAAAAGCAGAGACATCACCCTGCCAGCAAAAGTGTGTATAGTCAAAGCTATGGTTTTCCCAGTTGCAATGTATGGCTGTGAAAGCTGGACCATGAGGAAGGCTGAGCGCCAAAGGATTGAGGCCTTTGAATTGTGGTGCTGGAGGAGACTCCTGTGAGTCCCTTGGACTGCAATGCAATCAAACCGGTCAGTCTTAGAGGAGAGCAACCCTGACTGCTCTTTAGAAGGCCAGATACTGAAGATGAAACTCAAATACTTTGGCCACCTAATGAGAAGGAAGGACTCCCTGGAGAAGAGTCTAATGCTGGGAACAATAGATGGCAAAAGAAGAAGGGGACGGCAGAGGATGAGGTGGCTAGATGGAGTCACTGAAGCAGTTGGTGTGAGCTTGGGTGGACTCCGGGAGATGGTGGAGGACAGGAGGGCCTGGAGGAATGTTGTCCATGGGGTCGCGATGGGTTGGACATGACTTTGCAACTAACAACAACAAATAAAGTGACTTAAAAAAGACCCATGTGACTTAGCCTCATGCCACATATAGGCATGCCAACCCATTTGCAAATCATGACCTTCAAGATACAAAATTCTCTTATTTCCCAAAGTTATCCATTCTTTTAGCCAAGTTAAAACAGACACTTGGTAGTACAACATCCAATCAGGAAGCCCAATACCACCATTTTTTTTTAGTTTCCTGAAGTATTTTTAATTTAATCCTTGGTTTCTTTTTCTCCAAATAAAACTTGAAATTTGAAAATTTAAATCATCAAAAAAATGAAATAAAAACAAAAGCTTAGGTAGTATATTCATTTTAACAAGTGCTATTCTTCCCATCAAAGATAATTGTAAATTGGCCCATTTTTCCAGATCACCCTTAATATCCTTCAATAGTTTATCGTAATTGTCTTCTTTCAAAGTAGTACACTTGGCTGTAAGATAGATTCCCAGATACTTAACTTTTTTAACAATCTGCAAGTCTACTTGTTCCTGCAGCCTTTTTTTCTGGTCTTGTGTGAGATTTTCAACTAACAATTTCATTTTTTCTTTATTTATTTTCATCCCCGTAACCTCACCATATTCTTCAATCCGTTGTAGGAGTTTAGACATTGTTACAAAGGATTCCTCCATTATGAAAACCAAATCATCTGCAAATGTTTGCAATTTATAACTTTCATCCCTAATTCTAGTACCTTTAATGTCCGCATCATCCCTGACATTTCTATTCAACACCTCTAAAATCATAATAAACAACAGGGGTGACAACGGGCATCCTTGTCTTGTACACTTTTGTATCTCTATAGTCCTTGTAAGTTCTGCATTAATTAAAATCCTGCCCAACTGTCTTTGATAAATGCTTGATATCACATTCATAAACTTTTCACCAAACTCCATTTGAGCCATCTGTTGCTTCATAAACTGGCAATTAACACTATCAAAGGCTTTCTGGGCATCCATAAACAGTAAAGCCATTGGTTTTTCTGTGTGTATCTCATAATATTCTAGGATATCCAAGATAGTTCTCAGATTATTCTTCTTTTGTCTTTTGGGCAAGAAGCCATTCTGATCTGGGTGAATAAAGTCAATTAAAAACTTCTTTAACCTTTCTGCCATTATAGAGGCAAAAATTTTCTAATCCACATTTAATAATGATATAGGTCTGTAGTTTTGAATCTGCGTTAAATCCATATCTTCTTTCATTATTAGTGTAATATTTGCCTCTGTCCAAGTATTTGGTGTTTTAGCATTTAACAGTGCTTCATTACATATATCTTTAAGAAATATAGCAAAAACTCCTTCAAAGGATTTATAAAATTCGGCTGGCAGCCAATCCGGGCCAGGAGTTTTACCATTCTTTTGCAGCATAATTACCTCTATTACTTCCATAGTTGTTATTTCTTGGTTCAGTACTTTTTGATATTTCTCCGATAGTTTTGGTAAATCTCCATTTTGGATGTATTCTTTTATTTTCTCAGTTGAAATCTCATCCTTCTGGTATAACCTTGTGAAAAAGTCTTCCGCTATTTTCTTAATTTGTATACTTTGTACTTGTAGACATCCTTCTCCATCTTTCAGTTTCGAAATCAGTCTCTTCTCTCTCTCTTTCTTTACTTTATAGGCTAAACATCTCCAAGAATTGTGCTTTTGAGCATTCCAAGCACTTTGCCTGCATTATCCTCCTGGAATCCTTCCAAAAACCATGTGAGATAAACCAGTGTCATCATCACCCATGTTGCAGATGTGGAGCTTGAGGCTGAGAGAGAGCGAGTGAGCAACTTACCTAAGCCCATCAAGTGAGTTGATAGCATAGGTAAGATCTGAACCAGAGACTTCTGATCCATGGTTCAGTCTCATAGCTAGTGGGCCCCAATCCAAATAGTTGGACAAGCACTATCAGAGGCACACAGCTCTGAGCATCTGATTTCAGAAAGTCAGCTCCATTGAACACCATCTGGCTTGGTGGTACTTGGAGCCTGCCTCTCTCCCTAAAAGTGGATAGAAAGAAACCCTCAAGATCTGTACCTCTTGCTGACATGAGTGCCGCACACACAGCCTCATTGTCATACCAGCTGGAGAGCAGCTTTGCCTTTCCTGCCAGGATGTGAATATGGAATATGGATACTTTGGAGCGGTAGCTTCACAACGTGTTGAGAATGTCTCTGTGCTGAAAAACCAAACACCTGGTCCTTCTGCATCTTGCACCTCTTGTCACAAGCTCCTAGGTTCTCTTGCCTGTGTACCAGAACAGATGTGACCTTAATGGTCTGGCTGGCAACCATTTCTTGATTCTTTAAGAAATGTAATACTTGGCATAAAGGGACATGATTCTTCTTGTGATCAAAATGCATGGAGAGAAGAGGATTAATCCATCATAATCCCCAGCCCTCAGTCTTCCAGTGTGCAGAAGAGGGTTCTGATGAAGATGAGGCATGGGCTATTTATTCCTTTGGTGATGGGGCATGGCCCTTGGAGTCCATTATGACTTGGACTCTGGTCTGGACAAAAGGCCAGATGTTCTAGATTTGGCAGCAATGTCTGCTATTTATGGATACTTTCTGGTTCATTCAGCTTGAGGATATTGGTAGAATTCTTGGAAAAATGAAGCTGTTGACCTCTGCATTTTGCATAATCTCTAATAAAAGCAGCTGAAGTGTGTCTGGCAGTGTGGGCAGAGAAGGTAATCAATACTTTTCTAGAAAACGGAAATGTGCCAGTTAGTTTCAAGCAGGAGCAGGCCTGAGCACCAAAGCATCTACTTTCCTGAGCACCCACCATGGTATTCTACCCCTCACACTGTTGAAAGCTTAACACATTTTCTTACCGGCAGTCGGAGTTGCTGCAAAAGAGGCTTCTGAAGGAGCGTTAAATGGTGGGTTTAAAGGAGTAGTGCAGTGTGTTGTGGCCCAGGCTATACTTCTGCTTGTCCTCTGTCACACCCTCCGTGGCAGCCATTTTGTAGTGGAGCCAAGGAAAGTTTCTCAAATTGCTAAGAGGAAGGCTACCTACCTTTGATTTAAAGTCAAAGGTGTGTGGATATGTATGAATACACATACACACAAAGATATAGGATTAGGATAATTACTGGCCAATATCTAATATCTCATGCCAAGTTGTAAAAATGTATGAACTTCCTCTGTGTGATGGCCAATTAGGTGTGCTTCCAGGTGTGCATTTCAAAAGCCATAATACCAGTTGTCCCCCGTCCCTCACCATTTTGCCAAAAGTGAAATTAAAAGCAGATGAGGGACCCTATTCAGGCAAAATATCTGAGTTTCAAGGGATGCCAAAAGCTTTCAATTAGAAAAGAGAAATGTCTCAGCAGGAGTTCCATGTTTTCTTGCACATTCTCTTCTGTGAATACATGATTTTAAGGAACTTGTGTTTTTCACAGCATTTGATGCATTATTTCCCCCCCCCTTCTCTGTTTTGATGTGGCTATCTCTCTTTTTGCAGGCTGTACTTTTGCATCTTTTCAAAGCCACGAAGACTGCACTCCCTTGTGGACTTTATGTTCATTGTCCTTTATGCTACTGGCTGAGAATGCTTTCTTCTTCCCTTCCCTTCCTGTGTTCTTTATTTATCTTGCTTATAATTATCCACTTCAATAGGCATTCTGTCTGTCTATTGGCTTCCCAAATTTCCCCAGGCCTTTCCCCCATTTTTGTTTAAAGGGGAGAATGCCAGTGTACTTGGAAAGGTAGTCTCCAAAGGGAACAGATCTAGGGCACCTTTTGCATGTCTCTAAGTGAAGGTTGAGTGGATTCCTTTAACATCCCCTGAATGCCTGATTGCTCACAAGATGGCTCTGCTATCACCACCCATACAGCCTCGTCAGTTCCAGCCCAGGGGAGTCTCAGAAGATGGATGAGAAAAATCAAAAGGGGACCAGGGAATCATATTAATTTAATAATAATGTATATAGGAGCAAAGTAAAAATAAGGGGCTACATTTTGCAAATCCATTTGCCCCTGTGAAAAGCAACCCCCCTTTCTGGAAAGTTTCAGGGGGAGGTGGCTGTGAACAGTTTTTGCCCATGCAGAATGAAGGCAAGCATCATTGCCATCACACTGCATTGGCTTTGTGGCACTCCATTCATAGCAGAGCAAGAACAATAATAGTTTAGTGGCCTGTCTGGATTCAAGTCACCCACTTCCATAATCACAAACCAGCACAGAAACCAGTTATACTGGGGAAGCAAGTTTGTTATAAGCAATAATACCATGTAGAGAAGAAACCCAGCACCACAGATGTGTTATGTTACAGAACCACACTGCATAGCAGCAAAGTAAACTATCCTTTCCAATCTCTGTGGGTATAATTTTATAATGTGGCACCCACTTATGTGAGCTCATCCTCAGCTACTGTTCATAAGCTGAAGTTGCCAACATGCACACAAAGCTGCAGCTCATTATGGGTGACAGGAATTTACCGGGACATTTTGATAACTGCCACAGAAAGTGGCAAACTAAAGTCATAATTTGCTGCCTTTAATATTGCTGAAGAGCTAAACCAGGCAAGACAATGAGGCATCCAGCACTAAATCTCCTAGGTCTTGCTTTTTTAAAGATAAAAGCAGGTCTGTGACGTGTGTGCACATGTGTGTACCTGATTGCATTTGTGTGTGACACAGAGATCAGTTGAGAGGTGTGACGCTGGGAAGGAAGAGGTGTCCCCTTTTTCTCTGCTTGATTTTCACAATCTTTTAATAGCTTCCTTGAGATTCCTATTTGCCCCATAGACAGATGCACTTTTTAAGTTCCCTGTGATACAAAGAACTTTGCCTAACCAATGAAATCCAAACCAACCATTGCACACCCAGGATGTGCCCTTCCTTCTCCCTCCATGGAGACTTACAATCCATTTTAAAAGGGAAGTCTATTCACAGTTCTCCCCCATCTTGTCAAGTTTGCTCTGTAGTCTTCTGTGTGAGGGGACTCACCTCACCTTCCTATTGGAAGAATCAGTCTTAACCTGTATATTCAGCTAAGAAATTCTGCATGGAACTTTCTGTGTTTCCTAAACGTGTGGGGAAGGACTCATTAAGAAAATATCAAGATCTAGTATGGTGTATTGGTTAAGAGTACAGGACTGGGTTTCTAGTGACTTGGGTTCTAGTCCCTACTGTTGCCAATTGCAGCAACCCAAAACACCCCAAAAGTAGTTGGCCAGAGGAAGGCCCCATAGTAAAAACACCACAGTTATACTGTCCCAGAAGGGAGGGCAGATAAGAACAAAATGAACTTTGTGTAACCCACATCTAACATGGTAGCCTGACCTCGAATACAGTAATCAAAGGGACAGTGGAAACCGGTTCTACCCACCATGAAAATTGCAAATGTGCAGGGAGTAAGAACATGGCAAGCCTGTGTAGATCTCGAGCAGATAAGAAATAGACATGGGAAATGTCTAGTCCTTGACAGAAGAAAGGACTCTTTCTCCAGCACGGGAGGGGGTGCATACATTGATGTATCGATGTATTAGATGTGCATTAGGTGACCTAATTGGTTACCTAGGGTATAAAACGCATGTGCTGGGGTGCAACTTTTGAGACACTGCTTTGGGCTGAATGTCCCCTTTTGTCTCCCTTTATTCTATAGTGCACTAGAATAAAGCTGGTTTTGGCTCTAAGTCTCGTTGTTGTACCCGTAGTGTTACAGACGAGGCCAGAGACCGGATGGTAAAATAAAGAGGAGATTTATTCCTGCAGCAGGGACCACATTCATAGAGGAATGCGGTGCTTGAACAGAGTTGGAAGGAGATCTTTATACCTTCACAATCCGCTTTCGGCAAATAGGGAACAATACAATTAGTTTTTGACAAGAATGAGAACAATGGCGACAATGGGGAGTTACAGAATCACATAAGCAGTTGAGCAAGTGATATACAGAAGCAGATTTGGTTAGCAGTAAGTTTTATCTTTTAATTTACACCTTCTAAGCAATCTTTGCCCATTACGTCTTTGGTACGCTTTTTCCATTTTCTGAGGGAATTCTCTGAGGCAGTTACTAGACATTTGAATGGGCTAGAGCTTAGGAGAGCTAAGCCTATCATGCATACCCTGAGACAGCTGATTATTCTAGTGTTTGGCCGTGTCATGCCTATCTGGAGCCTAGAGGAGTCATGCCTGTCCTGAATGTCCTGAGAAAGCTGATAGGTATCTCTATTATGTCAGGATCCTGGGGAGTCAGGTACAACATTCCTCACTGGTCTTAACGGAAATCAAATAGTTGATTCTGAGGTAGGGTCCGGGGCAGCAGCTGAACCAGGAGAATCTCCAGTGTCCCCACTGGTCTTTAGGGTGATTTTCTTAGCAGTTTTATCAGCAAAATCAAAAAATGGAAAACAATTGGAAAAGCAGCAAAGAAAACAATTCAACACACATGGTATGCAACCCCAATGCTAGTAGTCCTCCTGGGAAACTCCATGCTGATTTTTGGCCTTCCTTTGGCTGCAAAGAACTCGGAGCCAGCCAGCTCTCATCCTCCCCTGCTCCCCCACCTCTCCAGTGTTGCCACTCAATTTTGAGGCCTGGTTCCTTTGCTCCCTAGGCCTCCTCTGACCCATTGCGGCCTTAGGCATTTCATCCTCGTCTGGGCTGAGGCCCTCACGGTGACGACTATCCTGTTTTAGGCCACCACTCCTTCTGGTCAGCAAACTTGGTGCTTTGCAAGGTGGGAGCAGTGTGAGGTGAAGCAATGACCTGATGTCCAGTTCTCACGGTTGGCCTGGTTAGTTCTTTCCTTGTGGATGAAGCAATGGAGAAGGCAGAACACAGGAATGAATTCCCATCAGTCATTTCAGTTCCTGGAACCAGGACGTAGCATGGGACATGGAGGGCTTTTCCTTCCAGGGCTGTAGAGAAAAAAGTCTTTTTTCTTTTCTGAGGTGCCAGCGTGGCTTGTTTGGTTCCTGGAAGGGTGCAGCTCAAAAACAGGTTAATTAAGAGGAAAAAGCTTTTACACTTCTCCACAGAAGCTAGTTGTAGACAGTAGCAGAAATCCACATGAGTTTGGAGAGAAACCTCAAGATGTAATAGTCTGTCCCTTCTTTAGCACAGTCTCAAGAAGAAAATGCGGGTTGCTGAAATCAATCCAATCAATGTAAAAATGCACAAAAAATAAACCCTTTGTTGAACTGGTGTTGCATGAACCTGTTGCTTGCCTAGGCTAAAAAGGAAGGTGCTTTCTGCTGGACAATCAGAACAGTTTTACACAGTTTTTTATTACAGGGATGATACTCTCCCACACAGATGCAAAATGCACCAACCCATTGTTAGCACGAACAAACCTGAAAATACAGATTGCTAGCATTTTTTTTATGCTATCCACACACATTTTTTACAAATGGTAACAGCAGAGGTACAATCTCGCCCTCACAAGAATAGACAGCATCTAATGCACACATGTTGCGGGAAACAGCATGCCCTGTTAGCTTAGGAGCTTTAGGAGACACGTTTGCAGGACAGATAGAACCCAAGGCTTGCCACGTTGCTCTCCCACCTTTCCTCTTAGCAGCACTACCATTTTTGAGCTTGGGAAGGGGCCACTTCCACAGGGATGTGTATGGGGAAAAGTGAGACTCTGCACTTGCAGCCGCAGTAAGGCCCAAGGCCCTGAGTGGAAACCCCATCCAAACTTGTAGCTTTTTGCTCTACATTAAAATGGAGCCAATTCATCCCTCAAGGGAAAAGTAAGCCACAGCTCTTGAGCAAATCCCTAGGTGTAGGGTCAGACCATTTCTTGATCCACCATATAACCAATAATGACAACCAAGGAAACAATAAACCAGCAGCAAACCAATAATCCAATCTTAAAACAGATACTGAATAAAAAGTCTTAACGTGTCTGAAAGCAAGATCAAGCGGGTGCCAGTGGCACCTCCCTTGAAAGGGAATTCCACAGGTGAGGTGTGATGACCGTCATATCAGTCTGCATGAGGCTGCCGCACCCCCACATGCAACCTGCTCATTTTCTTCCAGAGGCAAATTTCCCTGGGATGCAGAGAAGAGAAAGCCTTTGCTACTCCTGCCTGTTCAGGACTGCACCCCTTTCTTCCTCTGGGAGATCACAGGGCACTTTGGGGCAAACAGGACCGTAATTCAGCCAAGAAGAAAAACCCGATGTTTTGTCAAAGTCAACAGGGAACAATTATCTCATGGAAGGATCTCAACAGAATGATAGTTTTGCTTTCAGAGGGAACACAAGCAATACAAATTAACTATAAGCATTCAAAGCTGATTAGATGCTCTACACCACTTGGAAAAAGGAAAGCATAAGGGGAGGTAAAATAACATCTGTTTCCAGAGTGAGTGGCCCTCAACTCTGGACCCTGGTAGTTTGAGAGATGGCTTATGTTTATGGAAAGAGTTTTGAGAACTTGCCATTCTAGCTGCCCACATCCTTGGGCTGGCAAATGGGTTCAGTCCCCAACAAACATTAGGCTACTGTAAGGAAAAAAAACCTTTGTAGCACCATCAATACCAATGACAGTAACAGCAATATCACTATCATTAATATTGCAAAACATTGCAAAATAAAACTTTTCTGTTGAACACCAAAAGGGAAGAAGTAGCCTCATAGATTTAAAAGGAGACTCTTCCCATTGCGTGCACTTGCACGCACGCACGCACGCACACACAGCTCCAGAGTTTCATCCATTCATTCCCTCCCAAGTCTTCAGTTGTAGCATAGCAAATAGCAAAATGGTATACTCAGAATTCAGAACTTATACCCACACACACACACATAAGATCCAGATCCATGTTACATAGAAAACTAGAAGTCATTAGAGAAGGAAAACTCTTGATGGCTGACACAAATCACATGCTTGCAACATTGCTTTTTGGAAGGATTCCCTTCCTAAAAAATTCCTAGCGACTCATTAAGTGCTTAAGGGTCTTTGTTTTAACCCAACCCTTCCCAGGCAGAATTTTCCTGAGGCAGTACAAGTTTTCTGCACTCAAAGGACCTCAAATGCCTTACTTCAGTTACACAGTTTTTATTTATTTTTAAGACACCAAGGTTTCCTCTGAGAGCTTTCTAGAGACTCAGACTTTCTTTTGAGAACTAGTGCAAACCCCGCCTCCAATCTGTGGCTGGAAGCAGAGCTGCTCAAACTTCCCAAAGTACTTTGAACTTTGCACATGCTCAGAGGCTTTGTGTGCTGCTTCTGCAGTACTCACAAAGTGGTGGTATCTTCCTGCCAGAGCATCCCCCCTTTTTCTTGGCTCTGTGGGCTAGCCTAGCCCAGAGAGTCAAGAAACCCAAATTTTCCAGCACAAATTCCTCCTAAATTCAGTTGGCCAGACCAAATCCAGGGAAGAGGCTGCAGTTACTGTCTCTTTAAATAATGGGAGTGCTCTTAGCAAGGTAGACTATTCCTCTTTTTTTTTCTCGTCTTTGCTTCAAAAGGTACACATTCCTTCCCATATTTTTTCCAGTAGAAAAAGTACCGAATCACCAAAAACTTTTAAAATTCTCTCACATACCAAGCACCATGCACCTGAATTACGGAATTCCTGTCCAATACATACTCATTCTCACATGGCATACACACAACATTCAGAAAAATAAAAGTCTTTTTGCTTTTCACTCAAGCCTCACATTCCAAACAGTTGCAAGTTCAAAGGGGGAGAAAGAAAACCAACCAAGTTCCACTACTTTCCAGAAACCTCCTCAACACATAAAAGAAAACGCTTCCTTTCTGCATCTTTGCCTCATTTTTTCTTTCATTTCCACTATCCATCTGCTCACTTGCTTTTTACCTTCTACTTACAACATCTACAAAAATTCCAATCCAAACCCCATGGAATCACAACCACACCACAGTACTTTCCTGTTGCACTGTTTCCTTCTGAACAGACCTTTTCTTCCCATGTCTTCCCTCACAAACATACTCCAGCAATATCTGACGAGGAATAGATTCCCTAAAGCCATTTAGCCTCCAGATGCTGTTTCACCTCTCGATCCAAAGTACAATCCAAAACGATCCCAGAACCATAAACTAACCCCCAGGAACTTGCAAAGAAAGCATTTTCCATCTTTCATCTGCCCATCAGCATCCCCTCCTGGAATTTCAAATGCCATTACTTAATCCAACAAGAAGGATTTTTTTTTTTTTTTTTTTACCTAGGAGGGCTGTAAGGTAGATGGAAGAAACTGGAAAATTTGCAACAAGACATTAAACAGTGTTCCCGGTTTCTGACAAGGATCTGCATAAAAATGTTTCTATATAACCCCTCTTTCATACAGGGCTTTCACACAGGATAAGCTTATTGAGGATGTCCAGAAGACTGGCTAGGACCTGTGTTAGCCCAACTTTAAGGGTCACACATTTCCTTACTTCCCAGTTCTGGCTCATATAGAAGGAATGGGGAAGGAAAAATCTCACACACACATTTCCCTGATCATCGCCTTTTTCCCAGCCGGACTCAGCCATGCTTGGGCTCAGGCCCATGACCTCATGCATCTGTATCTCAAACAAAGCCAGGTTCACACATTCTCATCTCAGAGGCAAGAACACCCATCCACGCCCTTGCTTTCAACCATGCCCTGAAGAGGACAAGATTGGTGCGGCTGCATGGGGGAGTTTCTATGCAGGAACCCGCAAAATCCCGCTCTGAGCTATGCTTAACCTCCCAGAAAGGGGAACACTTTAAAATACAAACAGACAAGACACAAAACACAGACTTCCACAAACATAAAACTTTGCACAGAAACCCAGTGCAAACATATACTCACACGTGTAGATCTTTCCTGGTGCACCAATACTGTATTAAGCTAGCCTTTTCTTTTTCCCTTTTCTTTCCACCAGCTTGGACCAAAGCAAAACTTATTCCATCTCTTTAGATTGTATTTTCGCCAAATGCTTTTGCAAAAGGTGTAGCCCATTTCAAACAAGTGAGCCCTCTAGGGCCAATTTAGTTAGGTCTGACCATGCTGTTTTAAAAAAATACCAAGAACTTGCTTCCGCGGCAACCCCGCAAGTGCCGCCCCCTGTAATTCACACCACCCTGCAATTTGCTGCAGAGGTAGTAAGTCCAGATCGAACTCCGGGCAAAAGGGGAAGTTCGAACGAGCTCTCCGGTGGCCATTTTAACTCGCAGCGTGCCCGAATCTGCAGACACTCTGAATCCGGAAGCCTTTTTGGAAAAAATCAAAGAAGAGGCATTGCAGAGGGGTAAGCGGAAGGGATTGGCGTTGACCCATCGTCCTGATATGGGGAAAAAAATCTTTACAGGGAACAAGTATAGAGGAAAGAAAAACGAGACAGGAGACACTTTTTACAAAGAACAAAACGTTGGACAGACAGACAGCCGGCAAGCACACACGCACACAGAACAGATTCGGCCAGTTACCCGGTACTGGCAAGCAGCCAATGCCGGGACAGACAGACCTCTGTGGCCGGGGCCAACGTCTTGTGCCCACGACCGGAAAGTAGCTTGTAATGCTGCGTCCAGCCAAGCTGTTCTTTCCAACCTAGATCTGCAGATACCCAGACAGAAACAGAAACAGAGACAGAGGGCGGAAAGAAAGGAAAATCCGCCGTGCGCGCTTACCAATTCTCCTCTTTCAGCCAGACGTCCCACCGAACCAGGGTAAAAAGAAAAAGGCTAAAATCGCCTTAAAGGGCCCGGCCCTGGTTCGATGGAAGCCAGACCGCTGGTCTCTGATCTCGCTGGGGTCTAGAATCTCGCTGGGGTCTAGATCTCGCTGGGGCCTCCAAATGTTGTACCCACGGTGTTACAGACGAGACCAGAGACCGGATGGTAAAATAAAGAGGAGATTTATTCCTGCAGCAGGGACCGCATTCCTCTATGAATGTGGTCCCTGCTGCCGGAATAAATCTCCTCTTTACTTTACCATCCGGTCTCTGGTCTCGTCTGTAACACCGTGGGTACAACACTCGTCTCAGGCTCTGTTTGGCTTTGGGTCTGGGGTCCACCTGGGGTTTGCCCCAGCTGTTGACTGGCACAGTCCGGTAACAGTTTTGGCACCCAATGTGGGGCACCAAGTGGACTAAAGGCGAATTTTGCCTCAAAATTCTTAAGCCTTCTCCCTCAAAGAACCTCTTTTCAGACAGGTGGACAACCGGCATTAAAGAACTCTCCCTCAGCATTTGGGCTGAGGCAAATCTGGCCGGAAACCTCCACCAGCCGTGAGCAGGGCTTGAGGAAAAGGTGGCTGAGTGGAAAATGAGACTGAGAGAGCTAACCCCGACAAGACAAGGAATTCCCAGGTAAGAAAAGGTCTCTGGTAAAAAGGGTAACTGCTTGGGGGAAGACCCAGTTCAAAAAGAGGGAAAAGAAAGGGCCTCCGGTTAGAGTCTGGTGCTGGTTAGAAGCCAGCAAGTTGCCCATCCCTGTCTGACGGCCGGTGACTCCCAAGTAGAGTTGAACTCTATGGGAATAGGCAAGTTTGAGTAGAATCAGCAGGAGCTCCTTGGGCGGAAGGGCGGAGTTTTGGAAAACTCTTCTTGGTACATTACCCTGGTTTGAGTCCGGGGTGAGCGGATCCCACATAAGTGCATGAGCACTTTTGACCAGGGATGCCTGGCAGAATTGACAGAAGGAAAATCAGAGAGGTCTGCTGAAATCCTTCTAAAGGTCTTCTGGGGAATGCTCAGCACATCATGGGTCAGGGTAAGTCAAAACAAATGCATACGCCTCTGGGTTGCCTTTTGGGTAATTGGGAAAGGTTCGAAAGGAGAGTCCATCTCAAAGAAAAAAACTAAACGTCTACTGTATTTCTATTTGGCTCCAGCATCAATTGGACGGTGGGGCAGAGTGGCCACCTGGAGGGTCTAACAATTTTCAGATTCAACAGTTGCAACTTTACTATTAACATATGGGTTAACAGCTCAAGCTTCTGCACAAGCATTTGTTACATTGACCCTCAGAACTTGCTGGAAAAGTGTAGGCTGGTCTGCACTGGGGAGGAAAGAGAAGAGAAGAGGGAGAGTAAAACTCACTCTCTCCCCTCCAAAAGCCGGCAGCGCAGCGTGGGTATGGGCTTTGGGTGAGGGGGGGGGGGCTCTGGGGATTCTGCCACCATGCCTGGGTGCAGTGATAGCTTTCATGGCCAGGAGGGCATGAATGGGTGGTTGAATTCTAGCCAAATGGATGCAGTTTGGAATCACCAGCCCTTCAGTCCTTCAAACTGGCTACCTTTAGAATTCAGGGAAAAAATGAGGGGTTTCTCAAGCTAGCAAGTTGCTCCCTCACTCTGAGAGAGACAGCTCAGCTTGCCATGAGGACTCTGTCCATCTGTGCTTTGATTAGCTACTCCTGAGAAAGCCATAGACCAGCCAGTCTCATTGCTTGAGGTCAGGGGTGGTCAAAGGGCTTGGGATTTGGTGTTTAAGCTCTCAGTTTGTAATCAGCGCTACTATCCGCTTTCTTCTTCCTCTTTGTGTGTGCTTGTCCGTGCATGTGCTCTTTTAAAATCCCGCCACTTCTTTCTGTTTTTGTTTTCCTCAATCAAGTTTTGTTCCCCAAGCACTGGGGTGCCTGTGCACTAAGCATTGTGTACAACTCCCTGAGAATGTTGGGGGGGGGAGGGTAAGGTGCAGTTTTTGGAAACAGCTGAGATGACATAGTTAAAAAGCAAATGTACCGAAAGACAGCCTGCAAATGGATCTGATGGCAGTGGCGATGAAGGCAGCACTGCAGCACAAATGGGGAAAGGCAGGGAGCGACGGAAGGTCGCAGCGCCGCCAGCCAAGATTGGAGCTTCATAGGTGAGGAAGGAATAATTGTGTGATGTGCAAACCGGAGCGACAATGGAAAAGGGACTGCCCCCAGAACAAAGCCTCAACTGTCGTGGCCACTTTGGAGACTCTTGGGGAAGAATAGGGAACTCACGGGAAGAGTTCCACGTCACCCCCACAACCCCAGGAGAGAATGAGGGTGGGAGATGAGGACATGGATTTCTTGGTGGACACTAGGGCAGTTTGCTCAGTTGTGACTGTCCCAATTGGTGGTGGTGGGGGCGGGGGGACACAACAGGAGTCCTTGGCGATGGGGGCACAGGGCATCAGGCCACCTGCCCAGTTGTGGAATCCATGGAGTGCTTCCTACGGAACTAATTCTTTTTGCCCTCAAATGAGAATGCCAGGATGGGACAAAGAGCCAGCTGTGTTGAACCACCCTCTCTCAGGGGAGGAGGGAATTCACCCATCTTTCTCTCAAGCACTGGCTAAGGACTTGTTTGAATGGACTAGAGACTCTAATGGTGTTTTTACTGCAGTATGTGAACTATCTTTTAATTGCCACTGAGGCCACAGTTCAGTGCACATCTGCTGGATTTTACTGGGTCACCAAGGAGAAGATGCAAACCTCATAAGAACAGGTGCAGTATTTGGGGTTTCTGACTTTCAAGTGGGGTGGGGGAGCACCAGCTGCCTCAGGAGAGGAAGGAGGCGGTTTGTCAAACTCCCCCAAAGCTGTAAACACAGGCTTGGAAAACTGGCAGTCAGTGCTTTCTTGGGGCACACATGGCTGTTCCTCAGCACCAGGGCAACTCCTGGCATGGAGGTGCAAAAAGGGGGGCGGAGGCTGGGACTGCTCCTCTCCAGCACCAGTCCTGGCAGGCACCTCTCTTCACCCTTCTGTGACGCTGGCTAGCTGGCTAGCATTGCTCCTTCTCCAAGGCCAGAGCAGCCATGCTGGCTGCCCAGCAAGGCCAAAGCAGCCGGGTCTGGCTAACTGACTGGCTGCAGTATGTGAAACTGTGGCCACTGGCTGGTTGCTGCCTGCGGCTTGCAAACAGGGGAAGGGGGGGGGCTGCTGGTATACATCAGCTGACTCACCTGAGACTGGACTGCCTGAAGACCATTGATGCAGTGGAAGGACTGCGCCCAGGTGCCCCTCGCTACACAGCAGTGAGATCTGAGGGAGTGCCTACGTGGGAACACTACACCAGGCTGAGGAAAGTTCCAAAACCACAAGGAGACTGAAGGACCATGGAACCTATAGAGGACCTAAAGTTCTTGCTCAAACACCAACCCTGCAAGGTAGGACCAGTGGCATAACAGACCAGGACAAGAAGAAGCTGACATCAGGGTCAGCCAAGGGCCCGCAACTGGAGGGGGCAAGGGAGAAGAGCCCTGAAGAAAAGCGGCCTATCGGGGAACAGGATCAGGTCCCGGCTTGAAGATTGAAAACAAAGAGACTTGCATTTGCCTAACGCTAAGTAGCCTAGATAATAATGCTGAAGGGAAGAGCGGGAGTCTCTTGGAGTCTCTACCCTGGCTGTCCCTGTGTACTTCTGTTAAATTTGTTACTCCCTTCTACACCATATGTCCTTGTGGAAAGAAAACAGTGGACTTCCTCATTCCTATGTTTTCAGTTTTAGAGTACTGGCTCAGTGTGCAATAGAATGCTTCTGCTTCAGTAGTACTGGTGAAAACCCAGCATGGATTTCTCTGGTACTAGTATACAAAGTCCTGAACAACATGGGACTGCTATACCTGATAGAAACATAGAAACAGAGTGAATCAGAAGAGGTCTCCCAGGCCATCTAGTCTGACCCCCGGCTTCAGCCGGCTCCGCTCACAACATGCCCACCATGTGCATGTCCAGCCTATCTTTGAACACCTTCACCGATGGGGCCTCAACAACCTCTCGTGGAAGCCCATTCCATACCCTCAGGGTCCTAACTGTCAGGAGGTGCTTCCTGGCATCTAAATGGAACCTTGGTTCCCTGAGCTTCGCTCCGTTGGAGCACATCTTGCCTTCCTCTACAGGGAGAACAGGTCTCTACCCATCTCCATGTGACATCCCCTCACATACCTGCATGTTGCCAACATATCCCCTCTGAGTCTCCTCTTCTCCAGGCTGAAGAGACCCAGTTCCCTCAGTCTCTCCTCATACCCCATCCCCTGCAAACCGGCCACCAACCTTGTGGCCCTACGCTGCACTGACCCTAACCTGGCTATATCCTTTCTGTAATGAGGGGTCCAAAACTGAGCACAATACTCCAGTTGCAGGTGGATCAAAGTCATATAGAGTGGTAGTAATACCTCTCTCTATCTAGAAGCCACACTTCTGGCTATGCAACCAAGGGTGGCATTCGCCCTCTTGACCACCGCATCACACTGCTGACTCATGTTTAGCCTGCAGTCAACCAGCACCCCGAGGTCCCTTTCACAAGTGCTGCTCTCCAGCCACTTGTCCCCTAACACCGTCTCCCTTATCCATGTTCCTGGTCACTGAGATCATGAGAGGACATTCTCCTGGTGGTTCCAGAAGGATCTCTGGCCTGATTGAAGTCCACCAGAAGAAGAGCCTTCAGCGTGACAGCCCCATTTCTATGGAACATCCTGCCCCTGGAGCAGGCTCCAACACTGTGCTTTTCTTGGTGCCTGGGCAGCCTTGTTGACTAGACATGGTTACAATGTTACCCTGCTTTAATTTTATTTGCATTATTTAATCTGTTCCATCATTCTACTGTTCATCACTCTGGAATTTGCCTAGTTTTTAAGCTATATATAAATACTGTAAATAAGTAAATGAATTTCATTAGCAGCTATGGAAAATATAGCCCATGATTCCATGGAAGCAGCCAGCTCTTTCCTTGTTCCACCAACAATGAGTTTTTGGACAGAAACCTTATTTGAGCCAAGTTAAATGTACTTTAAAAGTTAGGTTAGGTTTGGATTAACTGATCTTCATTTGTAAGCATACAAACATACAAACACATCCATTTAACAATATAGTTTATAAGGATTTAGCAAAGATGTGCACAGAAAAAAATACAGATCACAACTGAAACAAATGTAAGTTGATACGGAAGTTAGAGAACTTTGGCAAACTCAACTTCTACTGACAGATCCTTACTGAAGACGTTTGTTCTAGACTTGGGGGAAACTAGAAGGAGCCATGTGATAATGGAGTGGGGTCAAAGACTATACCCCCACAGCCTCTTTGCACCTGTGCAGTCCCTTCACCAAAGTAATAACTGCATAGGACTAGATCACACTCAGCTTGATCTTTACAGACTTGCTGTAGAGCTCAGTTGTTTGGGCATCTTCTTTTGCCCCAGTTTGTATTTTTAAAATATTTGCATACTGTAGATTTACTTAAGTCATGAACTAAGTTTCTGTTACTCCAGTATTTTAACTACATATCCACAGAACCTAATATTTACTTATTACTAGATTTTCAAAAAGAAGATTAACTCATATCCTCCCAGAAGTGACAACTTTTTTTACATAAGCTAGCCAGTAGAGGAAAGCTAGTTGATTAGTAGGAACAGTCAAAAAATCCTGCTATTAGTCTTTAGTCTTTTTTTAATTCAAGAAACCGTAATAATGCTTGAAAGTTCAATACACTTCAGTGCAAGGCAATTCAGAGGTCTTGTCTCCTCTCCTGTTCTGAGACTAGGACAACTTGGAAATGCTCAATACTAGCACGTTCCATAAAGTTCATTCATAAGCATGTCATAGAATCATAGAATTGCATGTGGCTTCTTTTTTATTTTTGTATAACAATTTAATAAACTGTGTGCTTCTGCACTAGGGGAAAAAGGTAGAATCACAGACTAGTAGAGCTGGAAGAGGCCAAGAAGGCCACCGGGTCCATCCCCCTGCTTCATGCAGGTCTCTGGAATAAAGCATCCCTAATCATGACTTCCCTAGATAACAGGTTCCATTGTCATATGGCTGTAACAGTTGAGAAGTATTTCCATTGCCTGCACTCTTCCATACATGAGAAGAGATCCTGGCCCTCCTCTTGTGACAGCCTTCTGTGTATTTGAAGAGCATGTTCATATCTTCCCCTCACTCTTCTCTTCTCAAAGCTAAACATGCCAAATTCTTTCAATTTCTTCTTACAGGGCTTTGTTTCTAGTTCCCCGATCATCTTTGTTGCCCTTGTCTGAACCTTTCCCAGTTTGTCTACATCTCTGCCAAACTCTGGTATCCATAAATGGACACAGTACTCAAGATGAGGCCTAATCAGTGCTGAGTAAAAGAAAACTAGGACATTATGTGATTTGGAACTGATATTTCCATCAATGCGGCCAAAGATAGCATTTTTCTTTTTTTGCAACCACATCACAGTGTTGACTCACATTCAGTTTGTGATCTACAACAACTCCAAGATCCTTGGAGTATTGTTGAGTCTTGTACTTCCCATCTTGCAATTGTGCATTTGTAGAAATTGGCATTTGTCCCTACTGATTTTTATTCTGTTCCTTTCAGCCCCTCAAGAACACTTTGGATTTTGTTTCTGCCTTCCAGGACATTAGCTATCACCCAATTTTGTGTCATCTGCATCATCAGCATTCCTGTGATCAGCAGCATTGTGCAAGATGCTAAGTAGCTATAGGAGCACTTAGCACAGGTCAAGTTCTAGGGTGGTGGGTGATAACCCTTCATTAGCTGAAGACCAGCACAGTGCTGAGTTGTCCTCTGATTCCATTATCAGATTCGGATATTGCCAGTATTCATGGGCTTTCCCTGCCCTCCTGTTTGATCTGCCAAAGAACCACCTCGCTGACCACTGCTGGCAATAATATGATTGATTTTTGCACATCAAGATTATGGTCTTTCAAATTATTCCTTAGGAAATTATTCAGAAGAGATACTTATTAAATATTTAGTATCATTGCTTTACCATCAAGGCAGCAAAGAAACTAACTGTCATCATTAAAAATAAGAAGGTAATGGAGCATGCAGTTGCTTGGTTGACAGTTACTAGCTGGTGGAAAACCAGCACCTCAGAGCAAGACCCTAGGCTAGCATCTCAACCAAAATGCTCTTGGTGACTCAGAGCTGGTCTAATAAGGGGTTCCCCAATATGGATTTTGGAAATATTTCTTATGGCTAGCATGGCTACTTCTGCTTTTTGTGTGACATGAAGCATGCTGAATTTACTATTCAGCAGTCAGAGCCTAGACCAAAGGTAGTAGATTTGGTACCATTTGAAGCTGTGACTTCTCTGATGGCGCATTTCATCCAAATACTAGAATGCACCCTAACCAAATACAGTTTGGTTTCTATTGACGTCTTTTTTTAAAGCCTAATGCACTATCACAATTTACCTCCAACTTTGTTTATACAAAAACTGCCTAGTTTTTCTCCACTTCTGTTTTTCACTCACCCAGAAATCTGTGTGTTTTGCCTAAGGATAGAGTCAATTCTGTGTAACATCTGGATCCTCTGTTTTCATGAGTCAACTATTGATTGTTTCTTTATCCTGTCAGCCCTCAGGAATGCCCTGGGTGTTACCATTTCAGCAGCTGACAGAGCCTAATTTGTATGGTGCCTCTTCCTCCCACATTCCTCTGAGTGTCACTGAATGCAGATTCCATGGTTTGAATATCAGCCACTTTTCCCCCTCAACTCTTTTTATACTTCTGTAGTATTCAAAAGCTTGCACAGTATTGTGTGACCTCGAGTTTGCGTAATAAATGTTTTGACCCTCATATTGATTTTAGTTTTCTTCTGAAAGAAGAAGCATTTAAACATGTTCTTGGGTTCCATGCTGAACTTGTGCTATCTCAAGATGTGCATTTTTTTTAAAAAAAATGTAGAGATTGGCTATAAAGACCAGGACGTGGTGTGGGGGGAGCAGGGTCAAAACTTGGATATATAGAGAAATTAGCCCTTTCCCAGGCTCAGTTCCCCAGATGAGAGTTTTTGACCCAACATGCCATTCCAAATCATGTTCTCTGCCACCTAGCTTGTTGGGAAATATCATGCATGTGTAGTGACCCCCAAAATAACCAAAGTTTCCAGTCGCCACTGAATTTCATCTAAAACAAAATTTCAAGGTCATTTTTAAAGTTCTCAGATCACAAATATATGAAAAAGAACTTGGAGGGAAACAAAAAACAAACATTAATTTTGGGAACTGAGCAAGTTTCCTCTGGAATATTTTTCACATCCACATTAATATTCACCTAAAGGAAAAGATTAGGTGTATGTGGAGGTTCTTCAGGCAAAATTGTCTGAAGAAGCCAAAGTAGTTTCAAGAAGGCTAGAAAAAAAATCAGGAAAAATCCCATGCATCTTCAGCAATGACCCCAAGTTCCCTTGTTCTCATTTATGTGAGAGCCAGAGAGTGCCATTCACGGCCTGGCAAGCCAGGAGGTCCAATATATTATAGTGGCTAGAATAGCAGACTTGGAATGGTAAGACTCAAGTGTTCAGCTCTGCAGTTTCACCGGATTTACTTGGTCAACCCATTGTCTCAGTCTGATCTACTACACAGGACTGATGTAAGGACAAACTGGGACTGGCCCTGTGTATATCAAACTCCTGCTATCAAGACAGGCCCTGATACCAAGAATGATATCAAGACAGGCCCTGGCATCAAGACGAGTGAGATGGCTACTTCAGGTAGGAGATGCTCGGATGTAGAAGAAACAGAGGTGGCATATTTTTCTTGAGTCCCCTTAACTGTTCTAGGTACACAGATACTGCCAGTGTTTAAGCAAGATTCAGCTAGTAGTCTGTCCAACTTCTGTGCATGGAGTGGGAAAAAGCTATCTTGTCCTTTGCCTCAAGCAGCAAAATCTTTTTGGGCCAGCCCATAATGCAGTGGTGAATTTGGAAGTGTAGGCACTTAACAGAACAATCCCCATAGCCCTGCCCCCAAGAAGAATTTAAAAAATCCAGGCAGCTCTGTTGAGTCATATCAACAAAACAGTTTTAGCACTTTTGTTAAGCTAATGGGTCTTAAATATTGATTCAAGACTAAGCCACCCTCAAATGTTTAGATTAGAACAGGGAACTGTATATTGTTACTGCAGAATTCCATCCAGCTTCTGTAAAAAGCAATCTGATGGAGCAGGGAATTCAGGGAAGAGTGGGGTGGAAGATGAGATCAGCATCCCTGCTGATCAAAAAGTTCTCATACTGCATCCCTGTGAGCCCGGGCTCCTCCACACCACCGGGATCAGCCATGATTAGTATTTGGTATTACCGAATAGGTAGCAATGCATTTTCATAACAAAGTGCACCCTTGCCTTCAGACATTTTGGACTATAACTCCCATCAGCCCCATCCAGCATAGACAACAGTTAGCAAAGGTGGGGTTGTTATCCAAAGTCACTGGAGGGCACCATGATAGGGAAAGCTGTTGGAGCATAACACCGTGGGTCAGTGTTGTTTCCGTGTTGACTTTTTCTCATGAAAAATGATATCAGAAGATGTGTCTGCAGTTAATTTCCTTTCCACTTTTCAGGCAAGTTGGTAATTAATTCCTCAGTGCATTCCTTCTTGCCAGCAGACTGTGTGTGTAAAGAATGGGCATCTCTTTTCTTCTGTGTTTTGTATTGCCATATTCTTCTAGCTCTTGAAACTGTGATCTCCTTTTCACTATACTCCAGAAGTGAAAGGCAAATGAGAGAGCCATTTGAAAACTGACAATTCTTCCTGAAGGTGTGGTAGCTGGCTGTACATATAACTAGCATGCTGCAGAAATGGCTGAAGGTTAGTCCATTCATTATGGTGATTGACAGCAAGAAATCTGGCAAAAGCATCTTACTGTGACCACTTTGTCAAGACAAGCACAGCCTGTTCCCTGCTGCCTGTGTGTGTGTGTGTATGTGTGTGTGTGTGCGCGCACACACACACACACACGCATTGTGACATTTTGGCACAATGTGTAAATCAATGATGAAACCTGAAGTGCAGCTCTATTGAATCCACACATGTTGGATTTTGCACACAGATGTGTGTTTTTTAAAAACTATTTGGAAAGAGAAAGTTGCAGCTCAGAACTCACATGGGGAAATGGTCTTGGAATTTCCTCAAGGAACGTTTTCTTTTCTGTTAGGGATGCAACCATCAATCTGTTTAATTGGTAGATCAGTCAGCCAACAAACCCAGGTAGTAATTAATCAGTAAGGGTCAATTCTAATTGGTATAACTGTGAGTTTAAGGTGAATTTGTTTAATTTCCCCGAAGGCTATGGAGCATGTTAGTGCGACTAAGAATGAAATGAAAATATTACAGATAGATTTTCCTTCGAATTATGTGCAGCAGTGTGAGCATATTGTTAATTCTCATTCCACTTTTATCTCAAAAAGAATTGAAGTTTTTATAATGTGCAAAATACTTAAAGTTAATCAACAATTGGTTAAAGATGATGGCTACACTGTACCTATGTGCTGGCTTTGATTCTGATCATTGAATTTATTAGTCTAATATTAGTTACTTGATAGAAACATAGAAACAGAGCGAGTCAGAAGGGGTCTCCCGGGCCATCTAGTCTGACCCGCGGCTCCAGCTGGCTCCACTCATGACATGCCCACCATGTGCATGTCCAGCCTATCCTTGAACACCCTCACCGGTGGGGCATCAACGACCTCTCGTGGAAGCCCATTCCACACCCTCAGGGTCCTGACTGTCAGGAAGTGCTTCCTGGCATCCAAATTGAACCATGGTTTCCTGAGCTTTGCTCCACTGGAGTGCATCCTGTCTTCCTCTGCAGCGGAGAACAGGTCTCTACCCATCTCTGTGTGACATCCTCTCACATACCTGTATGTCGCCAAAAGATCCCCTCTGAGTCTCCTCTTCTCCAGGCTGAAGAGACCCAGTTCCCTCAGTCTTGCCTCATACGGCATCCCCTGCAAACCGGCCACCACCCTTGTGGCCCTATGCTGCACTGACTCTAACCTGGCTATATCCTTTCTGTAATGAGGGGCCCAAAAATGAGTACAATACTCCAGTTGTGGGAGCACCAGAATCATATAGAGTGGAAGTAATACCTCTCTCGATCTAGAAGCCACACTTCTGGCTATGCAACCAAGGGTGGCATTCGCCCTCTTGACCACCACATCACACTGCTGACTCATGTTCAGCCTGCAGCCAACCAGTACCCCGAGGTCCCTTTCCCAAGTGCTGCTCTCCAGTCAGAGCCCTGGGGGACCCCACTTGTCACTGGCTGCCATCCTGACAATTCCCCACTAACGGTTACCCTCTGCTTTCGGTCAGTCAACCATGCCCTAATCCACCGGACAGCGCTTTGGTGTATCCCAAAACTCCTCAGTTTCTCCACCAGGATATCATGGGGCACTTTGTCAAAGGCCTTGCTGAAATCCAGGTAAACCACATCCACTGCATCCCTCCATCTAGCCATCTCGAAACTTTGTCGTTGAATTGCACAAGGTTTGTCTGGCAGGACCTGTTTTTGCGGAAGCAGTGTTGTGTGGCTGTCAGCCTCCCTTCCCTATCTAGCATCACTAGCTCTCTCTATTACGAGCCTTTCCATTGTTTTTCCTACAATGGACGTAAGGCTAACAGGTCTGTAATTCCCCATGTCCCTTCCACTACCCTTTTTGAAAATTGGGACCACTGATGCCACCCTCCAGTCCTCTGGAACTTCACCCGTTCTCCACGAGGCCTCAAAAATGGAGGTCAGCAGGTGTGAGAGAACCCCTGCCAACTCTCTAAGTACTCTCGGGTGTAACCCGTCAGGGCCTGGCGCCTTTGTAATGTCCAATGCCCTGAGGAGCCCCTTGACTTCTAGGGGGGTGACTCTAATCTGTGCCCTAAGTCCCCGGCCTCATCTAATCTCCTATGCGGATCTCCCCCGTCCTGCTTTGGGGAGAACACAGAGGCAAAATAGTCATTTAGCATCTGTGCCTGTTCCCTCATATCAGTCACTGGATCTTCTTCCTCCTTATTTAGTGGTCCCACCACTTGCCTCCCCTTCCTCTTCCTATTTGCATGCTGAAAGAAGCCCTTTTTGTTGCTCTTGATATTCTTGGCAAGTCTCAGCTCATAATCAGCCTTAGCCCTGTGAAGAATCCTTCTGCAACGGGCCTCCTCCTCCCGATATACCCTTTTGTCTATTTGCCCCGGTACCCATTTCCTACAGAGGTTCCTCTTTCGTCTAATCCCTCTAACCACCTCCTTTCATACCCAAGGCGGCGCTCTCCTCCGCCTCCCCACCTTACTAACTAGAGGTATCGTCAAGGCTTGCGCCTCCAAAACCTCCCTTTTGAGTGCCATCCACTCCTCCTCAATTCACTTACCTTCCAGCAACCTATCCCAGGAGACTTTCCCCAGTCTGGCCTTCAGTTGGCCAAAGTTGGCCCTCTTGAAGTCCCAGCTTCTAGTGCTCGACCTGCTGCATGTCCTCAGTCTCCTGATCTCAATGCAAAGGATGGAGTGATCACTCGCATCCAGAGCTCCCCTAATCTGTACTTCATCTATCAGCTCCTCCCTATTGCTCAAGACCAAGTCAAGGATGTTTCCCCCCTCTTGTCACCTCTCGGACCCGCTGTGTGAAAAACCCTCCCTCAATATCTTCTAGGAAGCGACGTGACCTGGCTGTCACCGCCGAGTGAGTCTCCCAAGTAATATCCGGGAGAATGAAATCTCCCATAATTACTGTGTCTCTCCCCTGAGATATCCTTAGAATCTGGCCTGTCAGGACATCATCCAGGGTCTCAAGTTGACCTGGAGGGCGATAACATACCCCCACTGTCAGGTCCTTCTCCCTGTCAAAACCCCTAAGTTTCACCCAGACTGCCTCTGCTGAATCCCCATCTGTGCTGCATTCTATCTCACTGCATCCTATCCCTTCCCTGAAGTATAAAGCCACGCCCCCACCCCTCTTTCCCTTCCTGTCAACAGCCTTACCCTCTGTTTTTCTTTCTGAGCTCTCTGGTCTTAATCCTTAAAAAGACCTGTTGAGAAACAGTTGAGACATTTCTTTTCCCTTGAATATGCATTACTCCAGCAGGCCCTCCTTTTCTATCTGTATGTGTATGCATCCTGTTAGACCAGATTTTTGTATTTCTCAGTCAGCGAATCTTCTAGCGCAGGGGTCTCAAACTCGCGGCCCGCGGGCCAATTGCCGGGACGGGCGGGGCATGGGGGAGAGGCCCTGTGGCCTTCAAAGCGCCGGCGGCGCCCGGGCCGGCCTCCGGGAGCGATGCGGAATGAGCGGCCCACCACCACCGCAGGGGTGGAATACTTGATGCGGCCCAGCCTCACCCAGACTCTACTTCCAGCGGCCCCCAGGTAAGTTGAGTTTGAGACCCCTGTTCTAGCGAATTTCAGTCAGCCATCACAGACTTCAGGGTTTCACGGAGGACCAGATAAGGTTCCTTCCTCGAAGCGTAGGCTATTATAGGTCAACCAACTTGAAAAATGAGCTTGTCAACAGGAAGGCTTGCAAAATCATTTCTGCAGATAAGCTAATCATCAGGGAATCTGACGGATTTTCATTACTGCACACAAGAAAGTGACACTTGGTGGCTGCTGAAAGCTTATTCTCTTGCACATTAAAATCACAACATTTTAAGCAGTGCCTTAGATGGGATCCAAGTTGCAATGCAAACAACAATCTGTTTTTAGGTGAGGCAGCTCCCGGCAGCTCCCAGGTAGGTCAAGTGTCAGTTTCTTCAGGCAGTGAAATCACAATGGCTCATCTATGTTCTGGCCTTGTAAAATAAGTAGGTGAATGGCCTTGAGCACGTTCACCTGACTTGGTGACCTCCAGATGTTTTGGACTTCAGCTCTCATCAGTCTCAGCCAGCATGGCCAGTGGCCAGGAATGCTGGACATTGTAGTCAAAAACTTCTGGAGGGCACCAGTTTGGGGAAGGCTGGAGTAGTGATTAGGTGAACCAATGATCTGGTTGGGAGAAGGCAGAACTGGCAATCTTGATTGCTCAATTCTTATCAGGATACTGCTACACAGAACCTGAGTGTCGCAACTGACGTTCTTAAATGACCGCAAGATACTGTTGCTCTTTGATTATTTGATTTGTTTTTTATGCATCAGTCACTTCTACATCTTGCCAACAGTTTATACTCCTCCGACCCTCCATTGAATGCCTTAATCCTTTGAGTTTGGATGGTTTTAGGCAGCCGCAGTGGATGGCGTCCTAACTTGGTTGTTAGTTTGCAAAGTCGCGTCTGACCCACCGCGCTCCCATGGACAACATTCCTCCAGCCCCTCCTGTCCTCTATCTCCCGAGGTCCACTCAAGCTCACACCGACTGTTTCAGTGACTCCATCTAGCCACCTGATTCTCTGCTGTCCCCTTCTTTTGCCATCAACTGTTCCCAGCATTAGGCTCTTCTCCAGTGAGTCCTTCCTTCTCATTAGGTGGCCAAAATATTTGAGTTTCATCTTCAGGATCTGACCTTCTAAAGAGCAGTCAGGGTTGATCTCCTCTAAGACTGACTGGTTTGATCTCCTTGCAGTCCAAGGGACTCACAGGAGTCTTCTCCAGCACAATTCAAAGGCATCATTTCTTCAGTGCTCAGCCTTCCTTACGGTCCAGCTTTCACAGCCATACCTTGCAAATGGAAAAACCATAGCCTTGACTATATGCACTTTTCTCAGCAGGGTGATGTCTCTGCTTTTTAGTATGCTGTCTAGATTTGCCATAGCTTTCCTCCCCAGGACCAAGCATCTTTTAATTTCTTGGCTGCAGTCACCGTCTGCGGTGATCTTGGAGCCCAGGAAAATAAGATCTGTCACTACCTCCATTTCTTCCCCATCTATCTGCCAGGAAGTGATAGGACTGGATGCCATGATCTTAGTTTTCTTAAAGTTGAGTTTCAAGCCAACTTTTGCACTCTCCTCTTTCACCCACATTAAGAGGCACCCACATTCCTCTTCACTTTCTGCCATTAGAGTGGTATCATCTGCATTATGAACCAATCAGTGGTCCCATGTCCAGTTCCCACTGTTGCTTCTTGACCCACATATAGGTTTCTCAAGAGACAAATAAGATGGTCTGGTACTCCCATCCCTTTAAGAACGTTCCACAATTGGTTGCGATCCACACAATCAAAGGCTTTAGCATAGTCAATGAAGCAGAAGTAGATGTTTTTCTGGAACTCCCTAGCTTTCTCCATGATCCACCATATGTTGGTAATTTGATCTCTAGTTCCTCTGCCTCTTTGAAATCCTGCCTGTACTTCTAGTAGTTCTCGGTCCACAGACTGCTGGAGCCTAGCTTGTAGGATTTTGAGCAAAACTTTGCTAGCATGTGAAATGAGTGCAATAGTGTGGTAGTTTGAACATTCTTTGGCATTGCCCTTCTTTGGAATTGGAATGAAAACTGACCTTTTCGAATCCTGTAGCCACTGTTGTGTTTTCCAAGTTTGCTGGCATATTGAGTGTAGCACTTCTACTGCATCGTCTTTTAGGATTTTGAATAGCTCAGCTGGAATACTGTCACCTCCACTAGCTTTGTTGTTGCTCAGACTTCCAAAGGCCCATTTGACTTTACATTCCAGGATGTCTGGCTCGAGGTCAGTGACCATCCCATCGTTGTTATCAGAGCCGTTAAGCTCTTTCTTGTATAGTTCTTCTGTGTAATCTTGCCACCTCTTCTTAATTGTTTCTGCCTCTGTTAGGTCCCTGCCACTTTGGTCCTTTATCATGCCCATCTTTGCATGAAATGTTCCCTTCATATCTCCAATTTTCTTGAAGAGTTCTCTGGTTCTCCTTATTCTATTGTTTTCTTCTATTTCTTTGCACTGTTCATTTAAGAATGCATTCTTATCTCTTCTAGCTATTCTCTGGAATTCTGCATTCCATTGGGTGTATCTTTCCCTTTCTCCCTTGCCTTTCACTTCCCTTCTTTCCTCAGCTATTTGTAAAGCTTCGTC
>NW_025335269.1:5764482-5793939 GCF_004798865.1 Varanus komodoensis | reverse complement strand
TATGAAGGGAACATTTCATGCAAAGATGGGCATGATAAAGGACCATCTTTGCATGAAATGTTCCCTTCATATCTCCAATTTTCTTGAAGAGTTCTCTGGTTCTCCTTATTCTATTGTTTTCTTCTATTTCTTTGCACTGTTCATTTAAGAATGCATTCTTATCTCTTCTAGCTATTCTCTGGAATTCTGCATTCCATTGGGTGTATCTTTCCCTTTCTCCCTTGCCTTTCACTTCCCTTCTTTCCTCAGCTATTTGTAAAGCTTCCTCAGACAGCCATTTTGCTTTTTTGCATTTTTCTTTGGGATGGTTTTAGTTGCTACCTTTTGTACAATGTTGCAAACTCCGTCCATAGTTCTTCAAGCACTCTGTCTATCAGATCTAATTCCTTAAATCTATTTGTCACCTCTACTGTTTATTCATCAGGAATATAATTTAGGTCATAACTAGTGCTTTTCCCTACTTTCTCAATTTAAGCCTTAATTTTGCAACAAGGAGCTCATGGTCTGAGCCACTGTCAGTTCCTGGTCTTGTTTTTACTGACTGTATACAGCTTCTCCATCTTCGGCTGCAGAGCACATAGTCAAACTGATTTCTGTGTTGACCATCTGGTGAAGTCCATGTGTAGAGTTGTCTCTTGGGTTGTTGGAAAAGAGTGTTTGCCATGACCATCGTATTCGCTTGACAAAATTCTACCAGGCTGTGCCCTGCTTCAGTTTGTACTCCAAGGCCAAACTTGCCTGTTATTCCAGTTATCTTTTGGCTTGCTTCCTACTTTAGCATTCTAACCCCCTATGATGATAAGGACATCATTTCTGGGTGTTAATTCTAGAAGGTGTTGTAGGCCTTCATAGAACTGGTCAACTTCAGCCTCTTCAGCATCAGTGGTTGGCGCATAGACTTGGACCACTGTGATGTTGAATGGTTTGCCTTGGATTCGAACTGGGATCATTCTGTCAGTTTGGAGATTGTATCCCAGTACTGCTTTTCCTACTCTTTTATTGACTGTGAAGGCTACTCCATTTCTTCTGAGGGATTCTTGCCCACACCAGTATACCTGATGGTCATCTGAATTAAATTCACACATTCCTGTCCATTTTAGTTCGCTGATTCCTAATATGTTGATGTTCAGTCTTCTCATCTATTGTTTGACCATGTTCAGCTTTCCTTGATTCATAGATCTTACATTCCAGGTTCCTTTGGAGTATAGATCTATAGCATCAGACTTTCTTTCACCACCAGATACATCCACAACTGAGTGTTCTTTCGGCTTTGACCCAGTCACTTCATTCTTTCTCGGACTACTAGTACTAGCCCTCTGCTCTTCCCCAGTAGCACACTGGACACCTTCCAACCTGAGGGGATCATCTTCCGGCATCATATCTTTTTGCCTTTTGGTACTGTCCACGGGATTTTCATGGCAAGTGTACTGGAGTGGGTTGCCATTTCCTTCTCCAGTGCATAATGTTTTGTCAGAGCTCTCTGCTATGATCTGTCCATCTTGGGTGACCCTGCACAGCATAGCTCATAGCTTCATTGAGCTATGCAAGCCCCTTCACCACAACAAAGCAGTGATCCATGAAGTGGGTCCTAACTTTAGGTCTTATCTATTTGAGTAGGTCTACTCTAAGGATGACTGACTCTGGATTCATCCCTACTGTTTTATTTATTTTTTATTTAATTTTCACGGGCTTTCTTGGGATGGGATGGGATGGGAGATGGTGATGGCCACAGCTCTTCCCCTGCTGCTTATGGCTTTTAAACTAACTTTATTTTTTTAGGAAGGGGAAAAAGAGGATAGAGTCATAGTAAGCACCCCCTCCCCTGCAGCAGTACCCCAGATCCCCACTTCCAATCATCAATGTGTTGGGAAACTGAATTGTAAGACAAAATAACTGGAAGGCACCAAGTTGAGGAAGGTTGGTCTACAAACTGAAACTGTTTATTGGTCTACAAACTTTTGCCAAATTTATTTATTTGGGAGTAAATTCCACTGAATTGCAAGGAGCTTACTTCTAATTAAGATGGCAAAGCCTTGCAGTCTCAATTACACATGTACATTTAATTAATGTATTTACATGATATGTATATGAGCAAAAATGGGTGTCTTGAAGAAAAATGTGCATACAAAACAGCTGAGGGCATCTAAGGCTGTCCATCTCATGCCATGGCACCCGTGTCCCAACAGGAGAACCTGCCACGCCTGGGTTTGGCTACCCACCCACCCACTCCTGCCCCATGTCTCCACCCCCACCCCCCATATTTCACCCTGCCACCCAGTTCTGCAAATCCTCCCAGAGGGAGTGGCACAACAGGATGGGAGGGGAAGGAAGGATGAGTGGGATGAGAGGGGCGGAGGGCATGTGTGAGGGAGACAGATGTGGTGGGAAAGGGGCTTGATGGTGTTCCTGTACTCTCCCATTTCAGGCAGTGGGAGCACTCACGGCACTACATGTGGCACAGTAGGAACCATCTTAGGAGAGGCGATGCAGGAGAGAAGAGGAAACCTCTAAGAACATGCTAGCAAAAGATAACTTTTTGTAAGTAACTGTAATCAAAACAAAACAAAACTTTGTCTGATCTATTCCCTGAGTAACTGAGACTTCTTTATATTGATCAGTGAATCTGGGCCATTTAGTGACTAAACCTTACATAAGTGGAGCATTTTGCAGGTTGTTTTCCCTACTCAAAAAAGCTAAAATACTTTTTCTGCAGTTCAGTTCCTGGCAGTAAGAGCTTTAAGCTAAAACATGCTGATATTTTGGGTATTTTGGTCCCAACCCTTTTGCCTTAGGCCCTGCCAACCTCTGGGAAGTGCCCCCACCCTTGTGCTGGGAGAGGTTCAACATGCCTGACTTAATACATGGCATGCCTTGCAGGATTTAATCAATGTAATCTTAGGTGTACGTGGAGGGGAAATTTTATCAGAAGGGCAGTGCATGCATGTGTGCACACACGTGCGCACACACACAGACACATATGTGTGAGGGGTAAATTTAACCCTTCCTTCCCCATCTGTGATCCGGATGGAAATCTCTCCTGGACACCAGAGCTTGGTGTCCGGGGAGGGAAGAATTAAACCTCTGCTCCCAGTGTGTGGTAGTCGCAATAAACATTGAGCCTTCACACTTCCTATTAGATAAAAAGGAAAAGAAACAGCCATGGCTGGGAATAAAGCTATTAAAGTAATATATTTCAATCCGAGGTTTTCTATATTTTCTCTAGAAATATAAACTGCCCATCCAAAGAAATGAACATTTTTATTGTGTATTTGTGCACCACTGTGGCCACACTTAGCCTTTGTTTTGGAGATTGTTTGCAAAGGCACAGACGCACAAAAGATGTGTAAGCAGGAATCTGAAAAGGTTACTTAGAATATTGTATGGCTATTCACATGCAATCCATAATACATGAGCTGAATGGCAGGGAACACTAGGAGTGGTGCTGGAGTGGAAAGGTTACCAAAGGGCAATCAAGACTGTTCACCTTTTCAGGTCATCTGGGATCTGATTTTTAACTTCTTTAGATTACACATGAAACATGATTTCCATATTGTGGTGTGGGCAGCACTTCAGAATATTGTAGACAGGGATGACCTCAAGTATGTATTACTTCAGCTCCCCATGGATTGGCATTGCCTTCTGTGGACTGGCTATCTCTTCAGGGAAAAATCTACTCATTCACAGTCCTTTTCCCCTCTCCACTTGCACTGATTACTTTGATCTTGGGGTACAGCTGAACAGAAGCTAAATTAGTCTGAGACAGATTTAGCCAGATCACCTAAAGAAGCTGCAAGCAAATGAGAAACCACCATGGAGAGAAATGTGAAAGAATGCCTAAAAATGAGTTCGTTACAAGAAGCTGTTAATAAATATCTGTATAGCATTCAGCATAATGAAAACACATTTAATTATATTCACAATTCATGGTGGTGAATCATCAATCAAATTAAAAGCAAAGATCAACGCTGGGCTCACACACTAATTTGCTTGATTTCTCTTCACTGGATGACTCAGCATTCAATCATTTACTGCTGAATCAGATGTGAAAGGATTTCATGGAGATGGATTGTGCTTGAGGGTGATAGGACAGATGCATCTTTGATGTTTGATCAGTGATGCTTCATTGTAGCCATCACAGTGTTGCTGTTTTCAGGGGCTTACATCATTCATGGGAGCTTGTTGGTCCTTTCCATGACCTTGTTATCTTCCAGGGTCTCTCCAGTTTATTCCAGATATTTTCACAGCTTTTTGAGTGGGAAAGTCAGCTATTAAGTTTCAAGTTTGGAACAGACTGGAATGAAAGCCTTGAGTATTGTTGCAGTTCTGCTATACTGTATCTATACCATAGTGCCAGCATGAATTTGGATAATGGAACCAACAGAAAGGCAAACTGTGACCGCCACTTCCCATGCACACAGAGGACACACTCTTTCTCTGGTAAAGGAAATGGAAGAAGACGATGCCCCACTGAAGTGGTGGGTTAAATGCCTCCATGCAGAAAAGCCCCAAGTGAAGAACATACATGTGTAGATGCGACATTGACTTCCCAACTTCCAGCACTGGGCTGTATCTAATATTAGTCCAACTTTCAATAGTTTTACTCTGAGTAGAACTAACATTAGATATGACCCATCTCTTCTAACAGTGTCTACAGCCAATTCTGACATCTGTTCCTCTGTGTTTTCTTTAAGTTCCATTAATTTTAATTATGTTTATTGTGCTCAGCAAATGGTTCAAATAACTGCTGAGCACTGAATATAACAAATTATTAGTGTCAGTGTCATTATTCAAAGACAGATGCAAGCTTGCTCTTCTAATTCTCAAGTCCTATTATCAAGATTTAGATTGTGCTAAGTGTTCTCATGGGAATCAGTAATTAGACAGAATACCATCCCTAATAGTAATGTAAAATATCTTTATAAGAGGTGCTTATCACTACTAATGCTAGAATATTGAAAGCTTACTGGAACATGAATATATATAGTTGGAATATAATGTGTTTTGCCTAGTAGGTTGGACTTGAGCTAGAAAACTGGATTCAACTTACTTGCTCAGCCCTGATGGTCCAATTGACCTTGGGCTAGCCAGCCAACTGCAGGAGTTGTTGTAAGGATGAAATTATGAAGGGCTCATCCCTGATGCCCTGAGCAGCTTGGTGGAAGACTGGGACAGAACCCTAGAGGAATCAGACCTGAGAAGATGAAATGGGTTGATTAGAGCTGTCCCAGCTTTAGCTCCTTGGATTTATGGGGTAGTATCAACATAAGCTAAAGAAGCAGGAAGTGTGGGTTGCATTTATTTATAAAGAGCATTTATCCATCACCAGGAGACCAGTCTGCTTGGGTGCTGCTTACATGTATTTGTTAGCCCAGAGAGACAAGTTACAGAGCCTGTTCAGATACTGACTATACTTTTGCCTAATAGATTCCCTGCCTAAGCACAGTCCCTAAGACTGTGGTACTTGGAGACTGCAACACTCAGATTGGTGATGCCTTGGGAGACCAGCTCAGAGCTGTAGGATCACCAGGACAACCATGGGTTCTTTCAGTTGGTACTGCATGAGCCAAACATGTTTTCCAATCTGTGTTTTCAACCAAGTATGAGATCTCAAATGTGTGCATGTGTGTCCCTTCTGTGATCCTGTTGTCATAGAGATTTGTTCCTAGAGAAAATTAAATTGACGATGCTATTTACTTCTGCAGAGATTGTGGCATCATGCGCTTTAACCAAGGAGATTCATGGGATCTATGTGATTTTTGAATGCTCTTGGAAGGTTGCAGGTTAACATGGTTGTGATAAGGTTTAGATGAACCGTTTTGGAATCCATTCCTCCAGAAGGCTTGGAGAGATGTGGCTAACCACTGATATTCTTGATCCTTGACCTATTGACAACTACCCAGGAGGAAGGATTGTTTGGGTTAGTCCAAGTATTAGTTAATGACTCTTTATTAGAGGAGGTGGTGTTAGCCACCTGCAAAGAGGCTACTGTTCAACAAATCTTTAAGAAAGTGTATTTGGACTCAGGTGGTTTTAATAGCTATCACTTGCTAATATCCCCCTTTTGAGGAAGGTCTTGGAGAGGGCAGTGGTGATCTTGAAGGGACTATCTAGGCCCATTTCAATTTCAGTCCAGCTTCAAGCCTAGATCTGGCATGGAAACAGCTTTTATCTTCCTGATGAATGAACTCTGTAAGGAAAAACACAAAGGATGTATAAACTTTCTGATTTGCCTTGGTTTCTCAGCAGCTTAAAATATCTGATAGTGTGAGAATGTTGCATGCCCTGTCCCTGTTTCACTTTTTATTCAAGTTGTCAAGCCATATTTCTAGTCAATTATTTTTATTACACAAATGACATACACAAGAGCATTGCATTGTATACAGTATTTTCTTGCAACCAAAAGAGACAATGGTTCCAGACAGTTTTTGCATAACAGAGTACCTTATAAGCTTCAGTTAGTTCCTGGTTTAGAGCATCATGAAGGAGAGTTGTCACAAACTGACAGTGTCTACTATGGTTTGCCTTTGTCAAGCTGAATGAGTGCTCAAGCCTTTCTCTTAAGGTAAGTCTTTGACTTCCCTAGCTTTAAGTCTCTTGAAGACCATGTGACCATGCATTGGCCCTCCCATTTCAACTGGTGCCTAGCTTCTGGGTCATGCAGACCCACTGCTGTGATCTAGTCCCTTCCCTCCTTTCCCTCAAGACAATCCTTTACAATGCAGCTCTTTACTGAAACTTCACAGCCAGTGAGAAAATATAACTCTAAATAACCTTCTGTCAAGCTTAAAAGATAAGCCTCTGCTCGTGCAAACAGCTGAACACAAACTGAAAACTTCTCCCCAGTCCATCCCTTTCAATAATGCTTTGACTTCACCCACAGGGTGATCCTCATTGGTGCAGATCTATGCAAGCCTTCTAACCTAGGTAATTCATCTCTCCTGATAACTCACCATGGGATCAAGGACTCCCTCCTTGCCTAACCCCCACCCCCAACTTTTCCAAAACAGGCCTGTTCCCATGGTTGGTCCGAGAAACTACAGGAAGAACCTTGGAGGAGCTTCAAAGACTTCTGACCCCCTTTGCACCTGCCCTCCATCACCTCCTCCTTTTATTCTGAATCCAATTAGGCATCCCCCTGAAATGGCAGCAAAGGGCTAGTGCCTGGCTCACTCACTGTGCCCACCCCTTTCTCATCCTCATTAGGAGCCTGCAGCTTTGCTGTCCTCTGCAAGCTTCTATGACAGCTGGACAGCCTCTCTTCCTCTGCCCCCCACCCCCTTAGTGCCTTCTCAATATCTTCCATAACCAGCTTTACTTCTGACTCAGAATCAGTTTCTGATGTCTTGGGACATATCTTCAGAGATGGTGGGCCCCAACCCTAAAGAATGTAATAAAGCCAAGAGAGAGAGAGGATGGCATTGTGATCATAAGTTGTGCTCCCTATGCATATGAATCAAAAAGCCTGTAGATTTTATTTTATATACTGCATAAATCCCTTAGCTGCTTTTCCTTAAAAATATTAATAAAGTAAGGGAATAAAGTACACTAAAGTAATATAGGATTGGCCAAAACAAGAAACAAAACAAAAAAGTCCATAATCAAACAGGGGAGAACAATAGCAAGCAAACGGTATGTGTGGAGCATTGGATGACTGTGTGGATGGAACACTCCGTATGTCCAGCTGTACACTCAGGACTGAATCTGCACTCCTCTATTAATTTGACAGGTGTAATAATATCTGAACTGGATGAAAGTAAAATTAAAATAAGGCTCAAAGTCCATCTTAGTAGAAAAGGAGAGGTTAATAAAGCATTATTTATACAAACAAATGACTTGCAACAAAAAATTGCATCTGCTTTTCTCAAGCCCCATTAGTGATACATTGCAGAGTTGATTGAATCTGGAATGGCTTCCACGAAACAAAACAAAACGTGTGTGGGGGGAAGCAAACATGGTATGCATTACATGAGGAAAAGAACGTAACACATTCGGCACACAGCATCATTGGTTTTGGTTTGGTACACCGGTTATTTCAATCATATTGGATATGAGAAATTTACTTAGTCTAAAATGATGGCTAATGATGTGTGAACTACAGTAAAGCAAGCGATGACACTAGAAATGTAATCTTTAGAGGCAGGTGCTTATGCAATAAAAGGGAAATGATTGTTCAAGGGGTGGGATTGTGGAGTGGAGCGATTAGGGTGCCATTTCAGATTCCTTGTTAAAATGCATACAGAGACTTAGCCACCATAGTTTTGAAAGCAGCAAATAAAAAGTTCACTTCCAATTTACTCAGAGAAAATGTGTTAATATCCCAGCGTCAATCTCATCTTGCAATCAGCCAGTGCCTTGAATTGATGACTATGTTCTCCCTCACAGAATTAGCCTTGTAAGCCTGTCCCAATTTGCATGTTACTGGGGGTGGAAATATGCATTAATGAGAAGCTCAGGGCTGCAGCTGAAAAGAGCAATCCAGTGCCATGTTCCCAGTCTCCATAACATCTAAGGCAATGCCCTGATGGCATTGCAATTTGCATTTCCCCAGCCCCACTCAATGCTATTGGCTGCTGTGAGCAGGGGTGGGAATGCATATTGAAACAGGCTTCAGTAGCCATACCATACTCTATGGAGGAACAGGGAGAGCGCCACATGGCTGCCATTTTTAGTGGCAGCCTTGTATTTCTTGTAAAATATTTTCTGCCCTAAAAGCTGCTATGAAGACATCAAGTTTGATCCAGACTTTATCATGCTTAAAAATCATCAACAGAAACAAATTCGATTTAAGAGTGTCATGACGTATTTGCCCCATTGATTTTAATGGGCCAACTCTAAACAAGATGAAGTCAGGAGCCTACAGATTTACCTCCTGGAAAGGTTGTGGGGAGACCTGTTCCAGTTTGATAGCCATTCAGAATTCTGATGTAGAACTGGAAAAGCACTCACACATGTCCTATGGCCATCATATTATTCTGCAGATGAATTCCAAGAAGCAATCGTTTTGGTAGGAACAAAGAGCACTGCACATTATATTTCTAGAGGCCTGCTGTATTACCCCTGCCCTGCCACAGCCGAAAATGCCGATTACAGCCACCTGTGCATGTCGGAGCAGGGGTGACTGTGACTGGTGCCCACCATTTTAATCTCCCACAGGGACTCTACCCACATGACATAGACTCATCCCAGAGCAACACTATATGAGGGTCCCAGGGGCCTTGTGGAGAAAGTAGCAGGAGCAGGAGCAGCATTTCTCAGCAAGACTGGATCTTTTGCTGCTGCTGTGCCTTTCTACCAACACCAAGACCAGGGGAGGGGTTGCTGCTGCTACTGAAGGCCCTTGCTGGGGAGGCCCCAAGGCCCTGCTCAATGTAGTGTCAGCATTTAACAAAAGAGAATATGGTCAAAACAAAGATTGCAATAAAAGCAAAGGACTGAGACAGCAGGGAGGCATCAGTTTGGCTAGAACTTGGAATTTACACTCAGCTGTCTGGAAAGTAACTGATCAAAGATCAGAAAAAGTCTTTATACTGCACTGCAGGGTACAGGCCTCCAAGGCATCCAAAGCAATGTTCATCCCATGGGTTAAAGGCTGGAATGGAAGGAGTCCAGCTCAGGGGCAAGCAATATATGTGCCCTCTGCCTGTTTATGCAACCCCGTCCCCCCACCACTGCAAAAAAGTTGCAGCAGCTGCTGCACTTAAAAGTTTCCTTTAAAACTAGGTGCAGGGGAATTCAATGCCTTATTGCTGGGGTCCTCAAACTTTTTAAACAGGGATCCAGTTCACTGTTCCTCAGACTGTTGGGGGCCTGGACTATAGTTTGAAAAAAATACGAACGAATCCCTATGCACACTGTACATTAAAAATAATTAAAATTAATAGTAATTGAAAGTAATTAAAAATAATTAAAAATAAAAAAAAATTGCTCTGCTCCCTCAGGCTGCAGCAGAACCCCAAGATGAGGTAGGGAAGAGCATGTCTATATTCAAGGGACATAGCTACAACACAAAGGCACTAAATAGAGTATTTTGCATAATGCAGCTGATGACTGCAACTGGCATTTACAAAGAATGAAGCTCAAATAGTAAGGTTAAATACTGTTAATGCCACTCTTAGTATCTGAAGCAAGTCAGCCCAGAACAATTCCCACAATACACAATGGCTGTATTTGGATGCAGAGCTAATGACTATCATTTTTTAGAGCAAACTTGCCAAAACTGGTACTGTCCAGATGAGTTGGACTACAAATTCCATTGGCCCTGTGGTTGGGCATGATGGAAATTATAGTCCTCACCACCACCCCGCTTCTGAGGGAGTGGGAGGATGGAGAGGTGAGCGAGGGGAGGCTCCCCCAGCTGGGAGAGGGCAGAGAGGAGGGAGGTAAGGGCTGCTTTCTGAGGCAAGGGATGGGGCTACAACTGGCCGAGTGGGGCACCTCCTGCCTCTCCCCACTGCGGGGGAAAGCATGGCAGCTGATCAACAGTGGCGGCTTGCTCAGAGAAGGCCATGGCAGAGGCATGGGAGCTGCAGCCCCACTCCACCTCAGCCTATGCGCCCCTGGGCTCAGCGAGGCAGCCATGGCTTGGCCCCCAGCCCGGGGATGCGGCTCACATAATTAAAAATAGATTTAAAAAGTTATTTTTCTTACCTTCAATCCTTTTTTAGTGTCTTTGTCTCTCTCTTTTCTGCCCTCCTCTCTTCTGTTTCCCACTCCGTATTCCCGCTCTGTATTCAGAGCGAACGCATGTGTGCAATGGGGGGGAGGGGAAGCTGATGCATGCGCAGGTGAAGGGAGCTGCTACAATTGGTGCATGCGCTGGCTCTCTGCTCAGTTTCAGAGGATCCCTGCACTGGCTCAGAGCTTTCAGACTCAGTCAGAGATTGTTTTCTCCAAACAAGTCCAAAAGCTCTGAGGTGGGCCAGGTAAATGACCATGGCAGGTCATTTCCAGCTCGCGGGCTATAGTTTGAGGACCCATGCCTTATTGGTTAGCAGAATTAGAAACATCTGGAATGAAATTCTGTTTCGTGAAAATGCAAGCACCTGAGCGCATCTTGTTTTAGGTGTGCAATAAATTGCAGGTTTTAAAAAATACATATATTTTTGGCCATCATGCCACCGTCCAAGTACAGAGGCAAAATTGGTAGTGCAGCAAAGGCAGTTTTGGTGGAAAGGGCTGCAGCCCCCAGTGCGATACCAGAGTAGATTGGCTCCAAAACCCACAGAGGTTGCCCTTGCCTTATCTAGATAATCAGCACCACAGGACTTGTTTCACAACCCATTATGAAAAGAGATCCAGCAGTAGTTTGGGGTTTCCTGCAAGCCTGCATGGTCATAGCTCTGGCAGTGGCTTCCATCACCCTTTCCCCTGGAATGCTCTGAATGGGGAAAGAATTCCATGGCCCAGCACAACAGGTATGTCCTACCTGAGGAGCAGCAGTTGGGGCTTCTATTGGCACCCACAGTCTTGTTACCAACTGTTATAAAATTTCATCTGAAAACCTGGGGTTTTTATAAAATAGGAATACTCTCAGAGTGAGGTCAAGATCTCTTTATTGCAATAAAAGGGGAAAGACCAAAGTGACACTCAATGTCCTTCCCAAAAAGGTTCCCTCTCAATTCATGTTTTTCATTCCTTTCCACAGCCACATAACCTTCCCCCTTTCTCATCATTGGCTGGGATACTCAAGAGTTACATTCTCTTCATCCACCTCTTACATATTTCTCATCCCCTCCCACTTCACATATCACATGACCATGTAAATGAAGGCATTAGCTATGCAGGGTCTGGCAGATACAGTTTATTATGTTACCTTTTGATTTCTTTGCTTAGCTTAGCATAGCCCCACCTGTGGTTTTATGCATCTTATTTGCTTCCCCGTTTCTTAGCCACTCACCACTTCCTTTACCAACGATGTGCCTGTTCTGGGTTTCATGGTGCCAGGTGGGATTGGATATGGACAACCTCTCTGTACTCAAACAACAACATTCCTCAAACCACCTCTCTGGATTACAGTTCCCTCTGGATTACAGTACCTACCATCCCCAGCCAGCATGGGTGGGGATGGTTAATGTTGTGGTCTAACACATCTGGAGAGTGGCAGATTGGGGGAGCCTGATGCAATAGGTTTCAGGATTGCAAGTGGGAGAGGTTGCAGTGTGTTATGCTTTCCTCCTGCTGTCCACCAAGGGCTTGCATTAAGTATAGAGAAGAGCAGTTTTGATTTGTTCGGCAACAGAGGCTTTCTTTTCCAAATAAGCACACTGATTTTCAAGGACAAAGTTCCTATGAAGGAAGGAAACATTGTTTATATTGTAATTGCCTATTGCCATGTGGTTCATTTATTGCTCTGGTGCCCTGAGACTTTACTCAGTCTAAAATATTGGCCAGAGACATGCGTGTTGCTAATTTTGCAAACCTATTTGCATTCTTCAGCCATGACCCCCAGTTGGAAAATGCTGTATCTCTGGGCCCACACTTTATTTCCTGCTTTCCACTCCCTCAATTTGTTGCACTTTCCAGAGACAGCCACTTCAAATCGCCTTGCCTCTAGTTCCGCTAAGTTCATGCCCAGAGAGTGAGAGGACCTACAAATGAGCAAAGGTGGCTGTGCCCAAACTCCCCCCCCCCGACAAAAACACAAAGGAAAGAACAGGAGTTGGCACTGAGCTCAATGCTAAGACTAGGGGCACATTTGATGGACAAAGATCTTAACTAGATATTGGATGTATTCACACACAACGCTAAACCAAGCCATGTGGTTACCACATGGCATGGTATCTCACCATGTGCCCTGTATTCACACATTTGCCTGGTAACTACAAATGAGTAGTTTCCACATTTCTCCAGATGATGATAATTTGGCCTGCTGCTCTGTGGAGCCACCATCTACTCATTAGAGTAACTTGGTTGCTCTGGAAGAGCAAGAGGGAAGCACCCCCCCCCACACACACACACACCATAGCCTGCCATACCCCGCACCCTTGCTGAAGCCCACCGCCTGCCTGCCTGCCCACACCTCTCCCCCCACCTCACTACGCATGTACTCAGGGCTGTCTGGGCTGCCAAGGCCACCTCTCCCCAGCAGCACAGCAAATGTGTCAGCGTCTGGGGCATGGGTAGTTGAGCACCAGATCAGGGCAGCAGGACCCAGACAACCAGCACACCATGAGGGCCCATTCAAAATCACAGTCCAGAGGTTGAGGTCAGCAACAAAAGTACAAGGCAAGCCAGCCTGAACAGCAAAGAGCAGCCAAAGCCAGTCAGGAGTCAAAAACCAGAGGGGCTAGCCAAGGAGAAGTGGGCACCAGAATGGAAGGTGGAGCAGGTGAAGACTGGGAAGTTGGGCAGGGACCAGAAGCAGAGGCAGGAGCAAGGCAACAGGGAGTTTCCAGAAATGGGCTTCAGAAGGCACAGTAAGCTCCAACATCATCAAAATTTGTTGCTGAGGCAGCATCTGAAGAGAAGGGTCAGTTCTTGTATAGCTCTTCCCTCAGGGCTCCCAGGTGGTGCTCCTAACATCCCTAACATCCCAGGTAGCTGCACTTGACAGTGGGCCCTGGCTTGCAACCACCAGGGCTGCTATTCTGGAGCCCTGGTGCTGCCTCAGAATCTCACAACATGGAGGGCAGCAGGCAGCTGGGGCCAGGGACAGAGCCCATGGGCCCTGCTGGGCACACTTTCCCAAGGATCTCTGCCCAGGAAACTGTCAGCAAGCTGCTAGAGGAAATGGGGCTTGTGGGGAGTCCCCTGGACTGTTGCAGACACTCTGCTGCAACAAGTCAAAATCGGTGTCTGTAAAAGATCGAGGCTGCAAACCTACACTCACCTACCTGGAAGGAAACCCCTGTGTACTTCTGTGTAGAACATGCACAGGGCTATGTTGTAAAACATTTATCTGGAACCTTTTTCAAAGCTGATCATAATGCATCTTTTTATAGGCTACACTAGGTTTGAGTCTGGTTTGGACAGTGAGGGAGGAGCAATTGGAATGCAGTTTGGCGTAATCATTATGAAAAATATTATTCCTCCTGTTTCAGAAGCCTGCCTGTCACTGTCTTTAAAAGGAGATGGAAGAGACAAACATGTGCATTAATATTCGCAAGGTTTTAACTTACCTGATTCTATCAGTGAACATCAGGTTGATTTATTTGTAGCCCATTTCACAATCTCTTTTCCACTTGAAAAAGCATTAACATTCAAATGTGGTTTGTGTGTGTAAATTTTGTTTTCTCTGTCCTCTGTTTATTGCTTTCTTTACCAATCATGCCTTCTAGGGGTTGTGTCTGACACCTGGCATTTCTTTTGTTTGCTTCCACTGTTTTTCTGCATTTTATTTCATCTGCCAAAAAGAAAGAAAAGGCATCTTGACACAGCTTCCACACAAAACCCTTAGATTTCCCTATATAGATAAAATCTTTAGATTTGCATATAAAGAGGAACAGATGGGAAACTCACCCTGGGTGAGGGGTGAGCTGCAGTATGGCTACTACTCCAAATAGCTCCTTGGTTTTCTCAGTGAGAGAGGAAATAAGCTTTCCTCCCTTTCTTTCCTATGTCATTATCACTGCAAAGTCTGCAAATATATAAAACCTTTTAAAAGGGTAAACTAGCCATACTGCAGAATTCCTTACATACAACAGGTCCACTAAAACAGATTGATTGATTGATTGATCTAAGTATGGGCAAACAATTGATATTTAAGATCACTAGGATCTTCTGAGTGTTTCCTTGCTGCTTTTCTTGTGCCTAGTTCAAACTGATGTTTGTGAACACAGCTTGCTTTGCACACATAGCAAGTGGAAACCGAGCAGTGTGTGGACCAGAGATCTGTATGAATCTTCCCAAGTTCATTCCCATCTCCCAGTTTACACAATTTCCTCCAAAGGCTAAAGTGGGAATGACTTAGTCTGCTAAGAAAATCTGCACATGTCAAACGTGGAACAGGGAATGAGACAAATACGAGCACTTGAACATTTTTGGTGGCCATAGATTCACATAACTTCATTGCTGGATGGCGACAGTTTCACTTTGCAGTTCCAAAAATACCACATGCACCACCTGGAAGGAAGCTGAAAGAGCCAGGAGAGACGTTGAAGGATGTCAAAATTTTAAGGCATTTTTAGCACAGAATCAAAGCCTCATCTGGAAAAGCCCTCAGCCTGAGGACAGGGATTGTCTTGTTTTAATGATAATATGCAAGCCTCTCCAGGAAACTTGTTGGCTGCCAAGCAGGATAAAAATACTCAAATAAATAATTTCCTCCCAGCAATAATTTATCATGGCAATGCAGAATTAAGTGCAGAGAAATCCAGTGGCACAGACACATCTGCAGACAAGTCCTAGGATTGCCAGCTAGGCAATATCTCACTGGTGTCAAATCAATGAAACCATATTCTGTCAGATAAACAGAATTGCTCTCAACCCAAGGCAAGACTATAAGCACCAGTGTCTGCTACCTGTGAAAGTCTTCCAGACTCCACCTTGGTTCTGTCCTGCCTTTACTTGCTTTGGAGGCACTGCTGAAGCCAAAGATGGAAACCTGTTTCTTCATGAATTCTCCAAACCAGATCAGGCAGAGAACTGCAGGAGTGTTGTAAACGTGAGCATAATTGCTGGCATGATGTGTGTGTTCTGATTTCTCTTTAATAGCTCCAACTACATCTATGGGAAATCATGCCTGAGCTTTCAATTCACATTAGGTGGACAGGATAGCGATGAATGAGTTTGAGTCACTGGGGAAGGTGTGCTAAGATGGTACTGGAAGTAAATGAAGGAAAAACACTGTAAACCATGGGTCCACTACACGCACCCGACACCGCCTCGCGTGCCCAGGCACCCCAACCTCACCGGCCCACGCCAGTCACCACCGCCTTTCAACTGGTCCCCTATTGAAAAAGTTTGAGGACCCCTGCTGTAAACCAGCAGTGTTCAAGTGCTGCCACTGAGTGCCTACACAGTGAGTGAGGCCATTTGAGAGATGACTGGTGAGTGCTAGTTCCCCTGAAATCACCAACCCCTTCCCCTTCTATTGCCAACTCCCATCACTACATATACTGTCCATCAACACCATCCTCTTGCCTTTGGTAAGGCCCAAAATAGCAACATCAATTTGCTTAAAACTCTTGCTGACAGTAACACAAACATGAAAAATTTTAGAATGTAGAAAATTTTAGAAAAACTTTTTAGAATGTAGGGAAGTACTGTTCAAAGGCTGGGAAACCTTGACACAACCCATGTTGGGTGGATCCAGGGAAAGGGGCTGTGAACATCTGACAAACTTGATATGGGACCCAGGAGAGCTAAACTTGGCAGGTGGTCCTGAGGTTTCTGCACCCTTGCTTCAAGTTCTGTACAGGTGCTTCTCCAAGGGCTGTTGGTACATGACATGATGAAAAAGACAGAGGGGACCTCTAATGTGGATCCCCGTTGCAGAATACTCTCCCCACCATGGGGTGTGATGAGTGTCAACACTGCAATCTTCCAGGGCGATTAAAAAAAATTTTTTTTGAAAGCCCAGGCACTTGAATTGGCTGATTTAAGCTATCGTATTTGCTACTTTTCTCCATCATCTGATGACCATGTGGTGATATTGTATTTTTTAAAAATATTGTACATTATCCTGAGACCTGCAAATGTGATGGGCATTTTACATTTTTAAATGAATGGATAAATAAAATTGATATGTAGTTTTTGGACTTGTTTGTGATGCTTAATTAACAGAATACGAAATGTAAGTGGAGTGGAATAATTGCCTATAAACAGTGCACCTTGGCTTAGTTTGTTGCTCTCTTAAAAAAATCAAGGCATAAATTTACATCATTTCTTTCAAGTAATGTAACTTATTCCTAATTAAATAATTGTACATTCATGTATTGAGCATTGCTAATTCTGACGTGCAGTGGCAGATAAGAGGCTTGTTTATATACAGACCACATAACTTGGACAAAACGTCACTAAGATCCCCTTGCCCATCACCATCTCTCTCATAGTGATGTCTGTCTGTCTGTCTGTCTGTCTCATCCATGAGTAAAGAAGTCCTTTTCATTTTTCCCACAATGATATAATCCATGGTTCTGGGGATGTGTAATTATCTAATAGCCTAATTGAAAAATAAATTAAACAAGACTATGACAAAGACTGCAACAGTGAATGAGAATTTAAAATTACACCACAGGCTGACATCTCCATATGAGATGATTTAAGAAGTGTGACATTCTATTTTCAGGCTAATCAACGAAGGCTACTCAAATTCTTAATCTGTACTGAATAAAACAATATTGTTGGCAGGAAAAGCAAGTGCAACTTTCCCTCCCTCCCACCTTTGTGTGTGTGAGTGTGTAATATATATATATATGAGGGAATTGTTTTGTTGTTGCACAACAATTGAAAGACTACATATTAGAATTTATTTTATTCCTTCTGCTACCATACAGCTTTTGTTTCCCTGCAGTATGCCTTTAGAACTAATTCCCCAGATTATGAGACAATCACACGGTTTCCATATTACAGCCAGAACTGTAATATGGAAACTATCAATGCAGCTTACACAACCACCAGTTTAAGCACTTGGGCCTTGGGACTCTTTGAAAGAGTTACAGCTGCATTTTACTTATAGCAGTGATTGACTTTCCTCTGGATGGTCCTCAGGTGAAAAAAGATTGACAGACACTATGAAGAAATCTAAACAAATTTACAACATCTTTCTTGAAATACATGTCACTCAGGGCCAACATAGGAACTGATTTAAATGTGTACCTTGCAGCTATGTCTTTTTAAATATTAGAGGTTTTTAAAACTCTAGAGTAGGCATATGCAAGATTAGAGACCTCATGCCTGGGCAGAGGAATGTTAAGCTCTGGATCAGCCCTCTCCACAGCTTCTCTAGGGGTGGGGGAATAATGCTGTAGTCCCATTCATACATTCCTCTGTTTAGAAATGATCACATAGACCAGGGAAGCATCCTGAGACGCTGTTTGTAGTTTCAGATGGATGCATGCGGTGGGAGAACAGAATGGGGCCAGTAGGCATAGTTCCTTTCCAGTCATCCTGTAGTCATTTCTGCACAGATGAACATGAAACAAAGGCTGCTTGAGTCTTTACCACTTTCATCAGAGGCAGAAAAGTAAGAGGCCCAGCGTTCACCATCACTACATCAATTGAGTAAAAGCGTATCTACTGTTCTCTCTAACACAAACACTTTTTCACACCAGGATAACAGGTCTCTCAGGCCAAAGGGAAATTCTATGTCAAAGAAACTCTCAGCAGCCAACCTCCAGTGGACTACAGGGAAAAGGGACTGAGTCAAAACTTAAGCTTAAATTCTACTTCCTGTAACTACACCTCTGGAGAGGCATTTCCAGCTTTTCAAATGGGAAAGAACTTCATGAAAACTAGGGAACCGTCAACTGTCATGGGAAAGAGGGTGGAGTGCAGGGGGAATCCCTGAAGGGCAGAGGGAATCCCTGAAGGGCAGAGGGGCTGAGGTTCTCAACCCTCCCCCTCTACTGACCTCCCCACTGAGGCCTGCCTCTGATAACCAACACTATTATCGTTTTAGCATCAGGTTACAACTACCCCCTGTTCCTGACTATTTAATGATATATTATGGCCCATGTCAACCATTTTAATTCAGTCTCATTTTAATGAAATTTTTTAGATGTTTCAATCACTTTACAGTTTTCTATATCAACATGTTAATTTTTTAAAAAATATGTATTACTGGAATTTTAGCCTGGGCTTTATTGTATCTCTTTTGTTTTTTAAAAAAATAATGTGAAAAGCCTAGAAAGTTTCAGTGATGGAGTAGTATCGAAATGTAGATAAATAATTTTTAAAAGGTAAGAGCTGGAAGAATTGCCATTGAATTTCACCCAAAATAGAATTCAGAACAAATATGGTAAATATGGCAGCTGTTGCTCAGAGGAAGCACCTGTAGGGATTTCAATATTAGATTTTGCCTCCATAATGGCAGAAAGATTAAAGAAGTATCTAACAGACTATTCACTCAGATCAAAATGGTTTTTTACCTAAAAGACAAATGAGGAATAACTTGAGAACTATCCTGGACGTCTTAGAGTATTATGAGATACATATGGAAAAAACAATGGCACTATTATTCATGGATGCACAGAAGGCTTTTGACAATGTTAACTGGCAATTTATGAAGCAACAGTAGCTCAAATGGAGTTTGGTGAAAAAATTATTAATGCAATATCAAGCATTTATCAAAAGCAGTCTGCTAGGATTATAATCAATGGAGAATTTACAAATACTATAGATATACAAAAGGGTACAAGACAAGGATGCCCGCTATCACCACTGTTGTTTATATTGATCCTAGAAGTCTTAAACAGAAATGTCAGAGATGATATGAACATTAAAGGCACTAGAATTAGAGATGAAAGCTATAAATTGCAAGCATTTGTGGATGACCTAGTTTTTTTAACCAAGGAACCCTTAATAACAATGCCTAAACTCCTGCAAAGGATTGAAGAATATGGCAAGGTTACTCGGATGAAAATAAATAGAGAAAAGACCGAATTGTTAGTAAAAAAATCTCACACAGGAGCAGAGAAAAACTCTGGTGGAACAAGTAGACTTTCAGATTGTTAAATAGGTTAAATATTTAGAAATTTATCTTACAGCTAAGTGTACCACTCTGAAAGAAGACAATTATGATAAACTATTTAAGGAAATTAAGAGTGATTTGGAAAAATGGGCTAATTTGCCATTATCCTTGCTGGGAAGAATAGCACTAGCTAAAATGAATATATTACCAAAGCTTTTGTATCTATTCCAAATGATTCCCATAAAAATTGATAGAATTTTTTTTGATGATTTAAATTTTCAAATCTCAAGATTTTTATGGAGAAAGAAGAGACCAAGGATTAAACTAAAAATACTTCAGGAGCCTAAGGGAATGGGGGCTTTGGTCTCCCTGACTGGATGCTGTACTACCAAGCTTCTGTTTTAACGTGGCTAAAAGAATGGATAACCTTAAGAAATAAGAGAATCTTGTATCTCGAAGGGCATGATTTGCAAATGGGTTGGCATGCTTATATGTGGCATGAGAAGGTTAAGGTACATGGCTCTTTTTTCAGTCATTATATTAGGAAATCATTAATGTCGGTGTGGGAAAAGTTAAAGACAAAACTGTATAATAAATTACCAAGATGGCTTTCACCTATGGAAGCTCTTGTATATCCAAATACATTGAACTTTGAAGCGATCGTAAGATATGACGAAATTTTGGATAATGATTGAAATTGAGTCAAGCAATACAAGAACAAGGATCTAATATTTCTTGATGGCATAAGGTGCAGATACAATTGAGATATGCTAAAGACTATAGAATGTGGGGCTTCTATAAAGATTTAACAGCATTTGATCAGGTGATGCTTAAATCAGATGAGAAAATAATTAAAAGACTATATAATTTCTTACTAGATAGGAGAATGGAAGATGAGCAGGTTCACGAAACTATGATAACGTGGGCACAAAACTTTGGATATAATATTGAATTAGAAAAGTGGCAAAAGCTGTGGGAAAGAAATATTAAGGTAACATTAGCAACTTCATATAAAGAAAACTTGTATAAAATGTTTTATAGATGGTATTTGTTGCCAAATAGACTAGTCAAGATGTTTCCAAATATGTCAAATGGATGTTGGAAATGTAAACATAAATTGGGTACCTTCTATCATATGTGGTGGACTTGCGATAATGCGAAAAAGTATTGGATTAAAATACATAAATGGCTTGAGGAAATGTTACAAAAGTTCTTAGCTTTTAAACCTGAAGTTTTCTTATTAGGCATTATACCTGATGATATTAGTAAGATCATTTAGTAATACTTGAAGATATTAGTAACAAGAAATGTACTTGACTTTACATGTAATTACTGCGGCGAGGATTTCCTTTGCCCAACACTGGAAAAGTGAAGAACCACCCACTGATGAACTGATCATAAAAAAGATCTTGGACTGTGCAGAAATGGACAGATTGACTTTGTCACTGAAGGAGAAAGAAGATGCTGGCTTCTATCAAACTTGGGACTCTTTTATTATTGGCTAGAGAAATGGAGCTTCACATAAATATGTTTATAAGTTAACATAAAAAGAAAAAATGTGGGGGCTGACCCACTAGGTCCGATGTTTCTGATGATTGATGTTGTTTTTAGTTTTCTTTTTTTTTCTTTTGTTTTAGGGTTATTTTGAATAAAACTTATTATTAAAAAGATTAGATTAAGAGAATCTGTATCCAGGACAGTGAAGTTTCTCAAGGGATTCATCCATTTTTTATTCCATGTCTTCAGTTAGTAGTTGCATGCAGTGTGCATCTCCATGAAAAAAGAAGCTGTTTCCCCCCACAAGGATTTAGAATTTGAAAATGGTTTATGGCCCCCAAATGTCAGCACCAGATAGGTTTTCAGAAGACAAATAGATCACTTTTTAATTTGGGCTCTGAATCTCTATGCTTTTTCTATCCAAAGCATGGTATGCGCTGGAAGTCCCTTTTTTCCAAAACTCAAGGATTTCATTCAGAGGCTGGGTCAATAGCATTCCCCCTTTGGAGGCTCACTGATCCCAAACTGGGAGTATCAGGTATTGGGCAAAGAAATGATTTCATTCTCCCAGACATTGTAATGGGCTGCATTGGAATACTGGAAGAAAGTTGCCTTTTAAATACTGGAAATGACAATTCCATTGGTGTTCAAATTCATTGTTATCAAATCATGTTACTTATTAGATTTATTTTTTAAAATGATTTAATTGTATTTTTAAAAAATCTTGTTATTTTTGACTTGCAGTGTAAACAGTTCTAAGACAAATATTTGTGAAGGGCAACAAACATAACATTTCAAAAACTGTGAATGTCACTGTAAATTATTATAATAATAATTTACTAATTTTAATATAATATCATTATAATTATAATGGTTTTGGTTCACTCTCTGTAAGCCGCCTAGAGACCTTTTTAGTGATTGGGACGGCATACAAAATCTTAAATTAATAAATTTATAATAACATATCAAATAAGTATGTTTAAATAACAAGACAGCCCACTCCATTCTTAGTGAGATTGGTGTAATTAGGCATATGAGGATATTGTATGTTGTTAGCAGAGCAATCTGATCCCCTCAGAAAGTCCAAGAGGTTATAGGATGTTGCAGGGTATTCATCTTCCAAGAACATGCTTTGAGAGCAGAAGACTTTGCAGGTATAAATCTAGCACCACAGCCTGCCCCAAATCAGGGAATTCTAGGAATGGTTTTGAGGCAGCTTTGAATCTGTTGATCCAAAGTTCCTCCTTTCCTCATGATGAGCCAAAATTGCACCCCTCAGCTGTGGAACTGCCATAGTGAATTTTCCTCCATCCATTTTGATGGGCAGTAAAGTCTAAAAAAATATGAACTTTTGGGCTAATATCTAAGAGGCGTGATCTGGATGGGCACTGGAAATGGCAGCCAATCCACCATCACTTCCCTCTAACTGCAGTTAGAATGGCTCTCTCAGTGAGAAAACATTCCCAAATTCATTTTGGAAGGAAACTGAAATTTGAATTTCCCTTGTGTGGATCCCCTCATATGAATTAGGGTGCTGTAATACCTTCATCCAACATTTAAAAACCCTTAATGCTAATTGTTTCTGGGGTCTTTTTGTACTCCAAATAGAAGACTGCCTTTGCTGAGGGTTGATTTCCCTATGAAAGGACATTGGTTGACTGACCGTCTCTTGTAAGAGGTAACAATCAGTGTAAGAATGGATTTTAGGTTACAGCCACTACAGAAAACTTCTAACTGAATCTTCCCTGCATCATCCAGCATCAGTATCATACTGCTTTGGACTTTCAGAATTGATTTCAACTTTGGCCTTCCCCGGAAGACTTCAGGTTGTTGGTTTGTTTTCAAGGGAGTCTTTGCTCCTGTTCCTGATACTCAAAACAGACTACAATGACCTGTAGTTAGCCTAATTTTGTGCCCCAAATATTTGGGGTAAAAAAGTGCCCCAGTGGCCTATTGTTGTGCAGATCTGGGGGTACTTTTTTGCCTTGGGTGTTTGGTTGATAGAACCCTGTAAAAAGCGCGTGGCTGAAATTTGGGGCACTGTCTGCTACTCTCCTGGTGACAATGTCTTAGAAGGGCTGGATTGTAGGTCTGCTGATGTGTAATTTACACAACAAAATGCAAGCCTTTAGTAGGAAAGTCACCCCAGGATGTGGGTACAGTTAATAATGTTTTATTATGCTAGTTTGTATTTTACTTGACCTGCTCAGGGATTTTACTATATTAAGTGGCAATAATATATTATTCAATGTATTAGATGTCTCATAAATTTCTCTAGGTTTCTTACAGCAATGATGATAAAGAATAAATATGAATCCTTTGAATGTCTGATCTCATGTAAGCTGATGATATTGAGAGATGGCTAGAATTCACATTAAATTAGATATCTTTAAAAGATTTTCCAGCTTCATACACAGTCTATTTCTAGGCTTCTGAGTCCTCTGTTTTAACACTGCTGAATCAACCAGCTGGGATACTTTTTTCTGGCATGGGGTGATAAGGATTTCACACAGACAGGGTTGCACATAGTTTCTTTCTTTGTTTAACAAAGATGCCCGCAGGATACCCTTCGAGAACTACTGTTCAATAAAGAATCTTCTCTCAGAAGAAATCAGAAAGGGTTTTTGTTGCCTTTATAACAATAAAACAGTTCAAGCTGCTCCCCACACACTCTAGCCAATACAACTTCTCCCTTTAACACTGCTGTGCTCGTTTGACCAGCTGGAACCAAAAACCACAATACCTGGATGCATTTACTTGGAGAACTTGAGAGATTTTTAGACCAGTTTTTTAAAGTATACTTTCTCAAATTAAATCCCCAGTGGCCTGGAAATGAGTGAGTCATCACAGCATGAGCAGTGCTTGTGTTCCCTTTGCCCCCAAATGTTGCCAAACCTGAGGCCTGCAAGTATATGTACATGAGTCATGTCATATCTCTGTTCTAATAGTCTTTTTGAACTGTCCTTTCCCTGTTCATCTCCCAATTTTGGAACAAACCAGCTCAGAAGGTAAAGGTTTGTGACCAGAACAGAGAGCATTCTCCCTCTGCCCTCCACAGCTCACTGTCCCACTCCAGTTTTCAGTTTGAAGTAAGCAATCACTGACTTGTCACACAAATTCTGACACAAACTGGCCAGGAGCTTAAGAATGGAGGTTTCCATCCAAATTTCAGTGGAAGCCTTCACAAAGTATCAGTGTGCCACATGTCCATTCTTAGGCAAAGCTGCTGTCCAAGGTGTTACTTGTTGTTAACATCTGTGCAGGATGTGAAAGCATATCCTTCAGTGTTTGAGTACTTATTGGCATGGATCAGTCATAATATTAAAGCTAGGGTTCTTAGGTGCCTATGGGAACATCCTCTGCCATGCCAATGTTTATATTTCATAAGTATGTATATGCACATGCACACAGAGTTATTAACTGGGAGTCACACCTAACTCTGCAGCCATTTTAGGAGTAAGCAAACTGCCTTTTTTGGTAGCCTTTCCACAGGAGCTCCACAATAAGTTTGGAATTCCAAAACTGCACAAAAAGGTTGGGGATCCATGCACTAAAGCATCCTTATGTGTTACAAGACAGAGTATACTTGGGAGTTATAGTCACTTGTTCTTTTGGTGCATATGTAAGGAGATGGGAAAGAAGCACCTGTTGCATGGTTTAAACAAATTGCAGTCTGCTATTATGATTAAACCAGGGACTACAGCTGAATTTAAAGTATAATCAAGCCAGCGTTTGGCTCAGCAAGTTCTAAATGATTATAGTATACTTTATTTTTCATAAATAATTCCATACAGCACATTTTCAGTTATCTTACAAGGATTTAGAACACATTTTATTATGTGCCGTTATCTTAGAACAGTATTTTAAGTAAACTAGCAATTGGGATAATAGTTTTGTATATGCATTGCCACAGGTGCCATTTGTAAGGAGGAACCTTCAAATATGGGAACCTCCCACCTGCAGTTTGCAATGGTCTAGTTTTAGTAAAGCAGCTGGATGTGATTCTGCAGTAAGGACAAATCAACAATTTGAAATTACATTGCATAATTGTAATATCAGGTAATATAATCTGTCTGCAAGTTCCATCCTTACTGCGCAACATGGAGTCTAACAGATAATAACACTAATGAATTTATTTATTTGGAATTGGAAAGGGAGCCAATTGGCTAATGTCACTCATTAGCAACAACTAACACAACATAAGTATACCATTAAAAACAGTGTCCTTTAGGTGCTGTCAATTAGCAGAGAATGACATTTAGCAAACCAGGTGACTCCAGTTTCCCATTAGCACATATGTTTCATGAGTGCTAATTACCACTGAAAAAAGTGATTGATGTCCTAAAAGAGTATTGTTAGCCTGATTTATTATTCTTTTCTGAGGCATTCATTGCCAGGTACCTTCTGAATACCCCTGAAATGTCACTCATTACAGTGACTCATTTATTAATTATCTTGCTTTTGATGCTTGATCATTTTTGCAAACTCAATGCAAAATGGGCAATTGACAACAGCAGGGGAATAATTTCCAAAAGTAGGAGACTTTGAAGAACCTGTTTCAAGGAAAAGGGGAAGGAGTTAAGAGTTAAGAGTTGGGATGGTATAAAAGTCCTGGAATCTAGGTGATGCATGGGACTCACAAGCTAACAGTGATCTGGATTGCACAAAATGACATTCCAGAAAAAAAAGGTTTAGTTTTGTTTGTCACTGAACCATACATTGTTGCTGAATTGCGTGTTGCTAATATGTGAAAACCCTGTGCTAGGATTCACATATAGTTGCTACCCACCAGTACAAAAGCAAAAACTTCACAACTCAGCAACAAAACATGGGCTCTCTTGGATTGTTTATGGTTAATAATCCATAGTTAACCCATGGTACAAAGTTAAATAACCCAGGCTCTGTGTTGTCATTCCATGAGGACCAGGCCTGTATCTTGCATGATGAAGCAGCAAGTAGGAATTAGCAACTGTTGCTGAGATGTGGCAATGGAAAAGGGCAAGAACAATGCAGAGACTTTATCAGGAATGACATGGTGAGGCACATGCAGGCTGCTGAATGGCTGGCAGCATCCTACAGAGTGCCAACAATGACATTAAGGAAACACTTTTGTACACTATACAAAATATTTGATTAGAAACATAGAAACAGAGCAAGTCAGAAGGTGCCTCCCGGACCATCTATCTGACCCCCGGCTCCAGCTGGCTCCACTCACGACATGCCCACCATGTGCATGTCCAGACTATCTTTGAACACCCTCACCGATGGGGCTTCAATGACCTCTCATGAAAGCCCATTCTACACCCTCGGGGTCCTAACTGTCAGGAAGTGCTTCCTGGCATCTAAATGGAACCTTGGTTCCCTGAGCTTTGCTCCATTGGAGCGCGTCCTGCATTCCTCTGCAGGGGAGAACAGGTCTCTACCCATCTCCATGTGACATCTCCTCACATACCTGTCTGTCACCAACATATCTCCTTCGAATCTCCAGGCTGTAGAGACCCAGTTCCCTCAGTCTCGCCTCATACCCCATCCCCTGCAAACCAGCCACCAATCTTGTGGCCCTATGCTGCACTGACTCTAACTTGGCTATATCCTTTCTGTAATGAGGGGCCCACAACTGAGCACAATACTCCAGTTGCGGGCGCACCGGAGTCATATACAGTGGAAGTAATACCTCTCTCGATCTAGAAGCCACACTTCTGGCTATGCAACCAAGCGTGGTGTTTGCCCTCTTGACCACCGCATCACACTGCTGACTCATGTTTAGCCTGCAGTCAACCAGCACCCCAAGGTCCCTTTCCCAAGTGCTGCTCTCCAGCCACTTGTCCCCTAACCTGTACTTATGACACCTATTCCTATGCCTCAAGTGCAAGACCTTGCACTTATCCACATTGAACAACATCCTGTTGTCTCCTGCCCACTTCCATAGGCTGCCCAGATCCATTTGGATCTGGAGTACCTGCTCCTCAGTTGTGGCCACTGCTCTAGTTTTAGTGTCATCTGCGAATTTGATCAGCAGACTGTTCACCCCTTCTTCCATGTCATTAACGAAAAGATTAAACAGGATCGGCCCCAGGACAGAGCCCTGGGGGACCCCGCTTGTCAATAGCCGCCATCCCGATGATTCCCCACTGATGGTTACCCTCTGCTTTCGGTCAGTCAACCATGCCCTAATCTACGGGACAGTGCTTTGGTGTATCCCAAAACTCCTCAGTTTCTCCACCAGGATATCATGGGGCACTTTGTCAAAGGCCTTGCTGAAATCCAGCTAAACGACATCCACTGCATCCCCTCCATCTAGCCATCTCGAATCCTTGTCATAGAATTCCACAAGGTTTGTCTGGCAGGACCTGTTTTTGCGGAAGCCGTGTTGTGTGGCTGTCAGCCTCCCTTCCCTATCTAGCATCACTAGATCTCTATTATGAGCCTTTCCATTGTTTTTCCTACAATGGACGTAAGGCTAACAGGTCTATAATTCCCCATGTCCTTTCTACTACCCTTTTTGAAAATTGGAACCACTGATGCCACCCTCCAGTCCTCTGGAACTTCACCCGTTCTCCACGAGGCCTCAAAAATGGAGGCCAGCGGGCGTGAGAGAACCCCTGCCAAATCTCTAAGTACTCTCGGGTGTAACCCATCAGGGCCTGGCGCCTTTGTAATGTCCAATGCCCTGAGGAGCCCCTTAACTTCAAGGGGGGTGACTCTATTCGGTGCCCCTAAGTCCCCAGCCTCATCTAATCTCCTATGCGGATCTCCCCCGTCCAGGTCTGGGGAGAACACAGAGGTAAAACAGTCATTTAGCATCTGTGCCTGTTCTCTCCTATCAGTCACTGGATCTCCTTCCTCCTTATTTAGTGGTCCCACCACTTGCCTCCCCTTCCTCTTCCTTTTTACATGTTGAAAGAAGCCCTTTTTGTTGCTCCTGATGTTCTTGGAAGGTCTCAGCTCATAATCAGCCTTAGCCTTGTAAAGAATCCTTCTGCAACGGGCCTCCTCCTCCCGGTATACCCTTTTGTCTATTTGCCCCAGTACCCATTTCCTACGGAGGTTCCTCTTTTGTCTAATCCCTCTAACCACCTCCTTTTGCATCCATGGCGGCACTCTCCTCCGCCTCCCCACCTTACTGACTAGAGGTATCGTCAAGGCTTGTGCCTCCAAAACCTCCCTTTTGAGTGCTATCCACCCCTCCTCAACTCGCTTACCTTCCAGCAACCAACCCCAGGAGACTTTGCCCAGTCTGGCCTTCAGTTGGCCAAAGTTGGCCCTCTTGAAGTCCCAGATTCTAGTGCTCGACCTGCTGCCCATCCGCAGTCCTCTGATCTCAAAGCAAAGGATGGAGTGATCACTTGCATCCAGAGCTCCCCTAATCTGTACTTCATCTATCAGCTCCTCCCTATTGGTCAAGACCAAGTCAAGGATGTTTCCCCCCCTCGTCGCCTCTCGGACCCTCTGTGTGACCCTCTGTGTGAAAAACGCTCCCTCAATAGCTTCTAGGAAGTGACGTGACCTGGCTGTCACTGCCGAGTGATTCTCCCAAGTAATATCCGGGAGATTGAAATCTCCCATAATTACTGTGTTTCTCCCCTGAGATATCCTTAGAATCTGGCCTGTCAGGACATCATTCAGGGTCTCAAGTTGACCTGGAGGGCGATAACATACCCCCACTGTCAGCTCTCTTTCCCTGTCAAAACCCCTAAGTTTCACCCAGACTGCCTCTACCAAATCCCCATCTGTGCTGCATTCTATCTCACTGCATCCTATCCCTTCCCTGACATATAAAGCCACACCCCCACCTCTGTTCCCCTTCCTGTCCTTTCTAAAAAGGTGATACCCTTCTATGTTCACATTCCAGACTTGCCTTTCATCCCACCAAACTTCTGTGATTCCCACCAGATCATACCGTCCTATTCCCAGGAGAGCTTCAAGCTTCAAACAAGAGATGACAAGAATGAACATCGACATCTTAGCAATCAGTGAATTAAAATGTGAGCCGCCCCAAGGCTTCGGCGAATGGGGCGGCATAGAAGTTCCCCAAATAAATAAATAAATAAATAAATGGACAGGAATGGGTGAATTTAATTCGGATGACCATCAGGTATACTACTGCAGGCAAGAATCCCTCAGAAGAAATCTAGTAGCCTTCATACTCAATAAAAGAGAAGGAAAAGCTGTACTGGGATACAATCTCCAAAATGACAGAATGATCTCAGTTCGAATCCAAGGCAAACCATTCAACATCACAATAGTCCAAGTCTATGCCCCAACCACAGGTGCTGAAGAGATTGAAGTTGACCAGTTCTATGAATGCCTACACCACCATCTAAAATTAGCACCAAAATATGATGTCCTTATCATCATGGGGAATTGGAATGCTAAAGTAGGAAGCCAAA
>NW_025335269.1:5762453-5764382 GCF_004798865.1 Varanus komodoensis | reverse complement strand
ACAAAATGACAGAATGATCTCAGTTCGAATCCAAGGCAAACCATTCAACATCACAATAGTCCAAGTCTATGCCCCAACCACAGGTGCTGAAGAGATTGAAGTTGACCAGTTCTATGAATGCCTACACCACCATCTAAAATTAGCACCAAAATATGATGTCCTTATCATCATGGGGAATTGGAATGCTAAAGTAGGAAGCCAAAAGATAACTGGAATAACAGGCAAGTTTGGCCTTGGAGTACAAAATGAAGCAGGGCACAGGCTGGTAGAATTTTGTCAAGAGTATATGATGATCATAGCAAACACTCTTTTCCAACAACCCAAGAGACGACTCTACACATCGACATCACCATATGGTCAACGCAGAAATCAGATTGACTCTGTGCTCTGCAACCAAAGACGAAGAAGCTCTATACAGTCAGTAAAAACAAGACCAGGAGCTGTCTGTGGCTCAGATCATGAGCTTCTCGTTGCAAAATTTAGGCTTAAGTTGAAGAAAGAAGGGAAAAGCACTAGGCCACTCACATATGACCTAAATCATATCCCTGATGAATGTACAGTAGAGGTGACAAATAGATTTAAGGAATTAGATCTGATAGACAGAGTGTCTGAAGAACTATGGACAGAGGTTTGCAACATTGTACAAGAGGCAGCAACTAAAACCATCCCAAAGAAAATGAAATGCAAGAAAGCAAAATGGCTGTCTGAGGAAGCTTTAAAAATAGCTGTCAAGATGGCACTCATTATGTAAACAACCCACATGTTCACGAGCAATAAAACTAGAGTCCTTTATTGCTACTTGTCTACAAGATTTACAACTCAATAGATAAGCTCTTTAGCTGAGGTCCTTGAAATGCAGATGTTAACCCTCTTGTGGCGTCTCTCCCGGAGCCCACATGGGACTAGCTCCCTTCGTCCCACCTTTCTTCCCTCTGACGTAACTGTCTCTGCTTTTGCTCATATCTTCTTAGAATTCTGCAATTAGTCACTAGAGAAAAGTCAACCACGCCCCCTGCATCTTCTGCTTCGTGTTCAGGAAGTTCAGCATTAGAGGGAGGAGGGGCAGCCTGCTCTGACCCTTCCTGAGTGGAACTGCTCACCCATCCCCAAGCTAGGTTGCAGGGTTGGCTTTTGGATACAGGGTCCCAAGTGCAAGACCTCCTCATGAGGTTCTGTCGGGGCTTCAGGCACTACAATAGCTGAGGAAAGAAGGGAAGCAAAAGGCAAGGGAGAAAGAGAAAGATACACCCAATGGAATGCAGAATTCCAGAGAATAGCTAGAAGAGATAAGAATGCCTGCTTAAATGAACAGTGCAAAGAAATAGAAGAAAACAATAGAATAAGGAGGACCAGAGATCTCTTCAGGAAAATTGGAGATATGAAGGGAATGTTTCTTGCAAACAGGGCATGATAAAGGACCAAAGTGGCAGGGACCTAACAGAGGCAGAAGAGATTAAGAAAAGGTGGCAAGATTACACAGAAGAACTATACAAGAAAGAGCTTAACGTCCCTGATAACCACAATGGGTTGGTCGCTGACCTCGAGCCAGACATCCTGGAATGTGAAGTCAAATGGGCCTTAGGAAGTCTGAGCAACAACAATGCTAGTGGACGAGACAGTATTCCAGCTGAGCTATTCAAAATTTTAAAAGACAATGCAGTACAAGTGCTACACTCAATATGCCAGCAAATTTGGAAAACCCAACAGTGGTCACAGGATTGGAAAAGGTCAATTTACATTCCGATCCCAAAGAAGGGCAATGCCAAAGAATGCTTGAACTACCGCGCCATTGCGCTCATTTCACATGCTAGCAAAGTTATGCTCAAAATCCTACAAGCTAGGCTGCAGCAGTATGTGGACCGAGAACTACCAGAAGTACAGGCAGGATTTCGAAGAGGGAGAGGAACTAGAGATCAAATTGCCAACATC
>NW_025335269.1:5761069-5762353 GCF_004798865.1 Varanus komodoensis | reverse complement strand
TGGAAAAGGTCAATTTACATTCCGATCCCAAAGAAGGGCAATGCCAAAGAATGCTTGAACTACCGCGCCATTGCGCTCATTTCACATGCTAGCAAAGTTATGCTCAAAATCCTACAAGCTAGGCTGCAGCAGTATGTGGACCGAGAACTACCAGAAGTACAGGCAGGATTTCGAAGAGGGAGAGGAACTAGAGATCAAATTGCCAACATACACTGGATCATGGAGAAAGCTAGGGAGTTTCAGAAAAACATCTACTTCTGCTTCATTGACTATGCTAAAGCCTTTGATTGTGTGGATCACAACAAATTGTGGCAAATTCTTAAAGAAATGGGAGTACCAGACCATCTTATTTGTCTCTTGAGAAACCTCTATGTGGGTCAAGAAGCAACAGTGAGTACTGGACACGGAACCACTGATTGGTTCAAAATTGAGAAAGGAGTTCGGCAAGGGTGTATACTGCCGTCCTGCCTATTTAACTTATATGCAGAGCACATCATGAGAAAGGTGGAGATAGATGAATCACCAGTTGGAATTAAGATTGCTGGGAGAAATATCAACAACCTCAGATATGAGATGATACCACTCTAATGGCAGAAAGTGAAGAGGAACTAAAGAGCCTCTTGACGCGGGTGAAGGAGGAGAGCGCAAAAGCTGGCTTGAAACTTAACATTAAGAAAACTAAGATCCTGGCATCCGGTCCTCTCACTTTCCGGCAAATACATGGGGAAGAAATGGAGGTAGTGACAGATTTTATTTTCCTGGGCTCCAAGATCACCGCAGATGGGGACTGCAGCCAAGAAATTAAAAGACACGTGCTCCTTAGGAGGAAAGCTGTGGCAAATCTAGACAGTATACTAAAAAGCAGAGACATCACCCTGCCAACAAATGTGCGTCTAGTCAAGGCTATGGTTTTCCCAGTTGCAATGTATGGCTGTGAAAGTTGGACCATAAGGAAGGCTGAGTGCTGAAGGATTGAGGCCTTTGAATTGTGGTGCTGGAGGAGACTCCTTAGAGTCCCCTGGACCACAGGGCGATCAAACCGGTCAGTCCTAGAGGAGATCAACCCTGACTGCTCTTTAGAAGGTCAGATCCTGAAGATGAAACTCAAATACTTTGGCCACCTAATGAGAAGGAAGGACTCCCTGGGGAAGAGCCTGATGCTGGGAACAATAGATGGCAAAAGAAGAAGGGGGATGGCAGAGGATGCGGTGGCTAGATGGAGTCACTGAAGCAGTTGGTGTGAGCTTAAGTGGACTCTGGTGGATGGTGGAGGACAGGAAGGCC
>NW_025335269.1:5755701-5760969 GCF_004798865.1 Varanus komodoensis | reverse complement strand
TTAGAAGGTCAGATCCTGAAGATGAAACTCAAATACTTTGGCCACCTAATGAGAAGGAAGGACTCCCTGGGGAAGAGCCTGATGCTGGGAACAATAGATGGCAAAAGAAGAAGGGGGATGGCAGAGGATGCGGTGGCTAGATGGAGTCACTGAAGCAGTTGGTGTGAGCTTAAGTGGACTCTGGGGGATGGTGGAAGACAGGAAGGCCTGGAGGAATGTTGTCCATGGGGTCGCGGTGGGTCGGACACGACTTCGCAACTAACAACAACAATCTGTCCTGCTAATGGCTACATTAAAGGAAAACTGGAGGGTGGTTTTGTGGAAGTGCTGGCAGCACATTACACCTTCAGCTCAAAAGAAGGTGTGTATGAAATCACCTCCTCTACAATCCCACACCGGTACTGAGTACCAACAGGACTGGGGGCCACTGTGATTAAAAGAAGAATTTAGTATGTTCTGAAGAATGCCAAGGTTTTCAGAAGTGCAAACATTGTATTATTTTATTTTATTTTCTTTGTCAAGGGGTTAAAAACCCAGCAGGAATGGAACAGCCCAATGAATATGTCTGGTGTGGGGGTGATGAAATGGGCTGTTTGAGGACATTGCTCCCTAGAAGCTTGAACAGGAGTTCTGTTTTTAGAAAGAGAGGATGTCCTCCAATATCATGTTGCTTTTCCCACATGAGGGCTTTGTTTGTTTCTGACCCAATTTTAATCATGTGCAGCATCTTTTGGCCCTGGGTGGGAAGAGCTAGTTCAAGGGGAGCTGGCTGAATGCAAGGTGAATCTAGATGCAAAACTGGATTTGCACTGATTCCAGTCATAGAAGACCTCTTTCACACAGACCTTACTGTATTCAGCATCTGGTTCACATTAAATGTTCCACATAGGGCTGTATGAGAAATCTCTAAAGTGGAGCAGCCAGATACTTAGTTTTAGCTCCTTCTTGATCAGGATTTATCACCATGTGGACTGAAAACCAGTTTGGATCCAATCTGAAGATGCTCCATATATTTCTGAGGTTTCAGTGTGATCTGTAGACCAAAAGAAATGTATTTGAAAGCAGGTGTGTGCTTCTTCAAAAAGATATGTGAAAAATGTGCTTCTGAAAAATTCACACAAATACACTTTAATCAATGGGAGAATGCTATCAATTCATTCAATGGGAAAATAAACACAAAAATACATCAATGTACCTGTGAAAAGGAAGAAAAATTATCAGTTTGATATTAATATGAGTAAGAATGAGCTTTGGAGTGGAATTCAGAGAAATTCCGTGATCTTGAGGCTTTCCTCTTTACTTGGCTGATCAGTATCAACTTTCCATCAAAGTCTGTGGATACAAAGAAATGTTTCTTCTTCTCGTAAATCTAGAACTGGTAATCACCCAGTAAAACTGATTGACAGTTGGTTCTGGTCTGAAGCATTTTTTCACACAATGCACAATTGGCTGCCCTAGGATGTGGTGATGATAGTGAAAAATGCAGATGGATTTAAAGGGAGTGCATTTCCTACTGAGGTTCCTCTTTCATCTAATCCCTCTAATCACCTCCTTTCACATCCATCACAGCACTCTCCTCCGCCTCCCCACCGCCTCCCCACCTTACAATGGCCGGAAGCAAGATCTGCCTTCCTGAAGGACTCTGCTTGCAGAAGATCCTTCCACCCAATTTCATACCACTCCTGCATTAATCAGAATCACCTGACTCTTTGGGTAAGATTTCCAGAATGGCTGGAGAGTCTGCCATGGGAAGGAGGGGACAAGGGACTTCACAACTTCTGTCAGCATAGTTGGTACAGCAAAAATCTGGAGAGCCAGTGTTTATAGAGGTTAGAGTATTGGGCTGGGACTCCACTGATCTGGATTCTAGTTCCCACGTATCCATGAAGCTCACTGGGTGACTTTGGGCCAGTCACTAACTCAGAGCCTTATATAATGTAATAGTAATAACCCAATCTATCACAAGCACATATATAACAAATAATCCTTCCTCAATAGGTGAGGTTCTTTCACTTCTTCACTAAGCCAAACGTGTTTTGACATAAAACTCTTCATCAATGGCAGAACAATCTCAAAGCAAAATTGGAGAAAAATAAAAAGCAATTTGAACACACACACACGAAGAAAATACTGGAGAGGGCAACATGTGCTCAAGCAGAGACTTTGGCTCTTACATGAAAAACTTTAAATGTAGGAGAAATAAAAAATTATCTTCAGATACCTTTTCCTGGACAAATATTCTAAATAGGCTGATAATTTCAAGACTGATTTCTCAGTGTCCACACTATAGAATTGTCTCAAAGAGTACCAATGAATGAACCCTCAGTGTAGCTGATTCTCATCCCAGAGGGGTAGTCACCCAGCATAGCTTTTTACAAGATGGCAGGGGAAAAAAAATCTTTGGAGGCTGATGCCCATGGAAAAAGGGATGCTCTGTAATTACAGAGGCCTGAGCAAGGCATAAAATGGCATTAATTGAATAACTGCTTTTGAATGATAACGTTAAGGAGTCTCTTTGTGTAACCCTATCCCTTTTAGCCTCACATCCCATCAGTACTTCATTACCTCAGCTGTTGACCTTTAATCATTTTGATGGAAAGGAGGCAATTGTAAAGTCATGACTGGAGCAAGACCTGAAATGATCTCTCCAGGCAGGAAGATTAGATTTTAAAAGTCTATAGTGCTATTTCAACCTTCCTCAGTAAGGCAAAACTAGAGTAACCTTCAAAATCACAGCTGAAACAAATATTAAGTGCTGTGGAGGATTTCTTCCTTAGGCAAAATCCCTAGGGAATTTTGGGGAAAAGGCTAAATATTTTTTTTATAAGGCTGGCCCAATTTGTCAAAGGGGGAGAAAGTATGTGTGGTAGTCAGAGTGTTGGACTGGGACTCGGGAGATCTGGGTTCCAGTCCCCACTTGGCCATGAAGTTCAGTCTCAGCTTAACCTACCCCAAAGGGTTGTTGTTGTTGTTGTTCTGGGGATAAAGTGGAGCTGCAGAGCTGCCTTGGGTTCCTTGCAAGAGGCAAAAAGTCAAGATCTAAATGCAATGTAATAATTTCTATTTTAGCTGGTGGATTTCTCCCAAAAAAAATTCTACTGAAGATTTGGGGGCTTTTCAGAAGGAATATAGGAATTTCAAAGTAGGCTCAGGCCAAACTTGAGTCATGGTGGACTGTCTCTCTAAGGGGTTGAGCCTCTATATAGAACCTGTAAGTTTAGCTTTGGCAGCTTTGAAGTTTAGCCAGCTGTCTAATTTCTTGGTGGCAGTTAAAGAAATTTAAACCAAAAAAAAAAAAAGGTAGAGCCACTGATCTGCTTCTCGCCTTGGAGAAAACACCAAGGAACCAGAATTTACATGCAGCAAAATGGCAGAGAAAACTAACAATTCTTATTTTGTGTGTTGCACTAGGTTTAAAAACTATGTAGAGAACATTGCTTATAAATAGGATAGACCTGCCTCGAACCAACACTAACTCAACTTCATCTTGACCCTCCCAAACCAATTTTTAAATCCTCCTGCCTCATCCCCGTTAGGTTGTTCCTCAGTGTATTAAAAAAACCCATTATGATCAAAGAGTTGTCAGGAAAACCCTCCTATTATCCTGACTCTGCTTACCCTCCAGGGATAGTGGGTGCTGTGTTGTTCCCATTTTGTCCACAGTCAGATCCTTCATAGCCTGGGCCAAAATTCTCCTAGCATTTTTGTGGCCTGTGAGGCTTATAAGGGCTGTGCTCAGCCACTATGAATTCTTTTGGCTCTTGCCTCTTAGCAGAGCAGTGGAGAGGCAGATGCTGGGAGAGAATGCTGAGGGTGGTGGGTTTTTGTCTGGAAGAACTGGGTGAGTGAGGAGTAGTGCAGGACAGAAAAGGCGGGGGATCAAGGTAAGGTGTCTGAGGGGTTCCCAATGTCAGGCCAAAATATGGCCTTGGCGGGAATCACAGGTGTCGCTGTCCCCTGTGACAGCTGCGACATGTTTGCCCTTCTTCCTCAGGAGTGGCGGGGATACACTTGTGAGAGCTGAGTGAACTCTCCAGGGCCCCCCGGAAGAAGTCCCCCTCCAGACAGAGTGTTGAGGGAGGGGCCACGGGGGGAACAGCCAGGGAGACATGGAGTCATGTCACCCACAGGAGGAGGAGGCCAGCACAGCCTCCTCCTTCTCCCTGGTGCTGATCTGGAGCTGGGAAACAGTTCTCTCCGCTTGGGGAGACTAAGGCCGATGAGGCCTTGGGGGACAAGCAGGACCCCCAGCCTGGGACCACAAGAGGCAAGGGGATTGTTGCAGGAGAGGCGAGGGCCAGGGCATAGCTGCCTACCACCAACGGGAAGAGACAGCAGCGGGTGATTATCGTCAGGGACTCTCTGCTGAGGGGTACTGAGGTAGCAGTGTGCCGCCCCAACCTTGAGGTGAGGGAGGTCTGTTGCCTGCCAGACGCACGCCTCTGGCATGTGAAGGATAGAACGGAGCATCTTGTTTGCTGCAGTGGTCACCAGCCGCTTCTGGTGATCCGTGTGGAAACAAATTATATGGGCAGGGAGGATGTGGGCGGGATCACCAGGGACTTCAAGGCCTTGGGGAAGAAACTCAGGGACCTCAAGGCCCAAGTGGCCTTCTGATCTCTCTTACTGGTCCAGGGATTTGGGCCAGCCAGAGATAGGTGGGTTGCTGAGGTGAACGACTGGCTTAGGGTGTGGTGTCAGAAGGAACACTTTGGGTTCATCGACCATGGCACTCGGTTTCTTGCCAATGGACTTCTGGCAAGGGACAGGTTGCACCTCACAAGGATGGGGAAAAGGTCCTTTGGAAATGCTCAAGCGAGCTTTGTCCAGAAGGCTTTAAACTGAACCGGGGGGGGGGGGGCAGTCCAGGTCCCCCAGAAACTTGACCACACAGGACAAGTGTGGGGAGAGGATCAGGGCTCTTTTGTCTATTTGCCTCAGTACCCATTTCCTACGGAGGTTCCTCTTGCGTCTAATCCCTCTAACTACCGCCTTTCACATCCATGGCGGTGCTCCCCTTCACCTCCCCACCTTATTAACTAGCGGTATCGTCAAGGCTTGCACCTCCAAAACCTCCCTTTTGAGTGCTATCCACCCCTCCTCAACTCGCTTGCCTTCCAGTAACCTATCCCAGGAGACTTTCCCCAGTCTGGCCTTCAGTTGGCCAAAGTTTGCCCTCTTGAAGTCCCAGCTTCTAGTGCGCGACCTGCTGCCCGTCCGCAATCCCCTGATCTCAAAGCAAAGGATGGAGTGATCACTCGCATCCAG
>NW_025335269.1:5677411-5755601 GCF_004798865.1 Varanus komodoensis | reverse complement strand
CAACCTATCCCAGGAGACTTTCCCCAGTCTGGCCTTCAGTTGGCCAAAGTTTGCCCTCTTGAAGTCCCAGCTTCTAGTGCGCGACCTGCTGCCCGTCCGCAATCCCCTGATCTCAAAGCAAAGGATGGAGTGATCACTCGCATCCAGAGCTCCCCTAATCTGTACTTCATCTATCAGCTCCTCCCTATTGCTCAAGACCAAGTCAAGGATGTTTCCCCCCCGGTCGCCTCTTGGATCCTCTGTGTGAAAAACCCTCCCTCAATAACTTCTAGGAAGTGACGTGACCTGGCTGTCACTGCCGAGTGAGTCTCCCAACTAATATCTGGGAGATTGAAATCTCCTATAATTACTGTGTCTCTCCCCCGAGATATCCTTAGAATCTGGCCTGTCAGGACATCATCCAGGGTCTCAAGTTGACCTGGAGGGTGATAACATACCCCCACTGTCAGGTCTCTTTCCCTGTCAAAGGCCCTAAGTTTCACCCAGACTGCCTCTACCGAATTCCCATTTGTGCTGCATTCTATCTCACTGCATCCTATCCCTTCCCTGAAGTATAAAGACACGCCCCCATCTCTCTTTCCCTTCCTGTCCTTTCTAAAAAGGTGATACCCTTCTGTGTTCACATTCCAGACTTGCCTTTCATCCCACCAAGTTTCTGTGATCCCCACCAGGTCATACCCTCCTATTCCCAGGAAGAGCTTGAAGCTCTCCTGGTTATTACCCATGCTCCTAGCATTAGTGTACATGCACCTCAACTCCTTCCCACCGCTTCCTTTCCTTGGAGTTCCCAGCCTCCTCCTTCCTCCCATCCTCCCTGATACCTGGCCCCTCTCTGTAGGAGTCCTGTCAGTCCCTGCAGTACCTCTAAAACCCTGCTCCCAGAGCCCTGATCCTCCCTGCACACTTGTCCAGTGCAGACACGTTACTGGGGTGCCTGAACCCACCCCCCTGCTCAGTTTAAAGTCTTCCGGACAAAGCTCGCTAGAGCATCTCCAAAGGACCTTTTCCCCATCATCGTGAGGTGTAACCCGTCCCTTGCCAGAAGTCCATTGGCAAGAAACCGAGTGCCGTGGTCGAGGAACCCAAAGCGTTCCTTCTGGCACCACACCCTAAGTCAGTCATTCACCTCGGAGGCCCTCCTGTCCCTTCCTGGCCCAAATCCTCGGTCAGGTAATATTGACGAGAAGGCCACTTGGGCCTTCAGCTCCCTGAGTTTCTTCCCCAAGGCCTCAAAGTCCCTTGTGGTCCCAACCACACCCTGCCTGGCCACATCGTTTGTGCCCACATGGATCACCAGGAGCGGCTGGTGACCCCCGGAGCGAACAATACGCTCCACTCTGTTCTTCACATGCCGGATGCGTGCGCCCGGCATGCAGCAAACCTCCCTTGTCTCCTGGTTGGGGCGGCACACCGCCGCCTCAGTGCCCCTCAGCAGGGAGTCCCCAACAACAATCACCCGCTGCCATACCTTTCCGGTGCTGGTGGGCGGCCGTGCCCTGGCCCTCGTCTCTCCCGCAGCAGGCCCCTTGCCGCCTGATGTCTCAGGCTGGGGGTCCTGCTGGTCCCCCGAGGCCTCATCAGCCCCAGCCTCCCCAAGTGGAGAGAACCTGTTTCCCAGCTCCAGATTGGTGCCAGGAGAAGGAGGAGGCCATGCTGGCCTCCTCCTCCTGTGGGTGACATACCTCCCTGTCTCTGCAGCTGCTCCTCCCATGGCCTCTCCCTCAACCCTCTATCCAGAGGGGGGCTGCTCTAGGGGGGCCTGGAGAGCTCTCTCGGCCCTCGGGCACCTCACCTCCTCTTCTAGCAGGGTCACCATCTTGCACTGAGGGCAAGTGTATCCCTGCCTCTCCTGGGGGAGAAGGGCAAACATGTCGCAGCTCTCGCAGTGGACAGCAACACCCATGACTCCCACCAAGGCCATCTCCTGGTCTGCCATCGGCATCCCTTCCAAGACCTTACCTTGGTCCCCTGCCTTGTTAGTCCTGCAGTTCCTCTCACTCGCCCAGTTCTCCCGGACAAAAACCCACTCGAACACACACACACAAGGATAAAATAAACTTAAATTTAAATTGGAAGAAAAACAAAGCAAAGCACAGCACAGCACAAACAAAAACAAACAATCAAACCTCCGTGTCTCAGGGAAGGGAGTCTCCGGACAGCCCAGGCTGCAGGACACCCCCCCCCCCGCTTCCTCCTGGCCCCTCTAGCCTCTCTGGCCCCGCCTCCTTCCTCTCCGTTGCTCCTGGCCCTCTGCTCCCCTGCCCAGCTCCTACCTTGCCTTCGCCAGTCCCCTGGCCACTCAGCACTCTCTCCCAGCCTGTGCCTCTGCTGCTCTGCTGCTCTGCCAAGAGGCCAGAGCCAAAAGAAAATGCTGTCTGTTGCAAATCTGCTGCTGGAGCCATAGAATTCCATCCTCACTTGAAGCTACTGTGGATTCTCCAATGTCCCTGCTCACAGCCACTCTCTCTCTGCAGCTGTGGGCTGTTTTTGTTTCTTTTTGCTAGCATGGTGTTTTTTGGCTCTTATTATGAAATGAGAGGCGTAATACTAATTTTTAATGCAAACATATTTCCCCCAGTCAGATTTATTGAGAGCTAGGCTTCAGCTGAACATTTTGATAGTGCCTTTTCTTTTTAATTCTAAGATTTATGCCCAAAAGTTAGCACATGCTAATAAACTATTCTTCTGGAAGATACTCTACCACTCTCTCCTTTTAATATGGTCTAGGCTTTTGTTTTATTTTATTTAGCAGAAGTAGAGCTCTTTTTGTCCCTGTGCAAGAATATTCAGTCTGACAAGCCTTCAGAAAAGTTGTCTGTGCAATCATTTATAGCAACAGGGATGTCTTGAAAGCTGGCAAATAACTTTATGCTCCTAACGGCAGCAATACCATTAAAAGATAAAACAGATGGAAATAGAAACAGGGCAAAACACAACACTGTGTTTCTCCTAATGCAGGGACTTTCTTATTGCAGGAAAATAAGGATGCATTTTTCAACCTAGCACAGTCTTTCAGCACAATTCAAACTTGCCTAGAAGCTGCAATCTGTGTAGATTGCCAGTGGGTCAGAAATTGCCCTCTGAGGAGTATTACTTGGTTCTCCAGTAGGCAAGGGGCATGTGTGCCAACTGCAGTGGGGACTGCGGCAAATTTACTTGAGAGATGGGTGGGGACTAGGGATGAATGGATGAATGGACCATTCTGTTTACGATTCACAGATCATTGGGCCCCTGTTGGCCACTCCTTGACAGGTCACATTTTGCAGAAATGCATTCATGCATTCATCACAACCCCTAGAATGTGCAAAGTCCCCTACAATGGGTAAATCCCTGAAAATGTATACTTTCCTACATTAGCCTAAGAGGGGAAAATATGCAGTTTGATCTTTGTTTGCTTGTTTGCTTGGTATTTTTCTATGACTAAATTTGCATAATATTTTAGAAAAGTTCAAAAAGAGTCCAAAAGTATACAGAAAACAAGTGACTTGGGAGAAGCTGGTCTGTTGCAGAATCTGTGGGTTGGATTCTTAGAAATTCACACTCCTTTGAGTCCATTCCAGATTTCTCCAATATCCCTACTTAAGCCTGACCCACTATCCTCTATCAAATTGGTCCTCCCCACAGTTCTTGACCAAAGCTGAATGTGGTGGGAAAACAGTGGCTGTAGCCCATGGAGTGTGGCTGAGATGATGTGACACTGAAGAGGGGCAGATGGAGCCAGCACGATGATGGAAGAAGGAGCAGGAGATGTAGTGGTCTACTTCCTCACTGCCTCTCTGCCTGTAGCCAATGTGTGCCATGGTCTGAGCACTAGACTAGCGCTCAGACTGGAACTCTAAAGCTAGCGTGGTATATTGGTTAGACTGCTGGACTGGGATGTGCGGGATCTGGGTTCTAGTCCCCACTTGGCCTAGCAGCTCACTGAGCGACTTTGGGCCAGCCATGGAGTTTCAGCTAAAACTACCTCACAGGGTTGTTCTGAGGGTAAAATGGAGAGGAGGGGTTAGCTTGCAGGAAAAGGGGGGCATAAATACCTTAGCCACCAAATTATATACACAAGCTAGTGGTGGGATGATAAGGAGGATGAGGAGTAATAGAAGCAGGTGACCATGGTGATGAAAAGTTAGACTTGCTGAGGGATGCAGCTGACTGAGGGTTCCTTGCCCAAAAGTCCTCAAATCTGGAACCTAGAATGGGTTCTGCATGACCCTATGAACAGTGCGTGGTCACAGAGAAGGCTGGAGTCAATATCACAGAGTGCAAGGGGAGGAACTCAGCCCATGGCTTTGAAATTTGAGTGACAGCCCTGGGCCTCCTGCCATGCTCCATTCGGTCCTGAGGTGCTCTGGTTCGACAAGGGCAAGGTGCAGGCAGAGGCCTTTGAAGCAAGCATGCATGCCCCTCAGCCTTGAGAAGCGCTCAAGCAAAAGGGTGTGCGGCATTCCAGCCCAAGGCATGGATCAACTTCAAGGTCAACTAGCAGAGTTGTGCACTCCATTCCTAATGGCACCTTGACACATATGCTCCCAGTTATTGTTTGGGAAAAGCACTTGTTTTTCTTTCTTCCTCCCCTCCATCAGGCCTCCTTCTGTCAACACACCCTCCAATCTATGTATTGATTCTTCATTGTATGTTACTTTGATGTTCAATACCTTTCCCAGCACATCAGGAGGGCTGTGACTGATGTTCTTGATAGTGGTGCTTTGTAAACATGACTGCAGAACCATTTTTGACAAAGCTGAGAAATGGTCGAATCATTGAGAGAGGAAAAGCTCAGACAAGCTAGGTTATATGACATACTTAACATGATTCATATATATTATCTTTTGCTGTTTGCCCTTGACCAGCTCTTGTTGATGACTACTGAAAGGTGACTCTGTATTAAAAATTGGGAAAATGAGAAACGAGATAGATAATTTCAATCCATTGAGATGCTATAACAGGGAGGGGATGATTTAGCTATGGATTAATGGTCCTAGATAACAGAGGAAAAAAAGCAGAGGCATTTTAAAGAATGCTCAGAATGTGACCTCAACAAGCAGGAAGAATGTTTGGCCATAGAAAGGGGTTCAGACAACCTGATACATGCCAAATGTTGTGAAATGTAGAATCAGAAAAATCAAAAAAGGTCTCCAGTATTTGTTGCTTTTATTTGATTTGCACCCTGTTCTTTCAAGAAAAATAGCACTCAAAGCAGTGCTTTGAGGGTGAGGAAAACAAGGGTGGGGTGGGACTGGATATTTTACCAATGAATGTCTAAAAGAAAAGAAGAAAAGTGTTGTCCCTCCCCGCAGTAAAAAGTACACAAAAAAATTTCTGAGAATTCTGTTAACTTGTGATGTGACCCAGTTACATTGCTTAGGATGTCAGCTGGGAAAAGGGGGAATGAGGCAGTGCATCACAGACAGGATGGAACCCCCACAACTTGGCATCTAGCTTTAGGAGGGGAAGGAGATTCGTGCCCCCTCTCTATTCTTCACATCCCACTACTAGTGGAATTAAGGGGGGCAGGACCACTTCGCTGTTATAGCTGTCGTCTATTTTCAAGAGAAGACCCAAGCTTCCTAGTGATTGTCTTGGTGACTCTGTTGTGTGTGTGTGTTAGGCTAACAGAAAACCATTGACGTATTGCCACTGTTACTAACAAGGGGTCTTGTGGGATCCTACAGACTGACAAATACATTATGGTATAAGCTTCCATGGACTGGTATTTCATTGCATGCAATCTTAGCTCAGTCTCCCTCATCCACAGGCAGAGCTGGACCCTGAAGTCCAGGGTCCCACTGCCCACCCCTCTACAGTGCCAACTCAGAGAGTGTCAGGTGATGAGGGCAGTGGGGTAGCATCAGCAAACTCCCTTTTATTCCTGCACTTGCAGTGCTGCTGGGACTGAAGTGCGGTAGAAATGCAAAACTGGGCGTGCTCCGAGTATTTTTCAAACCAGCGTGGGCAAGCAGTTCCACTGTTGTTTTAACGTAACAACACAAAGGAAGAAAGGTGAGCTGTGTGCTCCACAACTGCAGCTGGATGGATGTCTTAAGGGCCCCCTGGTAAATTCAGGAGGGGCGCAATCCTATCATCGGGGCTGCATGCAAGCCATGGAGCTCTGTGGTTGATGAGCATCTGGTGGCAGGTCAGAGGCACGGCAGTGGTGATCTCTGCCCCCAACACCCCTCTTGCCCTGCGTTTCCCCTGTACAGTGGTTTTTGTCATTTAGGGTTAGGAACCAGTGGCAGGAGGGAATGATGCTGGGGTGCTGCCTGGCATTGCTATAAGTCCACTACCCCAGCCTTCTCCCTCTCTGCTGCCACAGTTCACCCCATTTAAGCCCTTCTAAGGCCCTGCAGCAACCTTGGGGAGCAGCTGGTGTGAGTCTTTCCCCTCTAGCCGTGAAGGGGCAGGTGCAGGCTTGGCCTTTGGAATTGCAGCTCCAGGGCTCCCTAGGCCATGAGATGGCTCCTTAAGTGGGAAAATTGAGGAAAACTTGCCTAAATTCCATAAAAATCACACTGAAGCTTGTTTTGGCTCATTCATATTTTTATTTTTGATCTGTTTTAGCTCCCTTCAATGGGGAAAGTGTGGATCTCAGAATTAAATAAAAACACACTTTTTTTTAATGCAATCACATTTTTTCCCAAAAGAAAAAAGTGCACCTGCTCATATCCAGTATTGTGAACACTGTGAACAACATTCTCATACTTTCCTCCTCTTCTCTGAAATTTCCAAGCTGCAGCATAGCCCAGGATGTGGACTGACTTCATGGAGAGAGACATAAAAGTACAACTGGTTAGTTTGTTGGAGAGATTGCAATCGGGGAAGAAGTTTGGGAGAGTAGTAATGACGGGTGCTCTGCTTCCTTCCATCCTCTCATTGCCTTTCAGTTTTGACAAACATTTTGCTAACGCCAAATCATAGCAACTTGGAGATTAATCACTGTGGAGCTGAAATGCCTTCGCACCACCCATGAATTCTCTTCAACAAGTTTTGACATAAAATGTTCATTGGCCATTTGTTGAAAAGATCAGCAAATGTTTCATACTTGTATTTGACATCCAATTATATTTAAATTCAACATGTAATGGGATATTTGACAGAACTGTATAGCTGACTGGCAATATTAAATAGTATTTTACTATATTTGATAGCAGAGAAGCAATTATATTTAGTATTGGATAGATAACATGCAAGATAGTCTGACATTTGGCATCATACAAGATCTTATATTTGGCACATGCCCAAATTCAAGAAATCAAGAGGTGCTCAGTCAAAAGCATTGCAGTTTCACATCTTAAAGTAATTTTTCTCACTGGTTTGCTATGCTGGATTGCCAGGCTGCAGGCCAAGGTTGTAAATAGTTTCATAATCACCTTTAGAAAGCAGAAAGATCTATGAAATTGAAGTTCAGCATAAAAGTAGGTGCTGCTCTGAAAAACAACAAAACATACATGCCCACAGTGAATCTTCTTGCATGTAAAGTTTTTTTTAACAAACATAAATGACCTTTAAACTATTTGTTGTGAGCTGATCCCTTCCCACCTACTTTCTGGGTCCAAAATTCAAGACAGTCTTTTGAAATGGAGCTCTTTTACTGAAACTCAAGAGATTGGAGAACAGTATGAACTCGCCCTCCCCTCCTGAAAATCTTTCTGCCCCTTCCAGAGCAGGGCAATCCTCACCCTCTGCCTGCAAATTTCAGTAGGCAACCTTGAAATTTTGGGGCCCTTGCCCCCGCCCCCAGCTCTTGTACGTCTTCCTCAGAATCTTGCAGCAAATCTATTTGACCGATCTGCACAGAGCAATAATCAGGCTCCCTTTCTACACTAGTCATGCAGCTTAAGGACTTTACTGTTACTAAATTATTAAACCACACTCAAAGCCATCCTGTGCTCCAAGGAAGAGCATTCCAGTGACCATAGGAGGTAGAAAATCCCATTCCCAAGACTCTAGACCCTGCCACAGTCCCAAGGTGGAGGGAGAGTATGTGAGGTCAGGCCATTGCCTGGTGTAATGAGAGAAGCCCTGGGATGCAGCCAGCAGGGGAAGGGTTAATTCCCAGCCTGGACAAAAGGCTGCCCAAGCCAGGTGGCAATTCACAGAGAATGAGGTGCCAAGGCATAGAATTCTCACCTGGAATAGGTCATGGAGTCCCATGAGTAATCCAATTGATCCAAGGGAAATAAAAGAAGGGCACTCAGACAGCTCAGGGTTCCTCTCCTATTCCCAGGAGAGGTTCCTGCTGCTGCCAGAAGCTCTGCAGAAAGACACTGTGCTATCTTGCTGGAGAAAAGATTGCGTGTGGTATTGTATTCTGTACTGGTGTTATGATAGTTGAACTTTGTTGTTCTCAGGTCTGAGGCAGCCAGTATGGCCTGGGATCTTGGGGGTAGCGTGGATTGTCTGTAGCTAGTGTTTGTGCTGCTCTCCCACTTCCCCTTCCCTTCCCCTCCTTCCCAGTGTGTGTTTGTGCCTTGTGTCTTTTAGTGCCTTCAGACCCCCTGCCCCTGCCTTGTGAACCTTTTAAATAAATGGCTTTCCCCCAATGCTTGGGTCGCCATGTGCTGAATCCAGTGTCTGGTCCTGGGATTTGGTGATATGGGTGAAGGGTTGTGCCAAGGGAGCCACAGAGAGGTGGGGACTCTGGGGTGGCTGATCACTACACTAGCCGATCCCTTGGAGAAGCCACAGCAAACAGCACAGTGGCTGTTCTTTTGAAGTTGCAGCAGTGAAGTCCAAAGAGCTTGGGGAGGAGAAAGGGGAGCATGACTGTAGGCAGGGAGAGAAAGAGGCAGGAGAGGCAGGTTCCACAAGGCACTGAAGCCTCCTCATTGCCCATCCTGCCTCCAACAGGGTGGATCAGCTCGATGAACTGAGAGTCTCACCCGGAGGAAACTGGAAGGATAAGGGGGAACAAGAGGTGTCTTGTCCCACAGCTCTGCTGGACAATTGTTGGAAGGACATAGGGCAGCCTGGTGTGCCTTTAGGGTGCCATCACATGCTTGTGCAGACACAAGAAGGTCCTACAGTTCTCAGCACACCCCAGCCAGCGGAGGCATCTGGGAATGATAACCCTTGTAACTGTATAGCTATGCATAGGTCGACCCTTTAGAGGCTTTGGAGGTGTTTCTTGTATGAACACTTGCATTGCTTATTTCAAAGACAATATCACAATTTTTTTTGCAGCTCAGACAATGGTCTGCTACCACAAGTATGAAACTGGATACACAAGTAACTGTTCTGGATCTGAAAATGTCCAGAAATGTCATACATTATGCCAGAGCAGTCTCTGACAACAATTCAGCCTGGAATCTGAAGAAAAATGACCGATTGAGTGTGACAATTGAACTGGCATGTAATATCAAGGCTGAATTTAGCCATGTTCCTACAGACAGAATCATTCCTGACTTACACCATATCAAGTAAAAAATGCCAAAAGGAGAGAGAAGACATATATCAAATGGGCAGGATACTAGATCATGTCTTTCAAAGTTGAAAGTGGGTTCAGCATGAGGTGAGATGGAAATCACATTTCAGGAGAATAATGTTTAGATAAGACTCATGTGAAAGGGAATCGAAATGGCAGGCACAATGGAGATGCCATGGAGTACTTTTTCCAGTCTTCATCCATCTTTCTAGAGGTTAATTTTCATGAGGCATTGAGAAAGGGATGGAGGAGGAATCCATCAAAGTGTTGGATCCACTCTTTTCAGTTCTGAGAGCCAACGTGGTTCATTGGTTATTGTGCTGTACTGGGACTCTGGAGATCCTGGTTCTAGTCCCCATTTGACCATAGGCTTCCCTGGACGACTTTGCTCCAGCCATGGACTTTCAGCTAACCTACCATACAGGGTTGTTGTGAGGCAGGATGGAGAAGAAGGGAACCAGGTTATCCACCTCGGGTTCCTTGCAAAAGGAAAAAAAAGCAGGATAGAAATATATGGATTAGTTAAGTAATCTTAAATGCACATTTTTAAGTAGCCAATTTATTTTTAGATTGCATAGAATTCTGACTGTGAAACCAATAGTTTTGTGAATTCATACTTCACTTGAAGGCACCCAGCATTGTGTGCTTTGTATTCATTAAGCTGCGAGAAGACATTCCTATCTCTCAGTGGTAGTGTTAGACTATAGAAAACATTGGAACATTTTTAAGGTGATGGTGTAGGAGTGGATGAGATTACAGAAAGGAGGTAAGAGATGCCTGCCCATCTTGAAACACTTTTGAATAAGTAATCAAGGAAAAGTGGGCTGTTTTCTGATCAACATTTAATCAATTGAATCATTGTGTGCTAATGGCTTCATAGTCAATTAAGAATTGCATTTGATTGTCTTTAAACTAGTTATGAGCATAAGATTGATTAAATATGGCCCTTAATTAAGTAAGCAGTTTCTAATTAACCTTTATTCAATTGAAATACTGGGAGCAAATTGTTATAATTATATTCGATGATAATTTAGGATTCATCACTCACTGATAGCCATTTAAATTAACTTTTTGGGTTGGATTGATTCATCATCATTCTTAACTGAGCATTTGAATAAGTACTAATTATTAGTGATGGATAATAAGATCAATTTACTCCCTTGTCTCTGTTGGGAGCTCACTGACATGACTCCCAGTAATCACCTAGCCCACAACCATTTCATCAGGCTGAGTGGTTTTAGTTACAGTTAGTCACAAAAAGAACAGTAAGAAGAAGTGCCTGAGCTTGCTTTCTTCCTCCTCCCTCCCCATCCTTTTTTCTTTAAATTGTAAGACCACTATCCTGTGGGGTTACCCAGAATGCTCCAAACTCAGAAGGATACTGGTGGCCAATCAAGCACAGGAGAAGCACAGAGGCCTTCACACTTCCCTTGCCCACCAAAACAATTGATTAGAGATCTGATTTTGGCTGTCTGAATGTTTGCCCCTGCTCATGAGGAGGGGGGGGGGGCTGAGGAAGCACCCTACCCTCCGCAGAACATGCCTCCAGCACTTTTCCTAAAGATAGTTTTCATCTTCATCACTGCAGCTGCAGGCTTCTAGGGTGCAGAGACAGCCCTCTGGACAGGGAGTCCATGCTGCAACCTTGGAAGGTACTTCCAAAGTGGCCACAGGAATTCCAACTCCCATCCTTTATATGGTGGAACAGACAGCAACTACCAGCCATAAGGTTGATCCCTCAGTTAGTGTTTTATTACCAATATTTGTAAGCTGCTCTGGTAGCCTTCTGCACTAACAAAGGCTTCAAATATATAAATAAATTTTATGATGAACCATCATCAGTGTGATCCAGTGTAACTGCCTGTAATCCTCCCGCCCAAACTCAGATCTCCTCTGAGTTCTATTCCCTAAAAATTGACTTTGGGCTTTTTTAGACAAGGGAAGGGAATTAAATATCAGTCAGCTGCTAGCATCATGCAAAGGAGCTGTAAGTTTCCTAATTTCCAAATGAAAGTGAGAAAGCTAACTGTAGGAAAGCAAAAGCAAAGCACATAGACCTTGGGCTGCCTTCTGATAGAGATTGTAATAGCAGTAACTAGAAGAGTGTTTACTAGTTGGTGCAGAAACAAGATATAAGAGGGGTCTTCAAAAAGTTTCCACACTTTTAAATTTTATATATTATAAATATATTTTTATATATTTTTTGCTGATGGCATTAAAAAGTTGGTATGATGCTGGGGAAAGTGCATTGCAAAGGAAGGTGACTATGTAGAAACATGATGTAATTTGTTTTTGAAATTCTTAATATAGTTTTAAACAGTACAGAAACTTTTTGAAGATCCTCGTGCATAGTGTAAGCTGGAACTGTATTGGCCCTTGCTGAATTGGTAACTGTAATTTCACCTCTTTGCACTGGTGAGCGCCACTGGTCAGCTGAGTACCGCAGAGCAGAGCAGAGGCTCTCTCCTCCCATCCAGTTGATCTGGTAGGACTGTGAACTAGCAACAGTTCTGTAGCTAGGAGCTTGGGCTGAATGAAGTTGTATAAAGAGTGCTGAGTTCTAAGTGGATGCAGAGTTAGAGACAACTGATGTTGCTGAAATGTGACCTTCTGGACTAGGAGATGTGAACTGCAGCAGGTAATAGTGCTTGTCACAAAGACAAGGCTAGTGTGAAGCTGCTGTGACTGTCTGCCAGGTACAAGAAGAGGTGGGACATTTCACTTATGTCAGGAGCTGGCTTTTCCCTAAGTAATTTCAAGCTTCCAAAACCACAGTCTTTTTGCAAAATGGCTCTTTATTGCCAAGTCACAGCTAAGAAGCTGCAGCAAGTGAAAGATAAGTTTCTGTTCATGAACAGAGTGATTAGTTGATCCCAAACTAGAAATTACTTCTGACTCGCCCCCTTTTTAGTAATGCTGGGCTCCACCCCTTTGGGTGGGTCTCTCTTTAGAAGCTCTGGCCTCTGAGATCTACTCAGGCCCTCTAACTGGTTAGTTCTTCTATCCTGATGCTGCATCATGAAGTCAGGGAACATCTTCCACCTCTCCTTTGTCCCTCCCTTCTCTTTCAAGCCCTGCCTGTTCCCATGGGCTATCTGAGAATCTTGAGACCGTCTCACCTTCCTCTGTCCCCATCTCCCAGTCTTTGCCATCCTCATCTGATGAGTCCAGGCCACCCTGACCTTGGAAAGTGCTCCAAGAACAACTGTCTCATCTATTTCCAGAAATCTATGTGCTGGATGGCTGCATGGGAGGGCTTCTATTCATCTCCTGCTTGGATTAAAATTACCCCCTGGTATTTCCGATGAGCATTATAAGGTTTGTATAGTGATGAGTGAGAATTTAGAATGTTGGGCTGGGACTTGGGAGATTCCTAACAGGCCAAGAAGCTCCTTAGGTGACTCTGGGCCAGTTGCTAACACTTAGTTTGACCTAAGGGTTTTGGTGAGGACAAAAAAGAAAGGATAAGGAATAGGATGAAGAGGGTTCTATAAGCCATCTCAGGATATAAGTATATCTAATAAAAATAAATAGGTATGAATGGTTTACCAGAATTTGCCAAATTCTCCATCTTCTGGACAATACGAGTTTTAGTTTGTTTTTTTAAAAAAAGATGAATAGCATGCTGGCACATTATGGATCCTCTCTGTACAGGGAAAAGCTGTACATTGAAACTGGCCAGTGCAAATGGGTAAGAATTTCATTTCAATGTTTTTATTACAAATAGTTCCTGAACTTTGCACATTTTTTTGTGACATAAATAATGTCAGCTTTGAAAAAATGAATGTGGGAAAAGGTGAAATTGATAGATTTACTGATCCTTTTGTTTGTATTCCAAGCCAAAGAGAAACAAAATTCAGTGACCTCTCAAAGCAGTGAGTCAATGTGGCATTGTGGTTGGATTTGGGAAATCTGGATTCTAATCCCCATGTGCCATGAAATTTCCTGGGTTACTTTAGTCCAGTCACAGACTAACCTACTGCACAGGTCTGTTGTGTGTATAACATGAGGTGGAGGATCATGTACAGTAGCTTGTGTTCCTTGCAAGAAGAAAAACAGTGGGATATAAATGTAGCATAATAAATCATTGTTGTCACCCACCTCTGTGGTTTTACCTTCAGCTTGCATTCTGTCCCAGTCAACATCACTGGAATGGTGGTAAAAAGTCGGGAGGGTCCATGGAATCCAATTGTACTGATTGTGTATCCTGCAGAAGTATCCGGAAGAGAGCAGGTATGAAATAGCTGTGTTTATTTTGTAAGAAATCTTTATATAATTTTAGCAGAATAGCATGACATACCACATAAATTGGTCTATTTATCAAAGCTTTGGAAATATGGAACACCTCAGAGAAACAATGTCCACAATTTCGCCTTTAGGTGAACGACTTTTGGGAGAAGGCAGTGGGTAATCTGAAGTTCCATTTAGTTTCTTCATTTAAAGCATTTTAACCCATTCCTCAGCCAGAAAGACTCCATGAGTGGCTTATATACTACCAATAAAGACAAATTTGTCCCTCCCCTGCAGGCTTACAATCTAATTCAACTTTGTTTCTGCTGCCAAGCGCAGTGTTGCAAAAGTTCTCTCCAGTATCATTAAATGGAAATATCTGATCTAAACAATCTGAACATCTAAACAATCCAATATCATGAATGTAATTGAGAAGTGATTTTTAAAAAAGATGCCACTGCCACTGCCATAGAATAAAGCTAGTTTACAGAAGTTCAAAAGGGGCTGGGAAAATAACAAGGTCTCCACCCAATGGTGGAAAGAGATAAGAGCACCAAAGAACTGTTCCCATGGAGCGTGTTCCAAATGAAAGGGGGCCACAACACTGGTAGCTGCTTGCCACAACTTTGAAGGTGAGAGTACTCAGAGCCGGGCTTTGGGAGATAACCCTAATATAAAAGCAGGTATCCTTCAGATACCTCAGTCTCAAATCTTCTTGTTTCCTTTTTCTATTGTGATTATTTAGATTGTTTTTACTGGTCAAATGATATTGCTAAAATAAGAGGGGCTGCATATATATGAGGCTGCTTATATATATAGGATAGTGCTACCTTCTTCGAGAAAAAGGAGAGATCATGTGTGTCTTAATATAGTTCTGTGTTAAAGGAAAGCAGAAAACAAAAACAGTGATACTCAAATGAACCTGAAACACTGTAAGATTCAGTGGTGCAGAAATTAGCTTCTACAAGCATCTAATATGTAGTCAGAAGACAAGTGGCATAAGGAAATGGCAAAGAATCTAATGATAAAATATGTACAGTGTGTGGACTGCTAAAAATGTGCATGTGTCACGTCACTCTGGGAATCCACTTATAATTGCAGAGTGAGGAGTCTGCTCATTATATGACATCTGAAAAGTTTCGTTGTAAGATATCTGTGTGAATAATGGCAAAGGACAAACTTGTACATCACATTACTTGGAGTTTTACAAGGTTACATCATTCAAAGTATATATGAGGTTGGTGCTAGGTAAAAGTGAGTGCAGATGAGATGCTCACTTATAATAGACCAGTCTGCCTTTGCTTTTCATTTGGTCTGGGTCCTGGCTAATCCTTGTAAAAAACAAAGGCAGATATTAACCAGCTTATAATACCATTGACAAGCATTTACAAACAATGCATTAGATGCACCACCAATTTGCACACTGGTATGAAACTAGCCTATTCGTATCTGCTGTTGGTGTCTCTAGATTGTATATATTTCAGTGCATAATCCTCTGTCATTCATTGCTTGTTTCTCACAGCAAGCCTTTATAGATAGATAGGGATAGAAATGACTTGTCTCCTTTAAGGTTCACAGTGTCCTCTTTGTTTATAGTGCCACCCAGGAAATGGCAGCTCAAAGATAGGTCTCATGTATGTGAATTTCATTTCTGTTCATAAATCATGGAGACATGTCCTGTACACAATCTGGGATGTAAATGCAAGCAGAAGTGGAGGGTTTGGAGAAATGTTTGCAAATTCCTGAATTCATGATTTCATCTGAAAAATGTACACTTGGAAATGCACACTCTTTAAAAAGCATTTCATGCTTAAGTCAAGGAGAGGGAAGTGTGCACCTCTGAAAACTGGTCACAGAAATGTACACTTAACCCACTGAAATGCATCAGAAACAGGTTAAAAATAGAAATGGGAATGAGCCAAAAAGCTTTGAAGAGAATTTCAGAGATAATTTTGGCAAGTTCAGAAATTGCTGGTTCTCCCGTCTCTGTCCATAAGAAATATTTCAATCTTATCATGGAATCTTATCATTATTTACTATTGTATTTCAATGTATTTTATCATGTTGTAAGCCGCCCCGAGGTTTCGGCAAGGGGCGGCATAGAAATGTTATAATAATAATAATAATAATAATAATAATAATAATAATAATAATAATAATGATGGAGGATCTAGCTACACTTTAATATGTATTATGAAGCTGAGGCTATTCTATCTTTCAACTCAAAAATAAATGCGTACAGCACTGATTTTGAGCAGGACCACCCTGTGTTGAGAAAGGGGCATTAAACCTTCCCCCCTGTTTATTTCCTGGAATGCTGCCCTTCCCTCTGGGAATTGAAATCTGAAAAAAGTCGATGGGGCCAGGAGCCGATTTCCATTCCTCTCACAAAATTTGGTGGCACAGTTGTGGCAGAAGCAAAGCAGTTGGTGGTTTGCTGTCAAATGCTGGTGATGTGATGGGGGCTAAAAATGGGCCCTGTTTCAGCTTCGGCTGCATGGTGCTGGAAAATTCAGCAGCAAAGCTCTGATTACTTTGCCTTGTGGCTTCTGCTCCACTGCCCAATTGAAGGGGGCTGGTGCTGGCAGTGGAGGCTGCTCTAAAGGCCAGGGATGCATGCAATCTACCTGTGGTCTACTTGTGGTGGGCCCAAGCTTCTTTCAGCTATTAACACTTTCCCAGCATGCAGGCTGGGAAGCGAGACCAGGCAGTATATGGAGTGCCTGATATCTGGACCTTGCCATGTGCCACACTAAACTGTAGCAAAGCCTTGGCCATTTTCAACTCACCTTACCTCACTGTGTCATTCCTGCCCTCACCCTCTCTTCCATTATGGCCACAGCGAACAAGTTAGTCAAAGATAATGTTGACTGGCTGCCATTAAAACAAATGGTATTTGAGTTAACTGCAAGTAAGTCCCACTCCATTGCTTGCAATGGGACTTAATCATGGCTAGCATTTGTTGCATTGTGTTCACGCTTAGCAATTATGCATAAAAACTATTTTTCATTCAAGTGTGTAATTTATTTAATAGAGGAGCATGGAAACAAGGCTAGGTACTATATTAGCATTCTCCATCTGTCCATCTTGGATGCCCTTCTAAATAGAACATTAACAAGCAAGTATATTTTAAAAATTAATTTTATTTGGTGGCTTTATGACTGTTCTATGGCTGAGTGCCAGCAGGAAGTCCACAAAATGGACAGTAATAATTTTGGTTTCATATAAAAGGTAGCATATTGGAAATATTCCTCATAATGAGACTTTGATTTATGCTGTTGGCAATGAGTCATGCTATCTTAGCAAATACTCAGTTGATAACAAAAAGAAAAAAAAAACATCCAGGGACCAGACAACTAATCATTCATTAAGGTTGCAACCCCACTTACCTAGGAGTAAGCACCATTGAAAAAGACAGCATTGGGCTATAAATGCCTTCCTGTATATATTCATGAAGCAGTAGACCTTTCAGCAGGCCAAGCCTGCAGTGTGTTTTTCTGGGGGAGTCCCAGATAGATACTGTGAGGCAAATTTATGATGCCTGTTTTATGACTTGGCAAATGTCAGATCATGGTATTTCTTCATTTGGTGGGCGGGTGGGTATTTCTCTTCCCTAATGCTGTGTGCGCAGCCTTGGTGGGGTCTACATCAGAGGTGGAGTCTACATCAGAGCACTGGACACCAGCACAGAGATGCCATCCTCACACAGCCTTGACCCAGTGTTTTCTGTACTCCTTGTTAAGCCTGACTTCACTGGGAGCAATCAGCAGGGCCCTTCTCCTGCATAAGCCCTGTTGGAATGAGCCAGAGCGATGCTTGGTACTCCTGTGTGCTGATTTCAGTATGTAAGACCAAGGTCTACAGAACCTCAAGCAGGCCCCACAGTCTGACTCCGGAAGGTCATACCCCTTCCCCAGGCCCTACCCACCTCCCTCCAACAGCCAATGGTTAATGGGTTTCCCAGGTTTTCCACAATCATTTTGCAAAAGATTGAAAGTCTTAGATGCTGGTAGTAGAGCTTAGACTAAAACAGGTTGGCCTTTTGGTATTTTAGCCATGCCTTCTTTCACAGTTGGTTCCACTCATCACAGATATGAATATTTATGATTCCATGTATGGATGTCAAAAGCTATGTATGAATACAATACTCTTTCTCCTTCCTTTTCTTTTTATAATTTCTGTTTGAAATTTCACAATAAAAAGTGAATTTAAAAAAGAAGTAAATTCTGTTACATTTACTATAAATTCAAATGGATAGGACATTCTGGAGGGTTTTTATTTATAGAGTCACCATAAATTGGAAACAACTTGATGGCACATAACAACAGCAACTGTATTTGCAGGATTGCAGTGCAGCTATTAACTCGAAATAAAGGCTGGGTGAGCTTTACATGGAAAACAACAACAACTTGGAATAATAATAGCAACAATAATAACTGTACTAGATGTTTTGAAAGGTGAATAATTGTATTACTTTTAACATCTTGTACCAGCTGTGTTTGAAGCTGTCATTTGCCATTCAAGTCAAAGCAGTACATTTTGTCCCTGCAATCAACTTATTTTTCAAATTATGATCTGGAGCAGATATGTACCAATAGACTCTCATTCTATGATGCTGCTACACTCCAGAAAGCTAGCTATATAGGACATGTTCAAGCAGTGCAAACGCTTGAAAGAAATTAATATTCCTATCCCCCTGCACAAGAAATGAATTTACAAATGTTCAAGGGAAGGCAGGATGGAACACAACCATCACTGAAGGATGCAGTGGCCCGAGGAACAGGGAGTGGGGAAAGAGAGGAGAAAGACACTGAAGGAGATGGCAGCTTTTATAGACATGAAATTGTTATGTAATGTGACGAGATGAGGAGAGGCAGAGCTCCCGGGGACAATCATCCTCTACTTGCTGCATGCCCAGCCATGCAAAAAACATTTCAAACAACAAATTAGCCCAATAGGGTTTGCAGCGGCATGTGGGGGGAGCTGTGGGAGAAGAACGTGCATACTCAGCAGTATGGGTATTTTAACCAAACAGTGGGGACACAAAATGCCCTACAAGTCACTCTCCTTGAGAGTGGATAGTCTTCCTTCACTGATGTGTGTGTGTGTGCAATAATTGAGCACTCACAGCCTCACTGTCACAGGGGATTCAGATTTCTTTCCTTGCAGTAGCGTTTCCACAGATAGGACATACTTTGCAAATAGCATACAGGTGACGTGTGCCATCCTGTGTCATTAGCACCTTTGCAAAACATGGGAGGGGCAAAGGGTCATGTCACCCCATGTCCAGTTTTTAACAGTTGCTGGCCCAGTGGTTTGGAAAAAGTTCCCTGCTCTTACTTATTCCCAGTATCTATTATTCACAGCGATGTTGTTTCTAAACATGGATGTTCCATTTAGCTATCCATTTTCATTTAGCTACCCCGGCAGGAGATACATCTATCTTTCATTACAGGTGCACCTGGTTTCCCTCTGGTGAGAAGACAGATCACTCACCTAAGCACACACAGCCCAAACATACCTTAGGATACATTCAGACAAAATTGAAGGATTTTAAATAACTCAGGCTGAACCCATCTCTAGGTAGTTGCAGTTGGGTCCTGCTGAAAACAGAAAGACTTCAGTTAGTTGCTGTGAACTTTTCACATAGATTTCGATCAAGAGTGTTGGAGTCAATATTCAGTGTTGGAGTGTCTATATTGAAGAGTTAGTCACCATTTCAACACAAAGCAAACTAAGAATAATCTAAAGCTACAAAAGAAACCCCTCTAAGAATAATTAGATTTAGTCAAACATCCAAAGCAACAAGCAGTATCCATTTTAATAAATCAGTTATTGAATTATTATTTTTTACCATGAAGCTTTCCCAGTGGATGTTGTAGATAACTTCACTGGTGTTAGACCACATTGGAGAGAACATCTGGAATATATTCCAGTTCCTTGTGCTCATATAACAACATACTGAAAAATACGTGCTCCATAGGTCTCTTCTCAGAACTATTAACCACAGCAGCGGCACAACAAAGCAAAGTCAATCCACAAAGCAAAGGGCTTGGCAAACTCAAGGAGTCACAGTCAGCTAAGAAGTCAGAACTATAAAGCGAGTCAGGCTTCTTACAGGATGAAATCACCACTACTACAGACTATACCGAACATGCTAATTTATGTGCCAAAGACTCAAGGGGCCCCACCTCTCTGCTAGCCAATATTCTCCCTTCTCCTTCTGTCCCTTGTGTGCTCCTAAGACTGTTTGACACATCCAGATCCATTAATTAGCTCTTCATGCTCAGTGACCCTCAGTATCGCACTTACTGCTACAAAGATTTAATTAACCCCTTAGCCCACACTCCCCATTTTTGCGATTGCCTGCCACTGCCACTCTAATAGGTACTGAAGTTGCTCATCTCCTAGTCTTCTTTGACAGAAAAGCTGAGAGTTAGATGACAACCTTATGAAGTCCCATTCTGTTTTGATCTTGCTGACATGCCAGTCCCAGGGGCATTCTTACTGTTTCCCTCAGCTGAGTGGATCCAGCCATTCCCTGTTTATTCGTAGTCCAGCACATCAGAGCTAGCACTAATTATACCTGTCCTCTGATTATAGCATCACAGCAGTAAACTTTTATGACATTCTAAATCAGGTACCAGACAATCAACTCTTGTCAACTTAATGGGTATACTAAGGGACAGTGCTCTTCTCGCAACCTTTTTAGTGGAGACTCACTTTTGCTGCAGGGCAGGCCAAGGCAGTTTGTTTGCTGAGATGAAGGACAAGATGAGTCCCCTCCCATTCCAGCAACAGAAGCCCACCAGACCTCAGGGCAGGGAGCAGCATCCACCACACCTGAGGCTGCAGGCTACCAGGGGGGAGCATGGCAGGGTCCGTGGCACACACAGCTCTGCCCTCCCATTTGTGGCCGCTGGGCAAGGCCCACTCCGTTTTGGAGGGCGCCTGGGCAAGGCCCACTCAGTGAGCTGTTTCCCAGAGCGAGCCTCCCTTCTCACTGCCCTTGTCACCAGCTATGCTCCACACCCCCTCTTCATCATGGCTACTTTTGCTTGCTTGTCTGTAGGCAATGCACCTCCTGCTTCCCACCACCAACATTGTGTGGGTCAGAGCCAGAGGCAGGTGAACAAGTGGGTTGCCAGGAGGAAGAGGAGCACAAAGCATGGAGCTTCTGGTCAGCAGGCCCCTGCTGAGATGTGGGCCATCTTCAGGTTCACAGTTATACCTATGCTGGACAATGGCCTTACCTGTCACCAGTCCCTTCCCCACACCTGCTGCCACTTTGCTTTGTATCAGCACAGCACTGATTAACTTCTCCCCATCCCTGTTTCTAAGTGGGGATGGCTGAGAAATCCTAGAAAAGCCACCATGAAAGGCCTAGCTTGGCACCCTCCCTGATTCTGCCACAGCCAAGGAAGGGTTTCAGAAGAAGCCCTTCCCTGCAAAGCTGAGGGGGCACACATCTTTGTCCTGTGATGGCAATAGAAATCTTACAGTTCCTGTCTGAAAAAATCCTGCAGTCCTTGAAAAGTTACTGTGCTGCTTCTTTTCCTTTCAATTTGAGCTTGAATGTATCAAAGAACAGGCCTTTGAATTCAGCCTTAGCCCAAACACTGTTCAGCCCCACCCCTTCATTCTTGCTTAAAATGTTTTGTATTCAGAGAGGGCTGCCTAGCCCAGCTTACCTAACTGGGACGGGGTGGCATGGAGAAACCAGTGCCTTTGAAACACCCCCCCACACACACCTGTCAATGATGCCATTTATATTTCATAATAATGTAAACCAAAGAGTTCTTAAATGATGGCACCTGGCTTTTCTAATGAGACCAAACCTAATCTTGCTCTTTGGGGAAAAAAACTAATATAAAGAGAAGAGGAAGAAGGTATCTGCTGCTCTGCCATGATGGAAAAGCAGGGTAGCAAGCCCAGTGCATCTTGTATGTTATTTTCTTCCAGCAGCTTGGGCTGAATCTCACTAATGCAAAGGCAATTCTTTGATACACACTGTACTCTATAGCAGAGGATAACCTGTTGCACCTTGGGGAGACTTAGACCAAATTGGTTGCAAATGAATGAAGAAGCATTCCGTGTTTATACTACCACATTTGGAAAAGAAAAAGTTTCATTCTTAAAAACTGCAAGTAAATAAAGAGTTCTGAGCTGGCCAAGTTCCAAACTAATCTACAAGAAAGTTATATACTTTTCTGTGCCAGGTCAAGACCTTTTTATTTACCCAGTATTTTAAAGTTTAAATATTTTAATAATGTTTTTATCTCAGTCATGGGTTATTATTAATATGATGGGTTATTATGATGATGATCTTACTATGTTGTATTTATTGGATTATTATTGTAAGCTGTCCAGAGACGTACAGTAATGGGTTAGAAATACCCCAAATAAAAATAAGAATGAAACAGGGGAAACCTCACATTGGCCTGTAAATATGCCCTAAGATGCCAGACTGCTATTCTTTGAGCCAATTTAGATGTCAGACAACAGGGGAAAGCGCAAAAGGCGAATCCATATTGCAATTGCAGTAGACCTTTCTGAGTTTCCATTTTTATATCAGTCAAGGGGAACTATCTATCCACAGAGCTAGTCACCTCAGCTGAGGCAGAGCTGAGTCACCCTCCCTGTACATACAAGTATCTCTCCCTACTATTGGTTCAATGGCCACCAACCCTGCCCTCATCTTAGTGGGCCAGGGAAAGGCACCCAGTCTGTTTGCCAGGCCTCGTTTTCTGGTATCTCTTTATGATAAATCAAAGCCCTACTTTTATTTATTTCAGATATTTGTATACTGTCCTTTGCGAGAGCCTCAGGTCGGCTTACACAAATAACATTCCAGTACATAACAGTATAACATAAATAAATTAACGACCCACTCTGGCTGCAATTAATATATGGTAAACATAGAAAAAAGAAACAGCGAGTCAGAAGGGGTCTCCTGGGCCTTCTAGTTTGACCTCCTGCACCAGCCGGCGCTACTCACGACATGCCCACCATGTGGACGTTCAGCCTAACCTTGAACACCCGCACTGATGGGGCCTCAGCCACCTCTCGTGGAAGCCCATTCCACACCCTCGGGGTCCTGACTGTCAGGAAGTGCTTCCTGGCATGCAAATGGAACCTTGGCTCCCTGAGGTTTGCTCTGTTGGAGCACGTCCTGCCTTCCTCTTTAGGGGAGAACAGGTCTCTACCCATCTCCATGTGACATCCCCTCACATATCTGTATGTCGCCAACATATCCCCTCTGAGTCTCCTCTTCTCCAGGCTGAAGAGACCCAGTTCCCTCAGTCTTACCTCCTACTCCATCCCCTGCAAACCAGCCACCAACCTTGTGGCCCTACGCTGCACTGACTCCAACCTGGCTATATCCATTCTGTAATGACGGGCCCAAAACTGAGCACAATACTCCAGTTGTGGGCGCACCAGTCATGTAGAGTGGCAGTAATACCTCTCTCAATCTAGAAGCCACACTTCTGGCTATGCAACCAAGGGTGGCATTCACCCTCTTGACCACCACATCACACTGCTGACTCATGTTTAGCCTGCCATCAACCAGCACCCCGAGGTCCCTTTCACAAGTGCTGCTCTCCAGCCACTTGTCCCCTAACCTGTACTTATGACACCTATTCCTATGCCCCAAGTGCAAGAACTTGCACTTATCCACATTGAACGCCATCCTGTTGTCTCCTGCACACTTCCATAGTCTGTCCAGATCCTTTTGGATCTGGAGTACCTGCTCCTCAGTTGTGGCCACTGCTCCAGTTTTAGTGTTGTGTGCAAATTTGATCAGCAGACTGTTCACCCCTTCTTCCATGACGTTAATGAAAAGATTAAACAGGATCGGCTCCAGGACAGAGCCCTGGGGGACCCCACTTGTCACTGGCCACCATCCCGATGATTCCCCGCTAATGGTTACCTTCTGTTTTCAGTCAGTCAACCATGCCCTAATCCACTGGACAGTGCTTTGGTGTATCCCAAAACTCCTCAGTTTCTCCACCAGGATATCATGGGGCACTTTGTAAAAGGCCTTGCTGAAATCCAGGTATACCACATCCACTGCATCCCCTCCATCTAGCCATCTCGAAACCTTGTGGAATTCTACGACAAGGTTTGTCTGGCAGGACCTGTTTTTGCGGAAGCCGTGTTGTGTGGCTGTCAGCCTCCCTTCCCTATCTAGCATCACTAGATCTCTCTCTATTATGAGCCTTTCCATTGTTTTTCCTACAATGGACATTAGGCTAACCGGTCTATAATTCCCCATGTCCTTTCTACTACCCTTTTTGAAAATTGGGACCACTGATGCCACCTTCTAGTCCTCTGGAACTACACCCGTTCTCCACGAAGTCTCAAAAATGGATGCCAGTGGGCGTGAGAGAACCCCTGCCAACTCTCTAAGTACTCTCGGGTGTAACCCGTCAGGGCCTGGCACCTTTGTAATGTCCAATGCCCTGAGGAGCCCCTCGACTTCTAGGGGGGTGACTCTAATCTGTGCCCTAAGTCCCCGGCCTCATCTAATCTCCTATGCGGATATCTCCCGTCCTGCTTTGGGGAGAACACAGAGGCAAATAGTCATTTAGCATCTGTTCCTGTTCCCTCATATCAGTCACTGGATCTCCTTCCTCCTTATTTAGTGGTCCCACCACTTGTCTCCCCTTCCTCTTCCTATTGACATGCTGAAAGAAGCCCTTTTTGTTGCTCTTGATATTCTTGGCCAGTCTCAGCTCATAATCAGCCTTAGCCTTGCGAAGAATCCTTCTGCAACGGGCCTCCTCTCCCCAGTATATCCTTTTGTCTATTTGCCCCAGTACCCATTTCCTACGGAGGTTCCTCTTGTGTCTAATCCCTCTAACCACCTCCTTCGCATCCATGGTGGCACTCTCCTCCGCCTTCCCACCTTACTGACTAGAGGTATCGTCAAGGCTTGCACCTCCAAAACCTCCCTTTTGAGTGCTATCCACCCCTCCTCAACTTGCTTACCTTCCAGCAACCTATCCCAGGAGACTTTGCCCAGTCTGGCCTTCAGTTGGCCAAAGTTGGCCCTCTTGAAATCCCAGCTTCTAGTGCTCGACCTGCTGCACGTTCCCAGTCCCCTGATCTCAAAGCAAATGATGGAGTGATCACTTGCATCCAGAGCTCCCCTAATCTGTACTTCATCTATCAGCTCCTCCCTATTGCTCAAGACCAAGTCAAGGATGTTTCCCCCTCTCGTCGCCTCTTGGACCCTCTGTGTGAAAAACCCTCCCTCAATAACTTCTAGGAAGTGACGTGACCTGGCTGTCACTGCCGAATGAGTCTCCCAACTAATATCTGGGAGATTGAAATCTCCCAGAATTACTGTGTCTCTCCCCCGAGATACTCTTAGAATCTGGCCTGTCAGGACATCATCCAGGGTCTCAAGCTGACCTGGAGTGCGATAACATACCCCCACTGTCAGGTCTCTTTCCCTGTCAAACCCCCAAATTTTCACCTAGGCTGCCTCTACCAAATCCCCATCTGGGCTGCATTCTATCTCACTGCATCCTATCCCTTCCCTGACATATAAAGCCACGCCCCCACCCCTCTTTCCCTTCCTGTCCTTTCTAAAAAGGTGATACCCTTCTATGTTCACATTCCAGACTTGTCTTTCATCCCACCAAGTTTCTGTGTTCCCCACCAGGTCATACCTTCCTATTCCCAGGAGAGCTTCAAGCTCTTCCTGCTTATTACCCATGCTCCTAGCATTAGTGTACATGCACCTCAACTCCTTCCCACCGCTTCCTTTCCTTGGAGTTCCCAGCCTCCTCCTTCCTCCCATCCTCCCTGATACCTGGCCCCTCTCTGTAGGAGTCCTGTCAGTCCCTGCAGTACCTCTAAAACCCTGCTCCCAGAGCCCTGATCCTCCCCCCACACTTGTCCAGTGTAGACACATTCCTGGGGGGCCTGAACCTCCGCCCCCAGCTCAGTTTAAAGTCTTCCAGATGAAGCTCGCTAGAGCATCTCCAAGGGACCTTTTCCCCATCCTCGTGAGGTGTAACCTGTCCCTTGCCAGAAGTCCATTGGCAAGAAAACGAGTGCCGTGGTCGAGGAACTCGAAGCATTCCTTCTGGCACCACACCCTAAGCCAGTCGTTCACCTCAGAGGCCCTCCTGTCCCTTCCTGACCCAAATCCCCGGATAGGTAAGATTGATGAGAAGGCCACTTGGGCCTTGAGGTCCCTGAGTTTCTTCCCCAAGGCCTCAAAGTCCCTGGTGATCCCGACCACCCCCTGCCTGGCCACATCCTTTGTGCCCACATGGATCACCAGGAGCGGCTGGTGACCCCCGGAGCGAACAAGATGCTCCACTCTGTCCTTCACATGCCAGATGCATGCGCCCGGCAGGCAGCAAACCTCCCTTGTCTCCAGGTTGGGGAGGCACACTGCCGCCTCAGTGCCCCTCAGCAGGGAGTCCCCAACAACAATCACCCGCCGCCATATCTTCCCGGTGCTTGTGGGCGGCCATGTCCTGGCCCTCGCCTCTCCTGCAGCAGCCCCCTTGCCGCCTGTCATCCCAGGCTGGGGGTCCTGCTGGTCCCCCGAGGCCTCATCAGCCCCAGCCTCCCCAAGTGGAGAGAATTTGTTTCCCAGCTCCAGATGGTAATAAAATTCAATATTAAAACTTGTTAAAATATTGATTAAATAAAAAGGTCTGAACCTGGCACCGAAAAACATATAATGACGGTGCCAGGTGGACCTCTCTGGGGAGTTCATTCCATAGACAGGGCACCACCGCAGAGAAGGCCCTCCTCTGGGTACTCTGTCTCCTAATATCTTTCACATAGTATTGCTGGAGGAGTTCTTCTGTTGCTGATCTCAGGAGGCAGGAGGGCAAATAAGGAAGAAGGCGTTCCTTTAAGTATCCTGGTCCCAAGCCATTTAGGGCTTTATAGGTAATAACCAGCACCTTGAATTGAGCACGTACTTTCATGGGAAGCCAATGGAGCTGATAGAGGACTGGGGTTATATTAGAATAACACCCAGTCCCTGACAGCATCCTGGCATCTCTGTTTTGAACCATCTGAAGTATCCAGACTGTCTTCAAGGGCAGCCCCACGTACGGAAATCCAAACCAGGAAGTAACCAATGTGTGTGGTACTGTTGCTAGGCAATCTTCCTCCAGGTAGGGATGCAGCTGATGGATTAGTCGAAGCTGAAGGAAAGCGCGCCTCACCACCGCTGTCACTTTTGCCTTTGAGGGGATGGTGGGGAAGTCTAGGTCTGTCGCATCACCAGCTAGTTAGAAGAAATGTGCCAAGCCAGAATGTTCATACCAAGTCCCCAAATGTGGAACTTCCTCTCCAACAGGAACACACTTGCACATCAACATCAGCTCTTTTCAGAATGCTGCAATCCAGTTTGCAACTCAGTGCATGTGATCCTGTTCCTCATTCCTGCCTGAGGATGAAGAGGCCGGCCCCGCATCTGCGCATGGGCCAGCGCTGCATGCAATCCTGCATATGGAGTGGAGTCTGGGCTCACACGTGCTGACTCCTCCACTCTTCAGGCTGCTTTCCTTCCAGCTGCTACCGTCTCTCCATGAACCCAGGCTGAGCTTAGCTGGTCACTTCCTTTAGGGGCACTGAGTAGGCTTTTCCACTTTGCCTGTCTGCCAGTTGGCTTGGTGCAAAGTTTTGTTTTGTTTTTTACCTACTCTGCACTCTGAGTTAGGGAGGAAATAGGTGATGAGAGCTAATTAAATAGGTTAATTTCACCACTTGGCCCAGAGGTACAGGGATTAAGCACGTATGCTTGGTTTTGAGATCACTCTAAGGTACCTATTATGGTGACAGGTAATTCCTGAGGTCTGCTGTGAAAGCTGGGGCCAAGATGTGATTTGCCTTTGGGGCTAAGCTGCCTTACCTATCAAGAGCTGTGAAGCACTGGGAGGTTTCCCATTCATGCCTCCAAATGTGACATAAAGGAAGGGATGGAAGAGAATATCTGCCCTGGACAGGGTTGGTTCACCCAAACCATTGGGTCCTTTGAGTTAATTTTCCAGGATTTTTTGCACTTCCTTTTAGTAACACTATTTCCTTTTCCTTAGAGAACATGCACTGGGCAACAGAGAGTTCTTTTATTTTGAAACTTTATTGCAATAAAGGAAGTTGGAGGGTTTCCTTCCCCTTTCCAAGTCCCCAAGCACATGTGCACACCTCATATTTGCCCTTTTCCCATTTGCTTTTCCCTCCTCTCCCCTCATTGGCCAAGGTACTGGGTGGTTACAATCCTTCTGTCTGTCTATTCCTTGTTGCTCCAATACCTGTTCTCCCCTCTCACTTCGTCCTTCCCATGTGCATTATACTGAGCTTATTTTCTATGCAGGGTGTGTTAGTTAATATTCATGGGGTCATTGATCAAGGGTACTGCTATTTTGTCTAGTGCCAATTCCCTCCTGCTATCTGATCCCGACCCCTTCCCCTATGGCTAAGGAATTTCCTTTGTTATATTTTCATTCTTCCTATTTCTTTGTTTCAAATCATACTTTCATCCCTATCACTTCCTGAGTTGCTGAGATATTGTTATGTTGAATAAAAGTGGCCCTAGTTCATCCAAGTACTTAGGTCTGTATCTGTATTATATTCTTTGGGTGTAAAAATGTGTATGTTGAGGAAATGTGCACCCAAAAGGCATCTACTAGGGGAATTCACGCAAAAAACAAACTACATTAATGGGGGAAATGCTTGAGAAAGTGCATGCATACATATGTGTATATTTAGGGGGGAAGTGTACAAAGCTGCATACACACTTTTGTGCTGACTTTCCCTTCAGATTTTGTCTTTGCAAACTAATGTGAATGTCAGCTAAAACAAACTTGTAGCCAGGGGAATGTGAAAGTTGGTGCAACCAAAATTTGTAGATTTACCCATCCATATCTGATCCTTATCTGAACCTATGCAGATTCCCCTCCCCTATTGCATCTCAAGAAGGTGATTGTACAAACAATATGACTTCAACATCAAAGCAGCCTTTTCTTTCCCCCTCTGTTCCCTTTGCAGTGTCTTGCCTGTTAAAAAGATCTTGAGATCCCAAAAGCTTTCTCATGATTTGGTTGGCCAAATAAAGGTATTACACTTATCTAGATTTTGGACTGAGGCATATGAGAATTGGATTTCAGGAGTGAAAACTCTAGAGGTTTTTCCAGTACAGCTTTGGCAAATTTAGTTCCATTTAGTCCCACTTGCATTGAGTTAATTTATTGTAAGTCAATCCCATACACAGGTTCTGTAGCATTTTTAGTGGTGACAATTTGCACAAATTTGATTGGGGAAAAGAATCTTGAAATGTGTGCAAATACAATCATATTTTATCCTACCCCCAGTCTTTTGTTGCAAGAGCACAGATTCAGCTGTCTGATATTGGTAGCCTCTCCTTTTCAATTTCTTTGTATATTTCAGCTGTCAAAGGGAAGCACCAAAGTGGAGTAGATAACTTAAAAGGAAACATACAAAGAAAGGCTGTATATAGGCTATTTTCTGTATAGTTGGGAAGGTCCAGAGGAAAAACACTAGTAAAATGATTGAATTATTATGTCTTTTCCTCTTCCTCCACCCCACCCCTGTTGCCACCTCCTTTCTTAGCACTTTGTGGTAGGAGAGAAGGAAGAAAAGAAAGGCATTAGACCACAGTTCATTGCAGCATGCTGGCTTTGATCTTCTAAATGTTACGCCCCAAAGGCCTTAACAGGGATAGGCTAGCAAACTGACACCACCACACTAGTAGCAAATCTGAATACTATACAGCACCATTATGCTAGCTTAGACCTAATGGAAAAATATTTGGAAAAAAAGTGGTGACACCAAATCCATACAGTGGGGATGGGGGCTGTGCAATAACCAAGTGATCATCAGCTTTACACTCTTCTCTTTTTGGGGATGTTGTACTTTGCATGGAGATCCGTTAACATTATTGTGTATGAGCCTAGGTATGTGGGGTAGAGATAGTTGGTACATGTCCTTAGACAACCTTTGAGGATCCCTCTCTGAAATTTTTCACAGGCAGCATTTCCTGGAATTGCAACAGTCCTGCAAAACCTGACCTGGAACTCATCATAGGATAAGCTCATTTATGGTGCTCAAGAAAAAAAGGGCGATGGGGATTAGAATCGTCCTCCTTGTCCAGCAGAGCCTCTAATTTTAATCCCAACCATCTTGACTTCAGGAACCAGTTCCTGCTGCATTTTACAAATTGCATGTGATCTCTTCTCACATCTTGAAATGGATTGGTGTGAGGTGATGAATCATGATGCCCAAGCTGAATGAAGTAAGGCAAATGAAGAGATCACTTTCAGAATCGGAAGCTGCCTCTGTGTTGGAACAAGACTGTGAGGGAAGCAGAACCATACTGGAAGTGTACAAGACTCCTTTTCTCCATGGTCATCATTTTCAAAGGCATGTTTGGCATTCTGGTTTGCTGCTGTGTAGTCTGAGCATCAGGGCTCCTCTTCTGGAGTCAGAGCCAGGGCCAAGTTAGGCCAGGGGCAGAAAATTGGCTGTCACTGGATAAGCAGCAGGCAAGGAATCAAGTCAAGTAAAAAAGCAGGGAGACCCAGAAGCTGATACACAAATGCGCTTATAAGTACTGATGATCTGACAGAAGCCTGGACTTCACACTAAAGACAAGTTGCTCTCACCAGCCAGTGTTTATTTACAAGCATTCCCTTGACATGGATAAGCATTTCCAGGTTTGGAAGACGTTTCTGTTCAGATTTATACCACATGCTTTATGTACTGTAACTAATCTGCCTCATAAAATGAGCAGAACTTTCTTCACCACAGGTCAACTTCTAAGCATAAATGCACATGAACAGGAATGCTGGGCTTCCTTCAGCCCAAGGCCTGCTTCTGGAAAGGCTCTTGGGGGCCCACATTCTAGGGTTGGGCAGACCCAAAGACAGGGGCAAAAATGCTCCCAATACCAGAATATTTTAGCTACTGACAGCAATTAAGTCTTAGGAGGGTTATTTTGGCCTTTAGAATGGAGGAAAGCTGCATGTGAGCTGGGAAGTCCTAGAAGGCTCGACTGGGACACCAGCTGGGCCATATTTGGTGCTTGGGCTGAGGTTGAACACCTAGTTTTAGAATAAATGTCTCTCCACAAGGCACTCTTGTGTGTGAGAGACAAAATACAAGGAAGCATAAAGCATTGTGACCTCATAAGCATAGCTTTCACTCAGAATATATTTCTAGGAAGCCACTAAAGTCCCTCTTCTCATGTATATCCCTGACATTCATGAAGAGGAAATTCAAGCACTGAGGCAGGCATGGGACTCTGCTGCTGGCCACGTGCCCCATGGGGCTTCTCCGTGCTGCTTGTCCCCCTTCCAGTGCTGTCATGCGGAGCCACGATGGATGGCTGGTTCCTCAGTGCAGATGACAAGGGTGGGACTAGCAATGCTGCAAGTGGGGCCAGGCCATGACCCTCTGGATGAGTAATGCATGGAAAGGTCTAATGCTGTTGCTCAGACAAAAGAATAAATGTGCAAAACTAGGTGGCTGCTCTGTTGCTTCATGAAAAATCCATCTCTTTCAGAAGAAGATTCCCTTCCATCCACCAACACTGGCTCAAATGGGGGGGTGCACACCCACTGGGGTCTTGTATCACCTGACAGCTCTTTCTAGGCAGCTGCATGCAGAATGTGAGCCACTTCCTTTGAAGTCAAGCTGGGAGAACAGCTACAGGGCTTGTCTCTGTTGAGAGATTCCTGCATCTTATATTGTATGACTCTGCCACTAGAAAGCTCTAACCTAATTCAGTCTGGAACGGGAAGGCATCTAATTCTCTGCTATTAAGAGAAATGTGTTTAAAAATGCACACATACTTTTAAAAAAATCTGAGTGTTTGGAACAGGCTGAATTTAAAATTAACAGGATGAGAAATGAGTAATGCATGCACTTCCTAGCAAAGTCAAAGGGGAGCAAACTGCAATAAGTAGAAGTAGAGAGAGTGATAATTACTTTGCGGACAGTGGTCATTCATAATTGGATGAATAAATTAATAATTACAATCAGGAAACGTCATTAAAATGGAGTTCTGGAGTACTGGAAAATAAGAATGAGGAAGTATAAACACTCATTACGTGCCAGAATCCAAGGGTAGTACCACAAAGTTACAGTGCAAGGAAACAGCATTATTGTTCAGTCCAACCTATCTTCTAAAAGCTGTGATTGTGTTCCTGGATGCTGTGCTATTTTGGCTTAAGCTGTATAGCATCACAGCTGGGCAATGTTTTGCATAATTTGGTTGACGAGCATTGGCATGGCTGCCAATGATTTTAAAAATTGAGAATAAATGTAGTTATTACCTCTACTGGCTGACAGCTAATGGAACAAAGTGATCAACATGTTTCCTATCACAAGTAATGATAAGCATGATAATTTAGCCACCTCCGATTCAGCTGTCTCTTGCTGTCTTCAGTAGGGCTTGCTGGACTAAAGTCCAGTAAGGGAGCAGTAAAGTCAAAGGGCATTCACAGGATGACTTAACATTTGTTAATCTCCTTGCTTAAAAAATGGTATATTGATATCTTTTACTGCTGGAAAGATAGATTGAATCATGATATAGGGATGTATCTGTATCTTTTCTTCTGCTCTGATGATGCTTTTGTGAGCAAAAGAAATGGTTGGGCCTTTTAAGACATGCTTGCTCAAAAACACCCTAACATTTAAAACCATTCTTTAACCCATGTGCAAGCCATTCTATGGGTTGATTCTAGATAGATTTAATTAAATGCACAGGCAGAAGTGGACTTTCCTACCCCCCTCCTCCTTATTGTAACCCCCTGAAATCCTGCCTAGTCAGGAAACCCCAATGATTGACTAAGTTATGCTGTGGAGGAGGGCCCCCAAAATTAGGAGGAGGGACTTTCTGTGAGCAGAGCCCTTCCTCTCACTGAATCTCCCTTCTTCCTGTGGAAGGCAGATCCTGGATCCAAACCCACATGTTTACAGAATGTGCTGACAGACAGAGGCAAAACATTCTGTACCATTTCACTTCCATCAGCAGGTGGGGAGTGCTGTATTTAAATGTCCTCCTCTGAAAAAAAATCCTTGAATGTAGCATCTAACAGGTCAGGGAGAAAGCCATGCTAAACCACTCTCTTCCTGGAGTACAGTCCTGGATTCTGTCACCTCAGTCTGCCACCTCATCTTGGTAGTCAGTGAAACAAGCTTTAAAGGTCCACAAAATGGCATCAAATCCAATTTGTGAAATCCAATTTTGCCCAGCCAGTATTTGGATATTGTTAAACTTGGCAAGTGATTAATCACGAACACACAGAGATGACCAGATATTCTCATTCTGGATCGATCACAACATCCCTTACTTTCTATTGAGGGAAATATTTCTCCTTTTCCTCTTTTCTACAAACACGGAAACAAAGAAACAGAGCATCTAGACTGACCCCTAGCTAATTAAGGGCACATTCTTTTTGCAAGCAACTCTTCATATTGACTGGCTAGAGCTAGGGTCTTGAACTTCTTTTCCACCAGAGGACCACATTGTGAGGAAGGTCTCAGGGGACACATTCCAGGGTGTGGGGTGGAGACAAGAATGGCCAAGCTTCCAGAAAGACCAGCATATTTTTGTTTAAACCTCTTACTGTGAGAACCTGCACCTTAGGAGAGGCTTTAGAACCATCAAACAAGCTGTGGAAAAGATTTCCCACCCATTCTAGTAATCAGGAGAAGGTGAGGAGGCCAAAGGAAGAAGATACTGCCTTCTCAGGAGCTGGGGGGCTGGATTTGGCCCACAAATCTGAAGTTCTGCACCTCTGCGCTGGAGGAAGCCAAGTGGCAGGAGGCTGGAATTTCTGATCCTCCCAGCCAAATTCTACACAGTGCTGCAGAAGTGGGAGGTAAACAATGGTGACTGTTTCCCACAGCCACTGCATGTTTACTGCTGTGCGTAGTCTTACCTTCTGATTGTGAACCAGGGAGCTGGGTCTGGACCATGTCATTCGCTCCTTGGCCCCGTGGGTTTGAGATAGGCGTGGCTATGTATTAATTTGCCCAATGGAGTTCAGTGGAATAACACAGTGGTGCAGAGGTGGAGGAGGGGATTGCAGGGGGAGTAAAGTGCCCCACACCAGACCCTCAGATGACCAGTGAACATGGCCACCCTCACTGCCCCCTCCTCATTTCAGCTTTTCTCTGTGCTCAGTTAGGTGCCTCTCAGTATGAAGAAAAAGGAGTGTGTTGCTGTCACCCTGCCACTCAAACCCCTGCTGTCATCTTCCATCCTGCTCAGGCAGAGGGGTATGCTGGGAAATCCTTGCTGTTAACTCCAGTTTTATATTGAGCATGGCAGCAGGGATTCCCTCCAGCAGCATTCCTCCAGGGTCTGGGCTCTAGAAGCCTCTGCCACCCCCTAGATGAACTCACAGGCTTGATTGGAGAGCACTGTGTGGGGTGGGGGGTGGGGGAGCAGGGGTCCAGTTAGGCCTGTGGGCTGGAGGTGCCGCACCCTGGCTAAAGCATGCCTAACTTGGGGTGGAGCTAAGCCGGCCTGCTTTCTTTAATGCACAGCCCTTAATTGCCACAGTCACTCTTGAAACATGGCTAATTCCAGTGGATATGCTGGAGTACAATTGGATTGATAATTAATATGATATAATATAGAATGCCATATTATTCTATATGTTATATTCTACAGCAGGGTAAGCAGAGGAAAGGTGAACTGCTCCATCAGCTCTGCCAAGCAGCCTGCTCCATCAGCTTCCTCCCTCCATCTGCAGTCACTTGCTAGCAGTCAGTCTATTAGCCTGAAGAGCAGGAGAGGGTAGAAGCAAAGACTGGCAATTGGGGGCTCCTCATTTCAGGCTGGTTCCATTCCAGCTGGCCATCATAAGAACATTGCAATTAAGAACCAGTGCGTGTTTGTTCCCCTCCTTCTCCTTCCCAGTCCATTTTCCTCTTGTGATATGCCTTTTGGATGGTAAGTGTGCGGACAGGACTCCACTATTACTAATCTTTATAAGTTACTCTGGGGGCCTTTTTTGGCTGAAGAGTGGGACAGAAACCTTTTAAATAAATAAACATGACCTTTTAAATAAATGATAAAATAATACTCCTACAAGTGATTTATTATAGGTACTTGAAATTCTGTCCTAAATGAGTGTCCCTAATTATATACTGTCTTTGCCTCTGTGGTTTATACAAAAATCTAAGCTTCCAGATGGAACGTCCTTGATCTTCATTGTAAGAAGGAAATAATGGCTTGCTGAGGGAGGAAAGGGCACCTTAAAATCTGCCAATATTCAATGGACTAGAAAATAATTGGAATGTTTCTCATGTGCAGATGGGCTGTTGACCTTGCAAATTCTATGAATTTTAACGGAAGATGCATTATAGATATTTCCAGGGATTATTTGACAAAACCAGACCATTTTAAACTTGCTTTTTAAATAAGGGCTTTAGGTAATCATATATTCTATGTACATATGCAGTGTATTCCATTTCTTTCCTCAAACTTTTTCAGTATTTGACTTCAGGCATGTACTGATTTTTTTTCTTATTTAAGTTGAGAGGAAACAATGCCCATATATCAGCCCTGATGAAGTAGGGTGCTACGTAGGGAACAAGCAGCTTGATCAGAGTGTCTATGGAATATGTGGAGGTGACACCAACCCCCCCTTTTTTTTTAATGCTTTGTTTTAGAAGGTAGTTAAAAGGACAGGAAATTCCATTTGTGAATTCTGAGAAGAGGAGTGGGGGTCACAGAGAATGGAGTAATATAGCCTTATAGGAAAGTCATGGAACTATGACTGTAGCATGAACTAAATCTAATATAGTACGCACTAGAAAGTGCAGGATCTCATGTCCTAGGCCAAAGCTGCTCCAGGGCCAAGGGCTGCTCAGAGGACCACACTTTCTTCTTCCAGCCCCTGCCACTTTTCTCTAATGGCCAATCATTCAGTTGCCTCCTAGCTGCGCCCCCCCCCCCTCCATTGAAATACCTTTCCTAAGGTGCAGCTCCCCCTGGTGGCTTGAGAGAGAGAGCAGGCAGCCTGGCTCATCTTGCAAGCACTTGCACTTGGTATCAGGCCTACAGGTGCTTGCAGGTAGGGTTGTGATGAAGCTCCATGAAATCCATCCCGTTGGTGTTCATGGAATGAAGTCTGCACCACTGGCAAGCTTCTTCTGCATCTCTTGCCATATCACATGAAGCACAAACGAAGGCTGCCCCATGGGATGTGGAGGAGGGAAGCTGCCTGTGCAGTTATGCAGCAGTTGTACAGGACTTGATTCTGGGCAAGTGCTGCATGAATACTGGGCATGCAAAGCAGGAACTTGGACTCATAGCCATGAAAAAGTGGGCTGGCACCTGAGAAGCCAAACCTAGGGAGTTCAGTGGATTTCCACCCCCAAAACATATTCCTCATACATCCACACATGCAGGGATTAGTCAGTGCATTCATGGGAACAAGCTGGAAGCCACAAGAGTTGCTGTAAAGGGCTACTCATCCCTACCTAGTCTTGCCATAGCACCATGAGTCTTTGTGGTCACTGCATGGCAGTCCTGATCTGGTTTCTGCCTCCAGTCCACGCCTTGACTCCCGCCTGTTCCTGACTCTGCTTCTGGTCCTACCACATCTTTGCCAGATATCTGATCCTTGCTTTTTCCTAACCTTGCCTTTGCCTCCTATTGACATTTCACCTTGGCTTGTATTTCCTTTGTCTTTGTCTCTGGGCTTTCTCCATCTCACCAAGCCCTCCATCATCCCTGGTCCTGGTTAGGAATGTGTGGGGTAGAAATCCTTCAGATGTTAAAACAACACCCTTTATACTAGTGATGTTTCTCAAATCTGTTTCTGTGCATGCGTCTCAAATGCCTTTCCTTTAGGATAGTGTTCCCCTGGCCTGACTATGGTTCTCCAGACCTGACCTGACCTGACCTTCTTTTGATCCCAATTCAATTTACGTTAAGGCATCAAAATGTCAGCCCAGGAGAATCACTGGGAAAGATCTACTTGGCAGCTGTTTGTTTGACCTCAGAGGAATGAACATTCATCTACTTGAGTCCCAAGTAGCATGCATCTTAGTTTTGATGAGCCAACAGGAACAGATTGATTTGCCATTGCCAGAATTTTAACCATTAAACTCAAATTTGGGGACATATAATGAGTTTTCAGAGAGCCCATTGATCAAGATTCTTTGCCACAGAGAAGCTTCTCTCTCATGCAAGATGTTTGAGAAGGCCTCTTTCTCTCTTCTTGGTGCCACAGAGGCACCGCATGGCCTCCAACTTCATCACACCCCAGATGTGGATCGGTAACAAACCCCTTACCAAATTATTCCCAGCATGTCCATTAGCTTGCAAGATCCCCCTCCTGTCATTACCCCCTCTTGTTGGAGAATCGAGTCAACTTTTCCCTGCTTCTCTTCTTAACTCAGCCCCAGGCCTGGCATCTTCAAGGAGAAGCAACCAGCTGGCTGCCTCTTTTTTTCCTCTCAAGTTCATCCCCCTTCTCTTCCCTTGCAGTTCTCATTTCTGTCCTGTTCTTCCATCACCCCACTGCCAGGATTTTTCTCCCCTAGCACAAACCGATAGGCAATGATGCTGGACCATCACTTTCAATGTGCCCGCCTTAATAATTTGTACTCTTGGTTTGAATGAGCAAAATTTAACCTCATAAAGTGCTTATTGCCATAATCCGATCACTGGAATGTGTCCTTTAATTCTCCTCAGTAAATTTCTCCTGGGTTACTTTTCACAGTATTTTCACTCTCCAAATCCCCCTGGCTCCTTACAGTACTAAGCTCAGGGGTGCTCAGTACTTACTGTTAAAAGATCCCATGCAAGGTCAAGGTTGCAGGTCAGGAAATGCACACTCCAGCATCCATATGGCAGCAGCCAAACTGCTTCACCCAATCCTCTGCCATGCTGCTCTGCAGAGTCTTTTTATCTCCTAGAACTGCATGGTTGACATACACACACACAAATCTTCTTTTTCCAAGACACCATATACAGACTCTTGATATCTAATTCCAGCCTGCTTCAGTCTTCTTGTTCTGTCCCTGAACTGCTATAGTTTCATTTTCCAGTCAACTTGAGCAATCTACTATTAAAAAAACCTTTCCCTCTCAATTGATTGGTTGTATTACCCTCGTATCCCTGCACTTAGTTCATTCTCTCTCATAACCTAATCAGAGAGTCAGTGAATGAAAATTGTCCATTAAAGGCTGGATTACAATAGGGGTGTGCATTTGTTTTGAAACAGAATGAAAAACAAGTTCATCCCCATTTATTTCTATGAGAAGTGAATGAAAATATAGAAATAAATCCAAAAAGCAAATGAAAATCCTTTTGTTTTTTTCTTCCATCATTTTTATTGGTGGAATTTCCTGAAACTGGCAAGAGCTCATTGTGATTTGATACATATTGTTAGCCCTATCCAGGGACATACTGTAGAGAAGGAATCTTGGAGTGCTTTGACAGCTGGAAGACTTGACCTGGGTTCTAGTCCCCGCTCAGCCATGGAGCCAAGTGGGTGACTTTGGATCACTCATAGACTCTCAGCCCAACCTACCTCATAGGGTTGTTGTTGTGGGGTTAAGGCTGAGAACAGGAAGAGGAGAATGATGTAAGTCTCTTTGAGTTCTCTCAATGAAAAAAGAGGGATATAAATATTTAAATTTGTTAAATATCTGGAAATAAGTGAAATTCTAGTAACTTGTATTTTGTCAATTGAAATAAAGGGTCCTTACTTTTGAGTAAACATGATTAGGGGACACTATAAAAATAGCTGTGAGGACTGGTGTTTAAGCCTAACAAAAAGTAGATGAAATGAAACTATACCAACAAAATGTTCTCTTACAATCTTTCTGCTGATTGCCATGGGATAGTTCTTCATAATGCACAACATTTCCTTGCTCGTTACTATCGATATGTTGATATGCAAATGCAACAGGCTGTCCCCCAAGATCTCTTCATTGCATACGTTTTTTTCTCCCTTTTTTCCTTTTCTTTTTTCTGGGAATGTGTCTTCCTTTGCTAGGAGATCTGCAGCTTCTACCCCTTTAGATATAAGAAAGAACCAACAAACATCTGCATAGTAATAGAGAGATTATTAACAAACTTAATACCATAGAAGCAGAAGCATATAACAGATGCACTTAGTAGCTGTGCATATTACACTGCCATGAGTTTCCAGCTACTTTAAAAAAAAACACACACAGAGAGAGAAATAATGAAGCAAATGTGGAATTTTCACAAAACATGGTATGCTGGAAAGCATTAGAAGGCATTCGGGTCCAATCAAATTCCATGGCAGATCTACACAGGTTCCCATAATCATTCAGTATGCCTGTGGCTGGACGGTTTTCAACTTGTCTTACACCAGGGACCAGTCATCCACTCTATGGTCGCAGCATCACTCCTCTGCACTCGCATGCTGCTGAACCAGGCTAAGCAAGGAACGAGTGCTGTTTTCCTTCTGCAGTCTGAAACGTGCCTGCATTGCTTTGTGCAAGCACGTTTCATGGGATCCCACCCACCAGCCAGTATGGAGACCCTATTCCAACCTGGTGCCCTGCAGATTCCTGTCCCAATTCCAAATGTCTGTCTGTTTTCAAGCCAAGTCTCACTGGCCCTTGGGAAGCACATTATATGCCCCTGACCAGCTTTCAGAGAGAAGAGGAGTAGAGCAACAGCTGCAGCCCCAGACAGTAAGAAACTTAGCTGAGCTAGCTGTGTCCACAACAGAAATATCTTCAGGAAAGCTGCTGTGAATAATTCCCTTCCCTGCAGTATCACACAGCAGCATTCCCCATGGGAGGCAGCCTTGTTATTATCTCCACAAACCAATAATGGAGAGCAGGAGTGCGAAACTGTCCTGCTTCCAGTGAGAACGACGGCTGCTTTGGTTGCTCGTTCTTTAAGGATTGCTGGCTGGACTTCAGAAGAATCAGAGTCAGAGTTTGGAGCAGAACTGGGGGAGCTAGGACATGTGGGCCATGTGGGGACACCGAGATGAGGGAAGCGGAGGTGCTGATCTCAAGGCCAGACTCCCCAGGTGGGAATAACCAAAATGTACAGCTGGCTGGAGGGGACTTGGAATAGGGGAGTTTCTCAGACTCCAGTGAGGAGGGCAATGGCTCTTGACCCCATGACACATGGCCAGCAGAAGAGAGTGGCCCAATTAGAGGTTTGGTGTGCAGGAGGAGGCATGCTTGCTTTCAGCAGGCCCCTCCCAAAGGGACGGGGCCCAGGCATGTTCGTAAGCAGAGTTCCTGGAGCAGAATTCTAAACTGGGTTCAGCAAACGGCTCTGTGCATGCACAGAGATTCATTCTGGGTCCTTTGTGCCCTTTGGGCAATAAAGAATGCTTTGCAGGGGAAAAGCTCTGAAACCCAGAACATGACATCATGGGCTCAATTATTTCCTGGGGCAGCCCCTGGGCACGGATGACGTCAGAGCAGGGGAATCTCCAAAGCCCTGCCCCCTGACATCACCTTTGTCTCTCTCTGCAGAATGGAAGGGGCAGCACTTCCCTGCTCAGCACGATTGATTGATTGATTGATTGATTGATTGATATCCTGCCTTTTCCTGCAAAGGACTCAAGGCAGCTTACATCTCCTCCTCCATCTTATCCCCAGAACAACACTAGAGAAAGTTCGTATGAGGCAGGGCCTGAGAGAGGGAGGAGAAGTGGCAGGATGGCTGAGGATCCAGCCTGTTCGTTTGGGATTCCCCACACTGCATTAGGGCAAACTTGAGTGGCATCTGGAAGCTACTGATGCGATGATGCTGTGTTGGGGCTTTTCCCAGCCCCAGCAACAGAAATAAGGACGATTAACTTTTCAGAATGCAAGGTTGTTATTTATTTCATTTATATCCTACCTTTTTTTTTCCTCAAGGAACTCAAGGCAGCATACATAATTCTCCTCCTGCTGCTCTCCATCTTATCCCCACAACAACAACCCTGTGAGGTAGGTTGGCTCAGAGTCTGTGATTGGCCCAATGTCACCCAGTTGGCTCCATGGCTGAGTGGGGACTAGAACTCAGATCACCTGAGTCCCAGTTCCTTAACCACTACACCACACTGGCTCTCTCTATTTTGAAATCCATAAAATGTGATATGAGCCATTTCGACACTGTGGAACCTATGGAACTTTACTCAGAGGTAAGGTCTACTGACTTCAACAGGCCTTACTTCCAAGAAAGGCAGGGACAGGACACGGCCTCAGTGTTCTCTTATTAAGTATATGCTTCTTCAATTGTTTAGGTGCAGCAACTGCAAGTAATACACATCTCCAGAAAAGCTCAGAAAAATAACAAACTCCATTAAGTGTCTCTGAAGGGGATAAAAATATATTTTATTGTGCTTTCTAACTGCCATTTAAAACTGGCTCTTATTAAAAATTCCTCAGGCAGTTATTCTCATTTTGATAATGGTACAAGGTTCATTCTTGGACCTCCATATCATAAAAGTAAAACATCTCATTATATAATAAATGCATCCCAAATTCTTATGCACTGTTACTGAGTGGTTTTCACTTTGATGACAGCAAGAGTGTATTAAGATGTCAATTGGCATAGTGTGGCAAAAGAACTGTGTGTTGTAATGTGTCTGAAAAGTCTGTATGACAGAATTAATGTCAGTGGCCCTCTGCGTTGGGAGTTGACTTCCCTCCTCCTTCCTCTCAAATAGAAAAAGCACTTTATTTCCAGTGCACAGCCAGCAAACTAATAGCCAAGAAAGGAAGAGTGTCTAAGCATGCACAGAGCAGTTCATCGAACCCAAACCAGAAACCATTTCCGAGACCCCTCCTTTTCAGTGACCCTGGGCTTCACCTCCCCTGGGTGTGCCCTGCTGGAGAAGGGCTGGCCTGCTAGAGCCACATGGGCCCTCTAGTTGGCCGGCTCCTCTTGTTCCTCTCCCACATCCCCTCCCAGCACTTCCAAGCCCTGTCGGTTCCCAGGGTCTGCATGAACACCTGGAGATGGCAGCCTTGAGATAAGCTTTCCCTCCTCCACTATCTCTGTGTCTGCAGACCTCATTTCCCAGGCCTCATCCAACGAGTCAGTGCCACCCTGGCCCTGGAAAGTGTCCCAAGAATAACTGCCTCCTTCATTCCCAACATCTGGTGATCAAATTTGCCATGCTAGGATCCTCACCCAGAAAAAGAGGGCATTGTGTAAGGGGTTGTCATTTATTCTATATATGAACAGAGACTTCTGAAGGTGAGGAGTGGCTCCTACTTCCTACACAATTGAGGGCCATATCAAAAATATATCTTGAGCAGGCATGTATGGGTGTTCGGCTGTTCAGCCATGTCCGACTGTAAGCGATCCTATGGACCAAATCTCACCATGCTTTCCAATCCGATGCCACCTCTTTCAGCTGAACTATGCTCTGGCCCACATCTTCTTGGTGGAGTCTAACCACCTCGCTCTTTGGTGACCCAGTTTTCTTTTGCCGCTGAGTTTTCCGAACATTATATCTTGGCATGTATAGGGCTGGGCTATGAATAACATTTGGTGTTATGAAGAGTTATAAAGAAAGCCTGAATGTCTTGTTTTTTGCCTGTCTGGGGTCAAAATGTTAAATATGCTATACTCCATCAGTAACAGGATTTAGACACGCATACCTCATTCATTTGTTTGCCCGTGTATAACTGTAAACAAAATGTTTTTTAAAAAAGTAAGGCTATGGGACATAGCTGCCTGGAAGTCACAAATCTCATTATAGACCGCTATGGAGTGGATACAGAGAGCTATTATCCAAGTAGTAGCTTCCCACCAAGTGCAAGTAAGCATTTGGTAAGCTGATCTTCTGTTTGTGCCCACTGCCACTTTTGTGGCAGTGCTGGGCAGATGGTACAACTTGCTCGATCATAGAATCATAGAATAGAAGAGTTGGAAGGGGCCATGAAGGCCATCGAGTCCAACCCCCTGCTGTTACAGGACACCATGTTACACCATCCACTCAGATGGCTGTCCAGTGTCTTTTTGAATGTCTCTAGTGTGGGAGAGCCCACCACCTCTCTAGGCAGCTGGTTCCACTGTTGCATTGCTCTGACAGCGAGGAAACTTTTCCTGATGTCCAGCCTGAATCTGGGTTGCCACAGCTTGAATGGATTATTCTGTCTCCTACATTCTGACACCAGCAAGAAAAGATCTTGACCTTCCTCTTTGTTGCAGCCTGTGAGGTACCTTATAGAGGGCTATCATGCCCCACTCAGTCTTCTTTTATCAAGGCTGAACATGCCTAGTTCCCTCAGTCTCTCCTCACAGGGCAGTGTTTCCAAACCCTGGCTCATTTTTGTTGCCCTCTACTGGACCCTTTCTAATTTACCTGCATCTTCCTTAAATCTTGGTGCCCAGAACTGGACACAGTATTCCAGGCGAGGTCTGACTAGTGAAGAGTATAGAGGAACAACTACTTCATGTGATTTGGAAGTAATACTTCTGTTAATACATCCCAAAATAGCATTTGCCCTTTTGGCAGCTGCATCACAGTGTTGGCTCATGTTTAGCCTATTGTCCACAATTACTCCAAGATCTTTTTCTTGTTCAGTTCTGTTGAGCCACATATTCCCCATCTTGTATCAATGCCTTTGGTTTCTTTTTCTTAGGTGAAGGACTTGGCATTTGTCCTTACTGAATTCCATTCTGTTGGTTTCAGCCCAGTGTTCAAGTTTATCAAGATCACCTTGGATCTTCATTCTGTCTTCTAGGGTGTTTGCTATTCCACCCAGTTTTGTATCATCTGCGAATTTGATTATCTTTCCTTGAACTTCCTCATCTAAATCATCAATAAAGATGTTGAAGAGCACTGGGCCCAGGACTGAACCCTGTGGCACCTGAATAGTTACCTCCATCCAAGTTGAGAAGGTGCCACTGATGAGCATTCTTTGTGACCGAGTTAGCAGCCAATTTTGGATCCACCTAATCATTTTTCCATCTAGTCCAGGTTTTGCTTATCAGAATGTCATGTGGCACTATGTCGAAAGCTTTGCTAAAGTCTAGGTAGATTTTGTCCACCGTGCCCTTTGTCCATTTGGGAGGTTACCCAATCAAAGAATGAGATTAAATTAGTCTGACAGGATTTATTTTTGATAAATCCATGCTGGCTTCTATTAATCACTGCATTTTCTTCAAGATGCTTGCAGATGAATTTTTAAACAATTTGCTCCAGAATTTTTCCAGGGATTGACATCAGACTAACTGGTCTATAGTTCCCAGGTTCATCTATTTTCCCCTTTTTGAAGATAGCCCTTCTCCAGTTGTCTGGCACTTCTCCTGTTTTCCAAGATTTATTGAAGATAATAGCCAGTGGTTCTGAGAGTTCCTCTGCTAGCTCTTTTATAACTCTTGGATGGAGTTCATCGGGCCCTGAAGATTTGAAAGTGGTTATTCCACCTAGGTATTCCTTGACCATTTGTCTGTCAATCTTGGGCTGCCATCTCTCACTTCCAGCTTGAACTTCCTCTTGATTGCAGATTTCCTTGTGGGAGAAGAGTGGAGCAAAATAGGAACTGAGCACCTCTGCCTTTTCTTTGTCATCTGTTATCACTCTGCCATCCACTTTAAGTAGCTGGACACCCTTCTCTTTCTCATGTCATGTCTTTCTCACCTCTTTCCCCAAACCACCACCACCAGTGGTTGCCCAGTTTTGGCACAGTATTTCCCCTCTACTGAAAAGCAGCATTGCTTCTACCAGTTGCTTAGTATTTTAGCCCAAAGAGGTATTTGGTATTTTGGTCCCACTCTGTTTTGGGTTTGGCTCCACCCAGCAGCAGAAGGCGGGACTCCAGGGCGTCTCCAAAGCTGAATTCATCCCTCAGGCTAACCAAATTCGGTCTAGTCAGGACCTGAATGGAAGACCACTGGAGGACCCTGTACACAGCCCAGGAGTCCCTGGAGGAGCAAAGGGACACATAAATGTACAACATGGAATGAAATTAAAATAACGGTGGAAATAATTTGTGAATACAATCAGATCTACGCAGAAGCAGAACTGTCCTTGTGATGTGCAATGGAAGGACATCATATCGCTTCAAATGGCCCCCTCTGAAAAAGGAACATGGCACACAGTTGTGCATGTGAGATGCAATAATGACATAACTCTCCCATGCTGTGCATTTTCACTCAAAAACATGATTGCATATCATATGCATGCATTAAGTGCGATGCAGTTATTCAGAATGACATTGCAAAACACACATCCGTGCTGGGAACGGTGCTTACTGACATGCAATGCAATCATGCAAGAAGGCCAAAATATCCCTTAAAACATAGGTGCAGGTTTTGAACATCCCCGGCAATCTGTTCTCCTCACTGTGGGTTGACATCATCCACAATATGCTGTAAAAGCTATCCACAGAGATTCATTTTTAAAAAGCAGGCAGTATTCAGAATTCCCCCCACTCAGTGTATTCATTTTTGATCAGATAATAATCTCTTCCAAGATACCTGATTCTCCTTGTACTTTCATGGGAGTAATTCCACTGCAATAATTTAGGAAAAAATTGTCCTTCTGGCCCTATAATTTTCTGTTTTCTAAAAGGCCCCAGATGAATAAAGCAACAGGAAAATAATAGTACTTCAGGCATGCAAAAGTCTGCAGTAGCTTCAAAAGCACTGAAATGGCTACATTTTGCATGTAGGTGCAAAATAAACTTTGAACAAGATTCTGGGCAATCCGCACAATACTGTTTTGTGTTCTTCAATTCCCCGAGCAGTTGGATATTTTAAGGCAGCTCTTTACAGGTTCAGCTTCCTTGTACAGAGGAAAAACTGGAGAAATGCAGTGTTTTAGCAGTAACTGCTTATTTTCCAGTACAGGCTGAAAAAGGTAAAGTTGCCCCACCTGCCCTGTCCAACACCAGTCAATCTTTGCTTTGGAAAACAACATCAATCCCACAAATCATTTCCTTGCAGCTCCCCAAGGACCCTTCTTCCTAACTAACACCTTTCTCTTTCTTTGGTTACATCTGGATTTCATATCTGTTTCTTCACACACCAGACAGGTGGGCTGTGATGCGCATAGAGCTGGTGTCAAAGTAGGCATGTCTGGGCAGTGGCCCACAGTCCATCAAAGGCCCACTGATGAGACCCCCCCTGGACTTGCTGCTTTCCTTCATGGCAACCTGCTTCCCAACCTGCCGCTTGCTCTGGCCCACATGGCAGTGACAATGCAAAGGGGGAGTAGTCAATTGCACTGTCCCTACTTGCTCACTGGCTCTTCATCGTCAAGCTGGCAGATTCTAGCAATGATGCTAAAGGGGGCAAATATCAATGGCATCTGTTGCCACTGGCCATGGGGCAGATTTTGATGGTGTTTTTTCCTGGGGCCCTCAGAGTTAGCCCAGAACATATTTTTCCCTAGTTTGGAATATCCAAACTATTCATCGCTATGCAAAGTAATCCTACCGAGTGGGGTCATATCGCATATCTCACACATTCTGGTTCTCTTCTTTCCCCATAATAGTTGGCCTGATCCCTCCATTTTGTGAGTATTGCGGGCTTCCACCCAAGATGACTTGCCCTCAGATACCTGAGGTCATCCTGAGCATAGGTGATGAATAATGCTGAACATGATTTCTGGAAAGATCTATGCTGTAACAGTTGGAATTGATTTCTTCTCCCTCATCACTCACAGGATGGCATCCTAAAAGGCTGAGGGAATGTTCCATCCACCCCAAACTACATCTCATCTCAACACCTGTCAGTAGTATTTATAGCCATCCATCAAGAAACCTCTCCATTTCCGGCATCAACAGTTCTGTGTACTTACTTTGTCCTGCACACATGTTCTTTTATGGGTGCATCCACAAACCAGCAGGGGTGGGTCAGCTTGAGAATAGCTACCATATCCTGCACTTCATGGATGTGCAGCTGACAGAATCTTTCACTTGGCAGAGAGTGTCTAGGGGAAGTTGGTTCCATTGCTCATGACACGTCTGTAGCCAAAAGCAACAAAACTGAAGGTGAAAGAGCAAGACCTGTTCCTTCAGTAGGTTTTCTGACTATCCCTGCCACCACCAACACTGCTGGGTTACTAAGGAGTTGGATCTGGGACTGGGTTCTTACCATGCTCTCTTGCAATTGGAAGGGCAGCGTATCTATTTTAAGGAAGGGCTGATCACATGAGATCCACTGATTCTTGCCACCTCTGCTGAGGCTGCCACTTCTAGGTTTCCAACAGCACAATGACTAGCTGAGGAACTTCTCACAGTCTGTGATGTTGGCTACTTATGCATTGCCAAGAAACAGATCAGGGTATAATTCACATTACAAAAGACAGAGAGAGTCCAAAAGAGGACAAAATGTGCATATTTGCATATCCCAGTTTATATTATAATTTATATAGAAGTGCAATCTGTCTCACCATTATTAAGGCGATTGACCAGGTGACTTGCCTACCTGCTCAGCTTGTTGACAAGGTGCTAATTGTTGATGGGCAACTTCAAGGCTCAGTTCTGTATTGTTGGTTTTTATTTTTGTTTTACTTTGAACAAAATGTGGACTGGCTAGAGGCCAGAGACCATCTTCAACAGAGAACTGTTTTGGCCAGCTACCCAAAATATATGAGTGTCCTCAGTAAAGTAGAACACCTGGGTACCTTATATCTGCTACAATGTCTGGCTTCCTCCTTCTGACAGGAAGCTGAAGGGGCTGTTCCACAAGAGACACCCCATCCCACTCTACCTTGAAGTAGTTCTCAAGTGGAGGGGGATGCCCTTTGGCTAGCTATGGCTCCAAGGAGGCTCAGTTGCCAATCCATCAGGAGGCTGATTGGTAATTATGTGGGCCCTGTGCACATGCTTGACTCATTCATAGGTAGCCTCGGTCAATGGACCAAGAAGAAGTGTGACACAAACACCCTTAAAGGTTGTCCTTCTTTGTTAATGTTTTGCGGCTCTTCAAAAGATAAATGCCTTTCTGTTCGTCTCACCTCGCTCTTGAAATCTATTCCTACTCTGACCACTGGTTACCACATATGTCTCTGTACAAGTGCAGATGATTTGTTTTGGCTCATATGTCAAGTTCCCTCAGCTCCAGGCACATTTTCAATATCCCTGGAAATGTTTTATCTTCAGAATATACCTCAAGGTTATCATATCCACTTCACTTCAGTAACATTTAAATATTCTAAATTTATTCAAACAAGTCATGCTCACTGGAAACCTGCTTGAACCATTTATATTTCTGAACAAAGCAAATATTCATTTGCCTCATTGGAAAAAGCAAATAGAATTTAGCTTAATGTTGCAAATGTGTCCAGTCAAGTCTTTTCTTTAATACTACAAAAACTAATCTTGCAGCTGGGTAATACTTGCTCTTCCTTTGTATTTTCAGAATTGTGTTTTGGTTTTATGCAGCTGAACATTTAATGCTAGCCAAGTGTAATCCAACAGTACTTGCCTTGCCTTGTGTTTTACAGTTACAAACTCAGAAACAGCCTTTTACTTTTCTTTTTGTTTGTGCTGGGGGTTTCTGCACAGTCATTTTTTTTCTACAGCAATGTTTTGTAAACAGCTTGTGCCTCCTACATTATCTTCCTTAGGCCACTGCAAATGCACTCAGCTGACTCTTTTATGGCTCTCTTACTGATCCTGATGCTGACCTTCTACAATGTTGTTTTGGAGAAATGACATACGTGTCCAGACATGCTGCTAACATGATTCTTTTCTCATTCAGTTCAACTAAGGTTACTTCAGAGCATGGGTTCTCAAACTACGGCCCGCGGGCTGGATATAGCCTGCCATGGTCATTTACCCAGCCCGCCTCAGAGTTTTTGGACTCATTTGGAGAAAACGATCTCCTAGCGAATCTGAAAGCTCTGAGCTGGAGCATGAGTTCTCTGAAACTCTTTCAGTTTCGGAGACTAGCAGAGAGCCGGTGCACGCACCAAATTGTAACAACTCCCTTCAACTACTCATGCCCTGGTTCTTCCCCCCTTTTGCACACATGTGTTGGCTCTGAATGCAGAGCGGGAATACGGAGTGGGAATACAGAAGAGGGAAGGGTGGAAGAGCGCCAAAGACACTAAAAAAGGATAAAAGGTAAGAAAAATATAACTTTTTAAATCTATTTTTAACTATGTGAGCCACGTCCCTGGGCTGTGGGCCAAGCTGCGGCCACCTCACTGAGCCTAGGGGCAGACAGGCTGAAGCAGAGCAGGGCCATGGCTCCTGCAGTGGGGAGAGGCAGGAGGTGCCCTGCTTGGCCAGCCGTGGCCCCGTCCCTTCCCTTCCCTCACCTCAGAAAGCAGCCATTACCTCCCTCCTTGCAGCCCTCTCCCAGCCCGGGGAGCTGCCCCGTGCTTGCCTCTCTGGCCTCCCACTCCTGCTCCCCCTCTCAGAGCCAGGAAAGCACCTGTGAGGGGACCTTCCTCCACCTTGGAAGTGGGGTGGCAGCGAGGAGACGGGAAGGCATCAACCGAGGCAGGTGCGCCCTCATGGCTCCCCCTCATGTCATGCTCTTCCTTTCGGTGGGCAGTGCAGCATCATCTTGGGCTTCTGCTGCAGCCTGAGCGAGCAGAGCAAACATTTTTTAATTTGTAATTAATTTTAATTGTAATTAATTTTTAAATTTCTTTTAATTAATTTTTAATGTTCAGAGTGCATAGGAATTTATTTATTTATTTATTTAAAACATTTCTATGCTGCCCCGTTCGCCGAAGCCTCAGGGTGGCTCACAACATAAAATTAAAATATAATACATTCAAAATATAAAACAAATTAACAATATAAAATAAGTCTCCCTGGCCAGATAAAATAAGCAAATAATATTAACAATTAAAATGACGTTTAAATAAAAAGGTCTTCGCCTGGCGCCGTCCAACACATCAGGAGGGCAGCAGATTGGGGAAGTCTGCTTTAAAAGGTAGATATGTGGCTGTTAATGATGGTACCTAATTGAAATATCTATCTTCAGAGGCAGCATAAGTTCTCAGTACCAAATGCTTGGAACAAAAAGCAGTATAGGATGGGCCATTGTCTTCATGTCCTCCCAGGACATGTCCTGTTCGTCTTCAAGGGAACAGATTGCTTGACTGGATGGATATTGGTCTCATCCAGATACATGTTTTCACACTGGAATGGCTGCCTCCAGCCTTTGGACTGCTAGTGGAAGAGTGGCCCATTGGGATGGGAATGTTGAAGGTGATCAACAGGATGCTGGCCGCATCTGCCTTCAGTCATCCCAAGACATAGAACTTGGGTGTGCCTCAACCCTTCCTGTACTGTGTTCAGTTCTGGGCACCACCATTTAAGAAGGATGCAGAAAAACTAGAATGGGCTCAGAGGAAGGCATAAAGGATGATCCCGGACTGGAAACAAAGCCCTATGAGGAGAGATTGAAAGATGGACATGTTTAGCCTTGAGAAGGGAAGGCTGAGGGGAGATATGATATTACGTTACAGGTAATTGAAAGGGTGTCACAGAGAGGAAGGACATGATCATTCCAGAGTGCAGGAGATGGAATAATGGGATCAAGTTACAGGAAGCCAAATTCCTGCTAGATGTCAGGAAAAAATGTCCTGAATGTTACAGCAGTATGACCATGGAACAAATTATCTTGGGAAGTTGTTTGCTTTTCCACGTTAGAGTCAATCAAGATGCAACTGGGTAGCCATCTGAGAGTAGTGGTTTTACTATGGCCCTCTGGCCCCTTCCAACCCTTCCTTGCACACTCCTATGGTGGAGCATCACTTATATCTTAGCTGGACTATGCTGTTGACCTCTGCACTCATCGCCTGGGCTGAAAGGATGTTCCTGGAACCTACCATGCATGGTTGGTCACCAACAGCAAGTTGATCCTAGCAGGGTTGACACTGAAGGGGTTCTGCCCACTTAGGGTGGGCCCAAAGAAGATGATGTGCCTCCTAGAATTTCACATGGTATCAAGCTTAATGTTGGGGAACGGTTCCTCAGGTGAGAACCAGGAGGGCTTGTAGAAAGTTTGTTTTCCTGAGTGAGTGGCTGGGTGGTTCATGTTTCTTTCTGTTGATATGGGATACATGGCCTCCTGGCTGGGAGACAGGAGAGAAGTATTTATGTTTGGTACTGTGGGTGGCTGCTGGAGGTGTTTTTGTGACATCATCATTATGTCACAGTCTTTGCTGACTGATAGTTAGCATTTAAGGTTTTGTGGGGTTAAATAAGGTATTTCTGGGTATACCTTAAATAAATTTTTAAATAAGGTATTTAAAAATGCAACTACCTGCTCTTTTTGCTTTTGTTTTGGTTTTTGAGAATTTGTACGGTAATATTTTAGCACTTTGTTGTCATAGCATGTTATTGTTTCATATAGTACTGTATATTTTAGCTTACATTGTTTTTCATTGACTTCACATTATTTAATGAGTAGTATTATCTACTATATGCCTGGGGAAAGGAAGGTAAGACATTGGACGGATAGGTGATCCTACTTTAGCAGCCACAAGCAGGAGGTGCTGCACTGGGATGTTAAGATTTTTAAGAGCTATCCCATCTTCTGGTCCTATCCCCACTAGAGTATTTCGGTTTGTTCTGTCAACTTGCCCTGAATACTTGCCTTGAAAGAGATAATTGTTCATAACTGGGTCATTTTAATGAGGCTTATTCAGGACTTCATGGCAGCCATGATCTTCATGGGCCATTTCAATGTTATCAGCCTTATATGATCTTCAGGATAAACTCTAGACTTACTATTTGTGATTGGGCAAGAGGTTGGTGCTATGGAATTGTGAGGGCAGGAAGATCTGTAGTCCCACTGTCATGGATGGATCATTACCTGGTGAAGTTTGAATTTGCAATGGTTTCTGCCATCTGCAAGGGTGACATACCTATTAAGGTGGTCTACTGCTAGAGACTTGTAGAAACCAATGAATTCCTGAATGCCTTTCTGGATTTTCTAATACATAACACTGCTGCTGCCAAAACCCTGTGATAATGAGAGGAAAATGTAATAGCTCCCGTGCAAGTGTCCTCTTCTGGAGAACCCAGCTGGCTTCCTCATTGGCTAGACACCCAGGATCAATGAGACAAGCAGGGCATCTGTAATGCAGATGGCACAGGGATTGTAGTGACTGTGACTGGACACAAATGAGAACATAGCATTGGTGGTGAGAGCAGCAAGGTATTCATACTTCTCTGCCTCCACTGCGTCACCACAGCTAGACATTCAGCAGAACATTTTGTGCATGGCCAAATGGCTATTACAGTCATTTGGAGGAACCTCATGGAACACTCAGAGACCTCCCGTTGCCATTTTTCTAGGCACACTGAGGATGAATCATGCATATTTGCTTTGACCTACACATCCAGTGATAACAGCTCCAAGGAAGGTTGTCTAGTACACCATCTGGCCCAATTTATGAGAACAGTTTAAGTCATTGCAGTCTGATATGGAAAAACATGCTTGGAATGTCTCACCAATCAAGTGTATTTATAATGCTTGCTCTGGAAACTGAAGTAGTGGGTCCAAGAGGTAATTATTAACTTATCAAGAGACAAAGGTCCCACCCACTTTCAGTTTAGCAATTGTGAGACCATTCCTTATGAACGCCTCCTTAGACCAGGAAACTTGTAACAACTATTATGCCATGACTCAGGGGTCCGGCTGTGACCTGCACATGGATTCAGAGATCAAGGGACCAGTGGAGCCCACAAAGGACACAAACCAAGACTCCTGAGCTTGAGTTGCTAGAGAGCTTCAAGCCTATCTCCAGCACTGGGCCAGCACATCCTTCTCCAGGGTACCTACACTCCATGGATCCACTGCATACCAGCAGTGCGCCCGCCATGAACTCTTGGAAAGACATTGGAGCACTGTCCTCCAGGTGAGAAGTCTGTCACTTTCTTGCACAAATGCTTTCCTGAGAAATGAAAGCCTTAAAAAGTATGGAGCCTGGTACTGTAGCATAAAACACTTCAACTGGGTCTCAAGAACTTGTCAGAACAAGTCCAGTGCATCCATTGTCCATTGCATCCAACTCCCTGAATTCACCTCAGATTGAAACAGAACACCTTGCTCAGTAACATAGAAACGGAGTGAGTCAGAAGGGGTCTCCCAGGCCATCTAGTCTGACCTCCAGCACCAGCTGGCCCACCATGTAGCAATTTCTTGGGCAAAATCCTCAACAGGGCAGTAGTGGTTAAATTCCAAGTATTATTGGATACAAAAATAACCTAACTTATTTCAATTTGGGCTTAGCTTTGGTCTGTCAGGAGACAGGCAGGGAGAAGACAACCGCATTGATTCCCAGTCTGTCAGTGGCTTTTGATGCCATCAGCCATGGAATCTTGCTAAACTGGCTCTGTGAGGTGGGATTAGGTTAGGGTGGCTCTGATTTTCAACTGCAGGGCCAGTTTCAGAAGACAGTTTTGTGGGATTTCTGGTTGCCCTGCAACATTTGAGATGTGGAGTTCCATAAGGACCCATCTTGCCCCCATGCTTCTCAACATCTACACAGACCCGCTGTGTGGGGTCATCTGTCAATTTGGAGTGAATGTCATCAATATGCTGACCATCTACAGTGGTACCTTGGCTCACAAACTTAATCCGTTCCAGGACTCTGGTTGTGATCCATATTGGTCATGAGCCAAGTTAAATTTCCCCATAAGGTTCAATGTAAATAAGGTTAATCCGTTCTGTAACTATTTTTTTAAAATCTGAAAAATGTGAAGCAAAGTGACAAAGAACAACAAAGATCGCAGCGATCTCCCCTGCTCCCCCGAGCACGATCGCAGCCATCTCCCCCCACAGCACAACCTCGATCATGCCCATCCTCCTTGCACACACCCATCATCCTTGCATGCACCCATCATCCCGGTGCACTGGGGGAGGAGAGAGACGGGCGCGATCGCGGGCATGCTTGGGGGGGGGGAGATAGCTGAGATTGCAGTGCTCTTGTGCAGGAAAGACGAGCGCAATCACAGGCACACTCGTGCAGGAAAGACGGGCACGATCTCAGCCATCTCCTCCCTGCTCCAGCATGATTGCGGCCATCTCCCCACTCGGGAGGGTGGGGAGATGGCCGCGATCACAGTTGCCACCCAGTGCAGGATTTGCAACCTGAGTCAAAATTTTTATGAAATGTTTGTTCGTGACCCAATTTGGTCGTGAACTGAGGCATTCATGAGCCGAGGTACCACTGTATACATTCCTCTTTGCCCAGGCATTTTGAATAGAATTTTGGAAAGTTATAATTGAACTAAATCTACAATCTGAATTGATTTTAGGTTGTTGTTTTTTAATAAATAGTTGGTTTATGTTGGGGTGCTGCCTTTATTTAATATTCATATCGTTCATATAATTTTATGTACCCATCATACATAGCCTCTGACAGTGGAGTAGTGTAGATATTATTTAAAGAATAAGAGAATAAATAATAAAATTTCACTTTTAGTGGAATAAGTGCAATCCTAGAATGTACTGGATCCACAGTGAAAACATGTCCCCTTTCTCTGTTGCCTCATTTACTTTCTCTCTTGACCCTCATTCTCCCTTTTCATAGCTTGTTGGCATTGGCTATTGTCTACCCTCTTTGAAGATATTGCATGGGTAAATACACAACAGAGTCGAGCATTCTCTGGACTTCACTGAACAGGAAACCATACAATATGTGTCCCACCATGGATTGGTTGTGTATCACTACGCAGGCATTTCCCAATGGTTGGCAGGCATAATTATTACCATGCATGACTCCCTGGAGTATAAAGCAATGTTAGCAACTGGTCCTTCTGTCCCATGCAGTTCTGTCTCCAGAAATATTTGTAAAGGATGTTGCTCTTTGATTCGTGTATGATCAGGAGTGATCTTTCATGCCTAATCTTAATGCCAGCTGATGTGTGCATGTTCCCCAGTGGGTGACTGCAGCATCGAGTGCTGACTTGCTATGCAAACGGGTCATCCCTGATTAACCATCAAAGCTAGAGCTTTTACATCACCCAAAGTCAGCTCGAACAAAAGACTGTTCCACAGGGACAATTTGCAAATGTAGCTAGCCATCATTGGATGTTAAATAATTAAGTGATGAATGTGGCCTTAATATAGTAATGTTTAGGGCAACCAGGCACCTCTTGAGTTACACACTTGCTAGGGGGCTATCTCTAGAGTACAATTTCAATCATGATGGGCAAATCTATATGAAATAGCCTGAGGAAAGTCTGTTTGTTCACTTTAGAACTGAGCCAAAACTACGAACAGCTTTTCACAAACATTTGCAACCTTGCCAAAATGAGGCATCCATTTTTCAGCAATATTTAGACACATTCTGGAAGTGTTTGCTTTCTCATGGTTATTTTCCACCTGAAGAATAAAAAATGGAAAATATTTCACACAGCTTTAGTTGGGTTGGAATAGATTTCTGTCACCCACCCCCTGCCCCATCTCAAGGGTAGATGAGGTAGAAAAGCAATGAAAATCATGGTGGTTGGATGCTGAAACTACAGCTACCTGAAGGGATAGTCACCAATGGACAGAAGCATGGATTATGCAGCTTGATGATTCTTAAAGTATCCCTGACAGGCATGAAATCTGTAATAAAATAAATTCCTTTTTCTTTAGTTTGCTATAAAACAAGCATACTGTTGCTTTATATAATCTTCCTTCTGCAAGAGAATATCTGGCCTTGCATTAAGATGAAAGGAGTTCTGTTGTCTTGTACCAGTATTATATTGTCCCCAAAGTAATGTTGCCTTTCATATGCTAACCATTAGACATGCCCCATGTCATCTTGGCATTGTGAGTAATGCTCACTCAAACCTGCTTCCCCTTGTCAGAGAGTATTATGTAACATAATACCACAGGAGTAATGCCTGACAGACATAGGCAGGCATAAGAACGGGTAACCTTGGTGATACTGAATGAATGACCACTGTATACGGACTGACAACTGGAAAAAATACACACAGGAACGTTACGGCTAGATAAACAAGCTGAAACAGGGAATGGAGATTGCCTCCACAAATTGTATCTCTTTTTTTGCTGCACAGGAAAAGCTGGGAAGAATCATCAGAACGAAGTGCATGTAGTGGATGCTTTCTGGTACAGATTATTAAGTGTTCCCTCAGATTGATTCTAGGCACTTCATTTAATTATATCACTCACTGTATTGTTAGACATATTGAAAATATTCCCTAAATATCCATCTGAAGATGTAAAGCCATATAATTGTGCAAATAAACACAATAGTGAAGAGCATGCTAAGTGCAGGTCCTCTGTTTAATTGTAGGTGAATCAATTAGCATTAACCATTATATCAGCCACAAAGGATGCAGCTTCCTTTAGGGGAAATAACAGAAATATTATTAAAAGCAATGATTAAAATAATGCTGTTGTCTGTGGAGGATAAATAATTACATCCATGTAAACAATTTTAAGTTGTTTCAGCTTAACTATTAATGGGCTTCAAAGTTTGTCATGGGTTTTGTTTTGTTTTGCATCACTTTATGATGAGTGTGAATGTGTTCATCAAATTCCCTTTTGAGAATTGGGAACATGGGCTAGTCTGAATTTTTTGCTTTTCTGCCTACAAGGCCACATTCTCTGTAGTAGTAGGGATGAAAGAACCAACAAATTCCAAGCTCTTATAAATTCTCCAAAATCACATCAAAGCTGGTTTTGGCTTTTTAAAAATTGATGAATTGCATTTCAAATGGGAAAAATGCAGATTTTGGATGGAAAAAGTGCAAATTTCTGAGCATATTTTTTAAAAAGTAGCACTTTTCCTCCATTGATTATAGCACAAAAATGTGTACTTCAAATCATTATGCATTTCTCAAATGCATTCAGAAATTCAAGCACCAATGCACAACCAAGATTCTTATTCAGTCTTTGCTGATGCAAGTTCAGCAGTACTTCACAGCTGCTCTAGAAACTCCATTATCTATATTTTGAAAAAAGTGCCCTATAGAGTCAATATTTACTGAACACTGAACTGAAAGAACCAAGAGGGAAGACTAAAAACACTCAGCCTGCTCTCTTTGTAAACACATTTCAGTTTACATTTGAGAATTTGAAGCATGCCCATAATCTCATTTGAAATGTCATACATTATGGACTTTGCTAATATATCATAAAACACTAACATGATAGCACTACCACATTGAATCAGCATCATGGTTTCATTTCTGCTAACACAGTCTCACGTTCACATATCTACAAGCTAAAGGAGATGAAGAAAAGATGAAGGTTTAGCATGTGCTTTTCCCTCTGTCTCTAATCAAAGGGCAACAGGAGGGTATGTTCTTTAGTGGTCTTTGCAACAATGGGCAGTCTGATGTGGCACTACTATGGCCTTCTTTATATCTTGCCTAATCCAAGATCCATTTTAACCATGATGTGAAACAGGAGATTCATATGTTTTTAACACAGACACACACACGGCATTCTCCCTTCATCCCCCATATATTTTTTTTTTCATTCTTTTTCTCCTTCCCTTAAAATAAAATAGATTTGGTACCATTGGCATTACCCACTGTAGATTAGGGAATGAATCATTGACTGGATTCACAGAGCACAATAACCCATAGTAAGGGTTGATGAACTTTGGATTGTTGTTGATCCATAGGTTATCTTGATGTTTGAACCCAGTCATGCTAATGAGCTTTTTGACCTCAATCAACCCATGAACAGAACCTATGGCTGGTTGCTGGTTTCGAATTGTGGGTTGTTCACCATGGTTTATTATCTCAGCTGGGTACAGGTATCATGATAACCTTTATTTCAACAATGGACCAATTTTCAGTGATGACTCACACTCAGCCCTTGAATGCAGGATGTGGTATTATCTGAACCCAGTTAACAGAATAATATCCAACTCTGAGAGAACAATCAGATTGGCATAAGGAGAAACCTTCTAAGAGAGTGACCCAACGGTGGTGGGGAATGTTCCAAGCTCTGTAGATCCTTTTGGCAGTTCATCTCCAAGGGCAAACACACTGCTATGACCTTCAGAGAGAAGCTCTGCAATCTGAACCCTTCCTGCATCCCTTCACAAGCCACTGTGGAAAGCACCATGGAAATGGCTTTCTGAGCTCACAGAAGCAACCTCTGAGAGGTCTGAAAGGGGCCATGTCAGTGGGCAGGGTGAAGGAAGAGGATGGGAGAAAACAGGCTATGGAGAACCTATGACCTCTCCAGCCTAAGTCCTACCAGCTTGTCACCTTTAGACAGGTCCAGAAGTCTGTCTAGAGGAAAAAATGCAACGGCAGTAGCATGGAGAGGTGAGGATCAGGCACTGCATCCACAGAAACCTCTGAGAGTGGAGGCTTCCAACTAATGAGCATGCAACACACATGGATGCACCCTAAATGTATCAATGTGTCAGGAATGAAAGAGGCAGCTGTTCTTGGCATACGTTTCGGGGGCCAGTGTGACATGGATTCTTTGGATGGAGAGAGGAGGGAGCTTGGGGAGTGAGACCCCAGACATAGGGAAGGCAGAGCAGCACAGCTGATCTGAAGGCTGCCATCTCTGGGTGTTCAGGCAGATCCTGGGAGCAGTCTGAGCCTATAAGTGCTGGATGGTTGCACAGGACAGGAGCCAGACTAGCCTGATACAGTCCTTGAGCCCATGACGTGAGAATAGGAAAGAAGGGCTCTCCAACTAGAGGAGCTGTGTACAGCTCGGAAGCTTGCCCAATTCCAGAAGGACACTGCCCGAGGGGATGAGTCCAGGGTTACTCAAAAGGAGGGTTCTTGGAAGTAGTTGCTAGTTTGGACCCAACAAACAGCTCTGTACATGCTCAGAGTCTCTTTCTTCACTGGCTGTCATTTGCTGGATACATTTGGAATAAAGCCCTTTTGTCAAAGAATGCCCTGTTGTTTTGAAAGAAAGTGGAGGGAATCGTAGCTGCTGGCGCAGCATTAAGCTTGCTACAAAATGGGTTTTTCCCCATCTCTCTACTATTAGAAATAGCTGGAATGCACACCATTTCACACTGTTACATCTTTCCTTTCCAAAACCTAAACAGTCAAACATTAAAGAAGCTCATTTGTGTCGATTGATTATCAAAATAACTATATGAGCAACAACAAATAGTAATACTCTAGAACTAATCTTGTAAATTTCCTTTGCTGTTTCAGTGTTCACATTACTTTTGCAATCTTGCCAGTGACTGTTCTTCCAGCAATGCCTAAATGACACTTGAATGACCAATCCCTTGTGCCTTAGCTTTTTTTAGACTCACACTTTTTGGAGGCTCCAAAAGAACAGTTAGGGAAGCTTTTTGGGGGGCCCCAAAGTTGCACATTTAAAAATGGTTGTTGTCAGCCTTTTATTTATTTATTTAAAATCTTTGTATCCCGCCCCTTACGGTGTCTCAGGGTGGTGTGCGAGAGTGTACATAAGGCTATTGACTTCAAGGCGAGACTGAATAAGGGCATATTTGTGCACAGTCACCAGGAACCAAGTGCCCAGCTGTCAGTGGAAAAGTACTAGCAAAGGGGAAAAAGCAATGAAATACCAAAAGGAGGTGGGGACATTTCACTGATTTAGCCATGAAATCCTCTCATATTTAAGTGTTGAACTGACAGTCCATGGTGCCCTCCACCTCTTCAACACTACCCCGAGTCTCCAGCTATTCCCAGAGGGGAAGATCTTAATTTCTCTTCTTTCTGAGTCTCTTTTTTGAAGCACTTGCTGCTGCAGTTACTGTGGCTCCTTACCTGTTCTAAAAAAAGAGTGTTTTGCACTGGGTAACCTACATAAATGTAATGGCTGGGAAGTAAATAGTGGGGAAATACGCACCAACTTCATGACTAGGAGGTAAATGAAGGAGAAATTTAGGTACTTGCAGTAACTGCTCCAAAGAAAGGGAGACGTATCAATACTCTCTCTTTCTGGAGTTCCTTGGACGTTGGAAATGTTAAAAAGTTGGCACTTGGAATGGTCAGTTCAACACTTAAAATCAAAAGGATTTCAGTACCAAGAGGATCATAATGACCCTCTTTTGTGCACCGATTTCTGCTGCTTTTTGCCCTTTACCAGTGCTTTTCCACTGAAAGCCAGGCACTTGGACCTTGGCAACTATACTCAAATTAGCCCTGACCTCCCTTTGACAATCAAAACAGAAAAGAAAATTGCCAGAACTGCACCCTTGCATACCTGTGAAGCACTAAGAGGAGGGCAATATTTTTTTTAAAAAAATCCACAGTTTCCAGGCTCTAAAAAAATACAATTGCAGTTCTTTTGGGGCTCTGAAAAGTAAAAATAAAAAATGGCAGCAGATGAAAATAGAAACTGGAGCAATGGGTGTGGGGGGGAGAGAGACACATACATTTGCAAGATGCTGGGGTAGGTGCCAAAGCCAACCGGAGGAGGGAGAACAGCCTGCTGTTATTGCCAGACTGTTGGGTGGAGTATGGGCCTTCTCACAGCCCAGGAAGTTGCCTCATCAGTTGCCCACAGCCTTAGAAGATCGCACAGGTGGGTGTCCTTTGGTGCCCATGGTGTAGGCCAGTTTGACAAAAGGTGAAAAATGTCCTGTTCTATACTGAATATGCTGAACATACTAAGGAACACTTTAATTGCTCATTACTTATGTTAATCTGATTGTTGCTGATGAAGAAAGTATTCCTTTTTTATTTATTGCTATCTTTACTGGATGATTTTTTAAACCACATTTTTAAAATTCCCATTGAAATGACGTCGTTTTTCACAGGTATTTTCTCTGCCTTTCATTGAGGGGAAGAAATAATAAATCAACATTCTTTCCAAAAACATTTGTCTAGTTACATAAACTCTGGATTAACTTCATCTGCCTTCAACAAAACCATCACATAGCCAATCAAATTTGGATTTGTATCATCATAATGTTAGCACACCTACTTCATGATCACTGGCTGGCTGGCATCATCTATGCAGATGAACCAGGAAGGAGAACAAAAAGCCAAATGAGGGAAGAACATGTTGCCAAAGCAGCAGCAAATAAAGGGAAAAAATGGCACTGCACAAAATAAAAATGAGGTGACAAGTCAACTACCTATAGGAATTTCAGGAAATAATTCATGAAATCGCTATTTTACACCAAAAAAGTGAAACTGCAGAATGTTCAACCCAGCTGTAGTAATAGATTTTAATCCTCACATTTCTGCTGTTGTTTTCTTTTTCAGGTTTGCCTGCACAACTCTGAAGAAGCTGTTCTTACAAATCAACAACTTTCATCTATTGTCCCCAACCCCTTAGGACTGGAATGACCTTAACCAGTGATACTGTTTTAGTCAGTGAGCTTCATTTCTTCTGTCTTATTTATTGGAAACTGATTCTCTGGAACTCCCATGCCTTTCCCCAACCTTCCCTCATGCAAAAGGACATATACACAGGAGGTGTGTTTCTTATGACATCTTTAAGGACTGCCACTAATAATCCCAAGGACAATATTAAAGAACTTCATTTTCTTTCAGCTTAAAAAAGTGCATTGTTGAGACCATGATGAGAAGAAATGCAAGCTGCTTTCATCCATGCAGGCTACTGCAGAAGGTGACTCACACCATGTTCACCACAGACAGAGGGAACTTGCTGTACTTTAAACCTTGCTGCTCTCACCACAGAGGATGTTCACCATTGCCGAAAGGAATTCTCTGTTCTTTAAATATTTCTTCTCTGATCACAAAGTGAACTTTTGGAAAATAAGCAAGGGTTATTGGCATTGCCCCCAGCTCCTCTCAGTTCAACATTATGCACCTTGTTAAAAAGGTACAAGAATTTGCTGGCTGAATCTGAATTTGTACCTCTTCTTGGCCATTTTCTCAGCTGCTCTTCTATCTTTCTATAACTTCAGTGGGAAAGCAGACATGCTATTGCCAAGACTGAGAGCAGGAGAAGGAGGAGGATGTAAACCACTTTGAGCTCTAAGAAAAAGTCAGAGTATAAATTTAATAAATAAATAGAATTCAGAGGTGATGCTGTTCATTGAACAGAGTTTTGTGCGTGGGGGAGAATGTTAGGAAAATCTGTCTCCCTTTGAGGGGCATTAATAAAATGGCCTCCATGCCACTGGAATAAAAAATGAAATTTTGAAAAGGTTCCATGTTCTCTGTGCTTAATCCACTTACCAGATGAGAACGCAGAGAAGGAGGAAAGTTCATCAAGCAATGCATAATCTGGGACTTTCCGGACTGGATGACCTGACTTTACTAGATTCCTCAGGCAATGAGGGCAATGCATTCCTCACTGCCTCCATGCTCTAAGGGTCAATGGCTGCAGAACCAGAACATTGGAAGCAAACAGGTGGGCTGGAGTTAGCAGCAGGTCCAGACCTGCAAGCCTTCAGAAGGTTTCAGAGGCTAAGAGTGCTGTCTGAGTTTCCTACATCATAGATCTGTCCAGGTCCTGAAAGACCTTGTCTTATGGTCTTGCTTAGCCATGTTGACTCAGCTTCAACAGACTTGACCCTGCCTCATTCTCCTAGCCAATTGCTTCGAATTGGCTGTCCTGGGAACCATGAACCAAGTGAGACTGAAAAGATACAGACAATGGATTGAACTTAAGCTACAACATTATTTATTTACATTTCTAATTGGCCACATTATCAACAAAGTACAAACAAGTTTTCCAAGCATGGTATCTATAAAATTCATATCAAAGTGAAGATCTTTTAATTTGGTGCTCTAATTTGAGTTCAGATGCACACCTTTGAAACCTAGTGAATCTGACATTTTATCCAGACAGTCTCTTGGCTTGTAAGCAAGTCTTTACTAAAGGAAGTTTTTATTGGATGCTGTTTCTAGTTTTATACTTACATCTTTAATTGTGGTTTTTAATTTTGTTTTGTTTTTTCTTAAATCTGTATTCATTGCTAGCTGTCTTGAGTACTATGTTTGGCAGAATGGTGGATATAAAAATAAATGAAAAGTGCAACATTCTCACCAATCACCTTGGATGGCTGAGATCACCCTAGTTCCAAGGATTGACAGGTACTATCATGGCTTCTTGCTTTCCATTGCCTGTATACCTCAGAGGCCCTATCAACAACATCAGCTTCTGAGCTAGTAAGCCTGAGATTGTCAGGGCCCCAGCCTGCTTATGCTCAAGAGCTTGAGATGCTGCTCAGAGTATTTCTCCCTCCAGCATTGTGAAAGCACTGAATATCCCTCAATGTTCCTTATATCCCCCAGTACCTTGGACATACCACTTGTGCTCTTATATGAGGAATAGGGAATGTGAATCAGCAAAACTCAAGCCTGCCAAATTTCTCCAAATTTCACCTTGAAGTTCATTCCAACTTAAGTCCATAAGAAATGGCAAGTTTGGCTTTTTTGTTTGTTTCCTTTTTCACATGAAAGCCCATATGTATGTATGTGTGCTTTTTTCCAAATGTATTAATCAAATTTGTACAATTTTGGATCTCATCCAGCCCATTATCAACCCAGACCCCAATTCAGTGGTCACATGAACCCTATTCCAAGAAGCTAAATGGGGGTAAATACATGAGGAGGGGGAGCAGTGAAAAGCATGCTATCTCCACCTGTTCTGCACACCTGTCCATTGTCCTCAAGATGTGGAGAGTGACCATCTGAAAAGAAGAGCCCCTTCTAGCTGTGGAGAGTCTTCCTCTGATTCAGAACCCTGAACAGGGCTACAGGAAACATTTTGGTGTAGGGTTGTGTGGGGAATTCATTTCAGAGGTAGGAATCTGACAGGATCCCTGGGCTTGGCTCCCCAAATTTCAGCCTGCTTTCTTGGTGTCATGAGTCTGACTTCCAGTGAGTGTGCCAGGTGTCCACACAGCACTCACCAGGAATCATGTCCCGTATAACCGCGGTGCATCTATGCACATGACTTGCAGCCTTTGTTTCTGTTGCACATGCTGCTGAAGAAGGTTGCAAGTTGTGCAACCAGACTGCTATGAGTGTTTGTGGGTGTCCTCTCAGGTTAACCCACTTTCTCAGACAAGACTGACTTGAGGGAGTGTTTGCAAACTGAAAAGAGCCAGATTCCAGGTGCAATTATCGCAACCCCTTTCAGAGGACCAGGAGACTAATTGCCCACCCACAGAAACCACCATAAGGTGCATCCTCACTGCCAGACTCCAGCTGAAATTCAGGAGCAATTTGCTGATCACAAGGAAGCCAGATTCTAAATGCATGTTCACATTCCAGGGAACTTCAGAAAGAACACATTTCAATTAAGAGAAAATGAAGGGGGAAATGAAAGCAACGGTGAAAATGAAGGGGTAGCGTAGAGGCTGCAAAAACGGCATGCAGTCAACAAAACACATGTTCCCCAACTCTGGGTTGTAGCCTTGCTGGAATTAGATGAGAAGAAATTGAGCTGAGTCTCATCAGCATCTTGGTACCACTTATCTCCAATCCCCAAATGATCACAAACATCACAAGCATTTGGCACTTTATGTTTACTCAGACATGGTACACTCAAGAAAAAGCTGTACTGCATATTATTAGAGATGGCTGAGAATGTCATTTAGTCTATCTGCTGAGAAAAACTGACCAAAATGTGATCCCCACCCCCATAAACAGTTGGCAAAGTCTTCATAAACAGGGCTGAAATAATTTTAGTTAGGCCTTTGAAAATATTTAATATAGGGGGATCCTAAAGTGACATGTCTGACCAAGAGCTTAGCTCTGGATTTGAATCCCTGTGTTATTCAGCTATGGTTGCAGCTGTCATCTCCAGATTTGCAATCACCACCTCTCTTCTTTCTGACAGGCTTTAACACTTATGTGGCAGGCAGTAGGTACAGCATGGTCTTCTCCAGGCTGGAAATGGCTGAACTATGAAATTTAGCTTGTGCAGAAGGGTGAGAATTTCATTTCATTTCAGTATTGGGAAGAATTTAACAGCATTCTCAAATTCCTTCCTATTCAGGACAGAAAGAACTTGAGATACAAAAAAATCAGGTATGGGAGAAAGTGAAAGTGACATTCATCCACACCTTTATCTTATTATCTTTCTTTATTTGAAATGGCTCTCAGGTGTGCATCATCAAAATCAATAGTAACATCCCTGCAATTCTGGAGGAAGGGTTTAAAAATTAGAAGCAACTCCATCAAATGGCTTATGTAGGATTTCCTCTCAGCCCTGAAATGCTGGGGAATAGTTCAAGGATAAAGTGCTTCTTCGTCTTGAAAAGCATCTCCCTAGCTCAGTCAGTCAAGAGTTCAAACGGTAATAAGCCATTTGACAGAACTGCCACAGCTCACAGTCTAATTGGAAGAACATGAAGCTTCCTTCTGAAAAGGAGCTTCAGAGTTAAATGGACAATTTCATGGAAATGGGCTTTACATTCAGCCAGGCCTTGCTGGTTATATTTAGGGATCATTAGCAGAGAAACACTCTCAATTTGCCATCCATCTAGACAATGATTCTCTTTCTTTTCATAAGTTGCAAATCAAAACTAGATGGATACTACTTTTTCATCTTTTGAAAAGGATTGTCACAAATGTCCTTTAGCAGGACTGTTGTGATTTAAATAGATTTGCTATTTTGAGATATTCCCCCCTCCATCCCTCCCTCCCTCTCTTTGTATAGAGAGACTGAAGGGGTTGTATGAATCCAAAACAGACTGGGCCACTTCATGCATGGCAATTGGGGAGCAAAAGGAGTGCAATGGCGAAAGTCACCTCCATGATCTTCCCACCCTGTAAAAGACTCCAACAATTTCCGCCATCCAAGTCTTTTGGCCTGGAGCATGAGAGGAGGCTGAGGCACTGTCAGGATACTGTCCATGCTGGTGATGTCTGTCTTCTCCCTGCCCCTGCTCTCTGGAACACCCTCAAAAGGCTGTCTCCAAGGTCTGCCTATGCCAACTGAGGACAAAGTCTGGGGACTCTGAGCTCCAGCTTTGGAGTGAGTTTCTGAGGTCAGAGCCGAAGTCTCTGATGGCCATCAAGACAGTGTCTCACAGCCATTGGACTGCACTCTGAAGTCGTACCAAACACAGAGCTCTCATGGAAAACAGCAGCCCTGCTTGGTATTGCTTGTCCCCTGTCTGAAAGGCAACTTCCTTCATGACCAACTGACATTACACTGAGCATCACATGGCAAATTTAAGATCAAATGCCAGGGCTCACAACCCTCACTTCACATCAGAAATGTGTCTGATTCACATTTCCCTTTGGACATACTAATTTACCCTTCCTGAACTGAAACACATGCCTGGTCATAGGTGTGTTGAGCTCAAATTCAGTAAGTGAAGGCATATGTATACATATGTGCATATTAAGAAAAAGAGGGCATATAGTCTGTAGCACAAAACAATGACCTCCAGCAAACTCAAAAAGCACTAGTGAAGTTCCTCCAGATCTTTCCACATTACTCTTGTGCAACTGGTTGTGCAGTAGGTAGCACAATGGGTTGCACATGTGTAATAAAGAACCACTTGTACCTCTTTGAAAGTCCTTGTGCCATGATAGGACTGGCTGTGTTTCTCTGGAGCAAACATACCATGTGACAAATTTCATGTATGTAGGATTTGTTCTGCATACATGAAATGCCCTTTTGTGTCCCTGGGCATGCCTCTACCAGCTTGTTTTTGCATCTGAGACTAATCATGAATTATTGCAGTGAAAATAAATGGTACAATAATTGCAGAGTGTATTTCATCCTCAGAAGAAGTAGTATGTAAGGTTACATGTTAGTAATGACCATTCTTAAGTGGTTTAGAATTGATTTCCTGTTCAGATTGAAAAGGAAGTACAATGGAGTCCAATTTTCAGATATGTTCCAGTCATATGTCTCTTTGGCAGTGAAGCTCTCACTTCCTGGAACATCTGTCCAAAATATGGCTGTTTCTTCTTCTTCAGGGAGTTACGATTAGAAAAGTATAATCTAAATATATCTGTAGAATGAATTGATTAAAAAAGATAAATGTAGCAAGAAATACCCTTTAACTAGCAAGAAAATGGAAGAGCCTCCACTTGTTCATGATTTTTAAATGCATTGTTCATATTTAGAGATTTTTGTCCTTCATGACTGGAACATCACTTATAGATGAGAGTTCTGTCATATTTTTGTATAAGGCATAACTATGCTTGATTAACCTTGACCAGTTTCTGCATATATACTGTAGGAAGAACAGAGCTTCTGGAAACAGCTGGTATGCTTTAGAAACGTAATAAGACTAACTAAGGTATAATTTTCAGAAGTAAATTCTGCTGAGTTGAGTGAGTCTTATTCCCAGGTACGTGGGTTTTACAGCTATATAGAAACATAGAAACATAGAAAACAGAGCGAGTCAGAAGGGGTCTCCCGGGCCATCTAGTCTGACCTCCGGCACCAGCCGGCTCCACTCACGACATGCCCACCATGTGGACGTCCAGCCTATCCTTGAACACCCACACCGATGGGGCCTCAACGACCTCTTGTGGAATATGATACTCTAGAAGTTAGGGGTGCAAGCCATTACCATGAACATAAATCTGAGCTGGGGGATCTTTTTCAGCCTGATGACTGAATTCAATTTCACCAAAGCCCTTGGGGATCAAAGGCAAAATACCAACATAGTTTAGCCTAAAGTTCTTTCTGCCAGTAACTGAGCCTTAAGAGAAGCATTTCCACCTTCTAGAATGTGGGGATGTTGTTGTTAATTGCGAAGTAGTGTCCGACCCATTGTGACCCCATGGACAACATTCCTCCAGGCCTTCCTGTCCTCCACCATCCCCTGAAGTCCACTTAAGCTCACGCCCACTGCTTCAGTGACTCCATCTAGCCACCTCATTCTCTGGCGTCCCCTTCTTCTTTTGCCGTCAGTTGTTCCCAGCATTAGGCTCTTCTCCAGTGAGTCATTCAAACATAGAAAGAGAGCGAGTCAGAAGGGGCCTCTCGGGCCATCTAGTCTGACCCCCAGCTCCAGATGGTTCTGCTTACAGCATGCCCACCATGTGCATGTCCAGCCTATCCTTGACCACCCTCACCGATGGGGCCTCAACGACCTCCCATGGAAGCCCATTCCATACCCTCGGGGTCCTGACTGTCAGGAAGTGCTTCCTGGCATCTAAATGGAACCTTGGTTCCCTGAGCTTTGCTCCGTTGGAGTGCGTCCTGCTTTCCTCTGCAGGCGAGAACAGCTCTCTACCCATCTCCGTGTGACATCCCCTCACATACCTGTATGTCGCCAACAGATCCCCTCTGAGTCTCCTCTTCTCCAGGCTGAAGAGACCCAGTTCCCTCAGTCTCGCCTCATATGGCATCCACTGCAAACTGGTCACCAACCTTGTGGCCCTGCACTACACTGACTCTTACCTGGCTATATCCTTCCTGTAATGAGGGGCCCAAAACTGAGCACAATACTCCAGTTGTGGGTGCACCAGAGTTGTATACAGTGGTAGTAATACCTCTCTTGATCTAGAAGCCACACTTCTGGCTATGCAACCAAGGGTGGCATTCGCCCACTTGACCACCACATCACACTGCTGACTCATGTTTAGCCTGCAGGCAACAAGCATCCCGAGATCCCTTTCACAAGTGCTGCTCTCCAGCCACTTGTCCCCTAACCTGTACTTATGACACCTATTCCTTTGCCCCAAGTGCAAGACCTTGCACTTATCCACATTGAACGCCATCCTGTTGTCTCCTGCCCACCTCCACAGTCTGGCCTCACCCCCTTCCTCTCTGCTGCTCCTGGCCCTCTGCTCCTCTGGCCAGCTCCTACCTTGCCTTCACCAGTCCCCTGGCCACTCAGCACTCTCTCCCAGCCTGTGCTTGTGCTGCTCTGTTCCTCTGCCAAGAGGCAAGAGCCAAAAGAGTCCTTCCTTCTCATTAGATGGCCAAAATATTTGAGTTTCATGTTTACTATCTGGCCTTCTAAAAAGCAGTCAGGGTTGATCTCCTCTAGGACTGACTGGTTTGATTGCCTTGCAAGGCACTCGCAGGAGTTTTCTCCAGCACCATAATTCAAAGGCCTCAGTTCTTCGGCACTCAGCCTTCCTTATGGTCCAGCATTCACAGCCATACATTGCAACTGGGAACACCATAGCCTTGACTATACGCACTTTTGTCAGCAGGGTGATGTCTCTGCTTTTTAGTATTCTGTCTAGATTTACCATAGCTTTCCTCACAAGGAACAAGCCTCTTTTAATTTCTGGGCTGCAGTCCCCATCTGCGGTGAACTTGGGGCCCAGGAAAATAAAATCTGTTATTACCTCCATTTCTTCCCCATCTATTTGCCAGGAAGTGAGAGGACCAGATTCCATGATCTTAGTTTTCTTAATGTTGAGTTTCAAGCCAACTTTTGCGCTCTCCTCCTTCACCTGCATCAAGAGGCTCTTTAGTTCCCCTTCACTTTCTGCCACTAGAGTGGTATCATCTACATCTCTGAGGTTGTTGGTATTTCTTCCACCAATCTTAATTCCAACTTGTGGTTCATCTAGCCCCACCTTCTGCATATAAGTTAAATAGACAAGGCGACAGTATACAGCCTTGCTGAACGCCTTTCTCAATTTCAAACCAACCAGTGGTTCCGTGTCCAGTTCTCACTGTTGCTTCTTGACCCGCATATAGGTTCTCAAGAGACCAATAAGATGGTTTGGTTCTCCCATCTCTTTAAGAACTTGCCACAATTTGTTGTGATCCACACAATCAAAGGCTTTAGCATGGTCAATGAAGCAGAAGTAGATGATTTTCTGGAACTCCCTAGCTTTCTCCTTGATCCAGCATATGTTGGCAATTTGATCTCTAGTTCCTCTACCTATTTGATATCCTGCCTGTACTTCTGGTAGTTCTCGGTTCACATACTGCTGGAGCCTAGCTTGTAGGATTTTGAGCATAACTTTGCTAGTATGTGAAATGAGTGCAATGGTGCGGTAGTTCAAGCATTCTTTGGCATTGCCCTTCTTTGGAATTGGAATGTAAACTGACCTTTTCCAATCCTGTGGCCACTGTTGGGTTTTCCAAATTTGCTGGCATATTCAGTGTAGCACTTTTACTGCATGGTCTTTTAGGATTTTGAATAGCTCAGCTGGAATACTGTCGCCTCCACTAGCTTTGTTGTTGCTCAGACTTCCTAAGGCCCATTTGACTTCACATTCCAGGATGTCTGGCTCGAGGTCAGTGACCAGCCCATCGTTGTTATCAGGTACGTTAAGCTCTTTCTTGTATCGTTCTTCTGTGTAATCTTGCCACCTCTTCTTAATCTCTTCTGCTTCTGTTAGGTCCCTGCCATTTTGGTCCCTTATCATGCCATCTTTGCATGAAACTTTCCCTTCATATCTCCAGTATTCTTGAAAAGATCTCTGGTCCTCCCTATTCTATTGTTTTCTTCTATTTCTTTTCACTGTTCGTTTGAGAAGGCATTCTTACCTCTTCTAGCTATTCTTTGGACTTCTGCATTCAACTGTGTGTATCTTTCCCTTTCTCCCTTGCCTTTCACTTCCCTTCTTTCCTCAGCTATTTGTAAAGCTTCCTCAGACAGCCATTTTGCTTTCTTGCATTTCTTTTTCTTTGGGATGGTTTTAATTGCTACCTCTTGTACAATGTTGCGAACCTCCGTCCATAGTTCTTCAGGCACTCTGTCTATCAGATCTAATTCCTTAAATCTATTTGTCACCTCTACTGTATATTCCTCAGGGATATGATTTAGGTCATACCTGAGTGGCCTAGTGCTTTTCCCTACTTTCTTCAATTTAAGCCTAAATTTTGCAGCAAGAATGCCAATGTGTGAGGGGGCTGCAAAAATGCTAGGAAGCTACCAAACAGTTGGTGTTTGGGGGAAAGGGGGCTAAGCCAAGGGGGAAGGAGTTACAGCCATCTGGAAAACCCCCAAAGTATATGTTTGGATTGTAGAGAGCCAAATTTCCCCAAAATCCAAGATTCCTCACCCCTGATATAAATGGATATCCCCCCATGGCTTTTGTTAGAAATATGAAGAGCCTTCCTCAGATATACCAGATGTCCATCTAGAGAGCCACATCATGTTGCCCCATAGTGGCAATCTGATCGAATCACAAAAACAAGGCATGGATAGCACTGCCGTCTGGCACAGTTGCTCTCGAGCACATGGTTTTAGTGCCATATTTGACTTTTTATTGGAGATTCCATTGAGCCAGCCGCCTTTGGTAGGCTTCTCTCCTATGAACCCATGGAACATCCTTTGAAGGCCATCTGAACTGGAGGGAACCACCATACCCTGAGGCTGCAAAGCCCATAACCAAATCTCAGTTAGATGAAGATGACATGCATACTAATTATCAGATTTACTCTGAAACCAGAATTGCTTTACTGGGGTTGTAACAGTCATTTGATATTAATGATCCACTTCACAGTTCCACATTTAATAATTACAGTGATCTGATTAGATACCATGAGTAAATTGCATGATTACATTACTCTCCAGATCAGGGACATGTCAAAAATTAAACTTTTCTTCCTGAACACATTCAGTATTCAACAAGCCACCAGACTCATTCAGAACTCCGTCACATCGACCTTGGAGCCTGCTTTTCCCTGCCTTTTCCCAGAGTTGTTTGGTTTCCCCTAAAGAGACAGCAACATAACCATTTTGTGCAGCTGTTTGAGCCCTCCCTGCTCTTCCCAGCTCCTGCCCTAACGATCTTCTTTGTGACAGGACAGCAGATCAGCTGAGCATCACTGGGGGGGAAAGCACTACTGCTGAGTCAATTCTGCTGCCACCTTCCGCACATGCCAGAGGAAATTCCTCGTGCTGGCAAATGGGAGAAGTAAGAATTAGCTGAGTGGCGGTGCCCAGATGTGGGTTGCACCATTCAGCTGATTCCCTAGCCTATTCTCACTCCTACTTGCCCAACTGGGTGACTGTGATGGTTGGGGGTTGCTTCTCCAGCAAGCAGTAGCAAGAAAGGGGGCATGCACTGCCTCCACCTTGCAAGAAAGGTGCTTGGGTGGGTGCTGGGCTGGGGGTGCCTCCAACAGGGCACCGCCCAGCTGATTCCCTAACTCTGTTCATGTCCACATGAGTGGTTTCCATCTGGCATACATGGATGGGGGGGGGGCGAGGAAACAAATGAGTGGTGCAGCTCCTTTCTGCAGCACCACTCAGCTGATCTGCGCACCCTTCCCTGAGCATAGATCAGGCACCCCACTCCTGCTCCAGCAGCCCCATCTGGGCCATGTGGTAAGGTCCTCTTTGCTACATTTCAGGGCATGAGCCAGTTTGGGCAACAGAGACTGCTGGACGGCTGCAGCCAGTTGAACATGGCTCATGACCATGGCCACCAAAGAGAGAAGCTTCATTCTCTTATGGTCTCCTGGGACACTGCCTGGAGGCCAACCAAAAAGAAGATGGCAGGAGGCAGGAAAGTTTCTACGATGAGCCTGATAATCTGTCAGGCACACTAAAATAAAAAAGTGAACTGTGGAAAACATGCAGCACTGCTTGTTGTGATGTGTAGACCCAACCTGAGCCTTGCAACTCATCACAGTTGAGGGTCTGTTTGTTTGTTTGTTTGTCTGTTTTTTTCCCCCATGAGCTATTGCAAAAACTAACTCTGTTGTGAAGGCATCTGAGTCTCTTCTCTGTTGTCTGAGACCAGAATGTAAGAGCAGATGGCAAGCTCTTTTCCCATAAGTAGCTGCAGCCAAACCAGTCATGAAGTGAGCCAAAGGGTTTCAGCTGCTGGGACAAAGATGTTTTCTTCACATAAAGTCTACCCATTGAGAGAAAACAGAGGCATAGACCTGGTATGCAAATATTTTAGTGGCCAGATTCTAGTGGCTTTCTTTCTTACTTTTTCTTAAAATACCCTCACTCCAAGTAAGCTTAGTTTGGCATTAACAATGCACAAAAGTGTCTATTTGGGATGCTTGGGAGAAATTCATATTTTCAGAAGTGCAGACTTGTGAACATGACTGTAAAGTAAGAAAATTGAGAAACTGTTGTAAAAATCATGCGCCTGCTTGCATTTACATTTGGAGTTGCAAATGAGATGTGTGCAGCACGGCATTTAATGTGCACATATTGTAAGAATTTCATTATGCTACCACATTTTCTGCTAAATAGTTTGGATTCACACAGGAGTTGAGATACTGACATTTTCTGAACTTTGACTTATCATTTAATATTAATGTCAAACTATGCAAGTGTGGATATATTCGTAATTAATAGCAATGGTGCCCAAGTTAACACTTAGAATAAATTGAGATTTTTAAAAACTAGTTTTGTATGTCTTGCCTATGTTCGAATGTTAATTAGAAGGCAAAGTGATAGCCAGGAACTCATTAAAAATGGTCATATTTGATCACAAGATGTCTCCAGTTTAAGAACCCGTGTACTATATTGTTTGGCTTACTTTACTATGGTGTCTGAAGCTAGTTTCAAGTTCTGGGAGAAATACATTAGATCTTGCAGCATGACTGATTATGCTCCTAATTATGCTTAACAAGAAATGGCCAGTCTAGTTATCTACAGACCACCTCTAAGCCATTCGTGTTTCACTAATTGTTAACATAGGAGAAAGGCATCTGTGCAGTTCATTTCTCCATGCAGAGGCCATTGTGGTTGATGGTGGGTGATTCATTCCTCTTGAAACATTTTGGCAACTCATACTATAATGCAACCTGGCCTGGTTCGGGTAGGGGCAGATGTGTGTCACCTACGCCATGTGCACAGATTTCTTTTTTGGAATGGCTTCAGCTACCTACTCCTCGCTGCTGCTCCATACACAGCCCACCAGTCGTTACTTGTGGTTTTAAATTGGAGGCACAGGAGCCTTTTCAATATACACACTGAATTTAATTCCCAAGAAGTCCTCCAGGGCTGCATTTCAGCGTGAAAGGGCAGGCCTCACAAGACCAGAAGTCCCTGCGTGTTTTAGCTCATAGGGCCATTAACTAAGGAAAGGCAATTCAACTTTTCAGAATGGAGGATGAAATGTGCCAAAGGGAGCCAGTGTTGTGTGGTAGTCAGAGTGCTGAACTGGGCTTCTGGCAGATAGGGCTGCAGTCCCCACTCAGAGATGACGCTCACTGGGTGATTTTGGGCCAGTTACTCACTCTCAGGGGTGACCTACCTCACAGGGTTGATGTTGTGAGGATAAAAAGGAGTGGAGGAGGCATATGTAAGCCATCTTTGGTTTCTTCAAGAGCTAGGATATGCATGCACAGCAGCAGCAGCAGCAGCAGCAATAATAAAAGAAAACACCAAAAGGTTGGGGGCAGAAGGGAAAGCAAGAGTCACCTTGTGATGAAGGAACTTCACAGGCTGAGATTGAGACCTCAGCTGGGTTGGTCTGGCCTCAGTCTTGAGGTTCAACATTTCTGTTTTAAACCATTTTGTTGTAGCTTGTGAGTGCGTGTGTGTGCACATGCACATACATTTTTATACCTTTGGTTTATTACTAACTTTATGATGTTGGCCTGATATATCATATTATTGTTTTTTGCTTTGGTTAGCCACCCTGGCTAACTTACATAAGGGAAAGAAGGTACAAATGCTAGTCACTTTCATCCTCCACGTGGTAACTCCATTTCAAATAACTTCATAAATAGAACTGAAATAGTATGAGGTTTTTTGATGTGTTTGTGGGGAAAAACCAAAACTGACATATTTCTTCATTCAAGAATATATTTAAGCAAACAGGAATGCACAACCTATGACCTTTGGCCTACTTTCAAAAGTCCTTGAGGTGGGATTAGCTCAGACCTCAATGTTCAGAGCTGCCTCTTCTCTGGCAACATGCTGGTCTGAAACAAAATGGGAGGGAGGGAGGGAGGGAGGGAGAGAAAGGTGGCAGGAAGAGGAAAAAAGAAAGTAGTTAGAAATGGATGTGGCCCATCCATCTTTGCTCTGGCCCTGCCTGCCACTAGCTTCAGCCCTGCTGATAACCAACATGTGGCCATAACCCAAGAGATTACACACGAAGGAAAACTGTCCCCAACCAAAAGTGTTTCCCCAGCCATGAAATACCCGGCAGTAGCGCTGATGGGCTGCCCATGACAAGAAGCTGCCTGGGGGTGGCCTTTACTCTTGTGAATCTTCTCACCAGCACTATCCTTGTACTAGCTGCTCTGCCGTCATGAAACTGGACTGGGGGGCATGCCCTGGAACAGTGTGTCCCCTTGATCTAGCCTTCCCTTAACTCTGACAACAAAATCCAGATCAGTCTTCCCTTCAGAAGATTCTTAGCATGCAATGCCATGGCCCCTGTGAGAGAGGCTCATGAACTCAAAGGCCTTTCAGAATCCAGGGCGTTGCCAAGCTGCCACTTGCTCCCACCAGCCTTTCCATCCTGCATCTCCTCTGGATGGCCATTTCCAGACATCTAGGCTGAGCGGGGGGCGGGGGGGGGGGAGTCCAGGTTGCTGAGTGGGAATGGTGCAACTTGGTTCCAGCCTCTCCCCTTCCCTGCCCCTGGCATACTCCCATCTTCCCCCTCTAAGGTCCAGTTGCAACCCTGAGGGTGAGGGTGGCCAGCAAAGCCCTTTCCACACTGACTCTGAAGGCACGGAGCAGTGGGCTGGGACTCCAGAGCATCCTGTAGCATCCCAGATGATATTGGTAAAGGGCTCAACTAAAGTACAGATTGGACTCAGAGCTGCAGGCTATCTTTTTTCTTTTAAAGGCAATACAAGAAGATAATCTCTTCCCCACTTCTCTCTCTCTTACCCTTCTCCTGGTTTTCAGTTTTCAGATTCCTGCCTGATAAGCAGGAGCAGCTTCTACTAAAGACCTCTGTCTAAACTGAATGAAAATAAAACTCCCCACAACCCCTGATGTGGTAGTAATTTGTCTCCTTGTTTACATGGCAAGAAGGCTGTGCTTTGAAAAAAGGAGAACAGGTTGCTCCATTGATGGTTTTATGAATTATTTTTGAAGGCTTTTCTGTTTTCTTTTTCTGTCATTTGGTGCAGCTGTGCAGTATCCTTCCCGGGAGAGGTTGATTTACTATTGTCATTATTATATAAAAGCAGTGTCAGTTTTTATTTCTGTGGATGATAGGACAGAGACTTCAAGTGACTGTCAATTATTACAAGATGCATCAAAAGAAAATAAGCAGATGGGAATGAAATACACTAAGCTTGGGACGAGAAAGTTATGCCAATTTGTTCTACAAAATGTTGACATGTAATGTATTCAGCAGCATTGATTACAGCCTTCTGGATTATGTCCTTACATATGTTTAGTATATTTCCTTTTCTTTTTTTTCTTCTTCCGTCTCTTCCAGTTGCCTACAGAATCTTGAAAAAGACACTCTGACAATGGGTCCGAAATGGCAGTGTGCTTTTTGAAAAATCTGATTGCCAATCACCATTGTCGACTTTGCCATCATTGCCATTGCTCTAATATCAGTTCAAAGGTTGTGATGTTTATGCAGATTGAGCCAAAACTGTACTACCCCTGCACAAAAAGGAGGTTCCAGCCATTGTGTGGCAGCCAAAGGGAGACAGTCATGAAACTTTCAGGGATACAGAAAATGTTACCGCAAACTGGAGGGGAAGCACAAGTAGATTTCTAGAAAATTGTGGTCAGTTGTCAGAAAGCACTGCTTTGACAAGGAATATTTGGAATTATGAGGAGTGAGTTGAGTTAGGGTACAGTATTTAGATGCTGTTTTTCATTTTCTTTTACCCAAGACTTTTAAGAATATTTCTTATACTTCAATCTAGAAGAGGTGCCTGTTTTATGGCTAATTTATGCTTTTGTGATAGCTAAAACATTGATCATAAGCTAACAAAAACTGAATGTCCCTCAAAATATATGAAATTGGATTTCAGCTAGTATGTGTATTGAGAAAACTCTGTTCATCACCCACCTCAGGGTAGAACATTTTGTTCTCACATTGTTTCACTGACAATACTAGATTTGTCCACAGAAGGACTTCAGAAAATGACACGAGCAGGATTTCCAAATACCATTTCACAGCAAAAGAGAACCTTTTCCAGTCTTATTTCCATTCCCACCTCAGGCTCACCTTCTCACGGACAAAGGCAGTTTCCCTTTCCTCTGTGGCAGAGAATAACAATCTCCTAATTGGTAATAGATATGTGTACACTTTTGAGACCATACTGATTAGACACCTCCAGGAAACCAATCAAGAGCATCAGAGAATAATTTTGGCACTCATTTCTTTCTCTTCAAAGCCCCAAAACATTGGCCAGTGGGAACTGCCACCCTTTTCTCTCCAACAGTCCTCCTGGGGACAATGCTGTTCTGTTCTCTCCCAAATTAGAAAAGCCTGTGGATCACAATTCCACCACTGCTTGAAAAACTGGCCAAAGCTTCTGTTCTTCAAGAAGAAAGAGGAGAGCCCTCTGCTGCTTGATTGAATAATGATTATAATGGGCAAGTTCCATCTCAGAGATATCCCGAGCAGGGATATCCTGGTGGGCAAAGCAAAAAGCAACATAGAAACATGGAAACAGAGCAAGTCAGAAGGGGTCTCCCAGGCCATCTAGTCTGACCCCTGGCTCCAGCCGGCTCCGCTCACGACATGCCCACCATGTGCATGTCTAGCCTTTCTTTGAAAACCCTTACCGATGGGCCCTCAACCACCTCCCATGAAAGCCCATTCCATACCCTCGGGGTCCTAACTGTCAGGAAGTGCTTCCTGGCATCTAAATTGAACCTTGGTTCCCTGAACTTGGCTCCATTGGAGTGTGTCCTGCCCTCCTCTGCAGGAGAGAACAGGTGTCTACACATCTCCATGTGACATCCCCTCACAGACCTGAATGTCGCCAACATATCCCCACTGAGTCTCCTCTTCTCCAGGGTGAAGAGATCCAGTTCCCTCAGTCTTGCCTCATACGGCATCCCCTGCAAACCGGCCACCAACCTTGTGGCTCTATGCTGCACTGACTCTAACCTGGCTATATCCTTCCTGTAATGAGGGCCCCAAAACTGAACACAATACTTCAGTTGTGGGCGCACCGGAGTTGTATACAGTGGTAGTAATATCTCTCTCGATCTAGAAGCCACACTTCTGGCTATGCAACCAAGGGTGGCATTCGCCCTCTTGAAAACCACATCACACTGCTGACTCATGTTTAGCCTGCAATCAACCAGCACCCCGAGGCCCCTTTCACAAGTGCTGCTCTCCAGCCACTTGTCCCCTAACCTGTACTTATGACACCCATTCCTGTGCCCCAAGTGCAAGACCTTGCACTTACCCACATTGCACGTCATCCTGTTGTCTCCTGCCCACTTCCATAGTCTGTCCAGATCCTGTCCAGTACCTGCTCCTCAGTTGTGGCCACTGCCCCCGTTTTAGTGTTGTCTGAAAATTTGATCAACCGACTGGTCACCCCTTCTTCCATGTCATTGATGAAAAGATTAAACAGGATCAGCCCCAGGACAGAGCCCTGGGGGACCCCGCTTGTCAACAGCCGCCATCCCAATGATTCCCCACTAATGGTTACCCTCTGCTTTCGGTCAGTCCACCATGCCCTAATCCATCAAACAGTGCATTGGTCTATCCCAAAACTCCTCAGTTTCTTCACCAGGATATCATGGGCACTTTGTTAAAGGGCTCGCTGAAATCCAGGTATACCACATCCACTGCATCCCCTCCATCTAGCCATCTTGAACCCTTGTCATAGAATTCCACAAGGTTTGTCTGGCAGGACCTGTTTTTGCGGAAGCCGTGTTGTGTGGCCACCATCCTCCCTTCCCTGTCTAACATCACTAGATCTCTCTCTATTAT
>NW_025335269.1:5620773-5677311 GCF_004798865.1 Varanus komodoensis | reverse complement strand
GAACATACTGCTGGGAAAGGTTGACTGAAGTGTAATTTGAAGAGAATGCAGAAAGAGCTCTGTCTGTAGTCCCACACATGTACTCTACCCATAGCATGACAGAGCCTCTGCCTTGCACACAGAAGGTCCCAGTTTCAATCCCTGACATCTTCAAGTGGCCCTGGACTCCTGCCAGAACCTTAGAGAGCTGCATCCAGTCAGGTAGGGAACAATACTGGGTTGAGTGGGCCAGTGGTTTGACCTGGTATGTAGGTAGCTTCCTGTGTTTCCATGATGGTTTGGTATGGAGCCTCCTGGAAAGAGTAGGAGTGGCCTCATCTGGGACCTTGTATGAGAAGCTCATGGATAGTGTGGCCTTCCACATGTTACTGTACTGCAATTCTCATTTGTCTCTCATCTTTTGTATGTTGGCTAGGGTTGATGGGAGTTGTAGTCCAACAAGATCTGGAGGACCTATGTCTTCCACCTGTCTTATGGAATCCATCTAATTGTATTTATGTATTAATTTAATATAGCAAATGACTTTCACCCACTATATTGTCAACACCTTCCCAATTCCAACACATCAAATGATTCCTTCCTCCCCTCCTCCCTCTTTTTTTTTCCTAAAGGAAAAAAAATATCCTGAGTGTTAAGGTGTTAAAGTGCCTCTCACCTTTAATACCCTCTCCCAAATGAATGTCTTGTCTGCAGAAGACTAACTGCAATTAGTACTTCTCCAAACATGCTGCCACCTGCAAATTGATAAGCTCATTATGCTGGTGGCAATTGAAACATTCTAACTAGCATAGGAAAATGTTAGTGTGACCTTAGTTTCAGCGGCTTTGCCCTCTTAAGCATTTCTTCCTTAACCAGGAGACACAATTAAGATTCTCTTAAAATAAATTCTCCATCTAAAATCAGTGCCACTGAAATCCCATGACTTTAAAAGCTCATATAACAATGGTTTGCCAACGTTGTTCTCAAAGGATGGATGGCTTTGAGAAGAGAAATGTACAAGTAGGTGCATCACTGAAATGCTAAGATGATTTTAGTGATCACAGTAGTTCTGAAAACCCTATCAGATTCTGGACCCATGAATTGCTAAATATTCCCAAGGCTCCTCAGACAAATCAAACTATTACTGTGAGCAAAGATGCCAATGACATCTGGAGTAAATCTGAAGCCTGTATACATAAAACATCTTAGAAATTTTGAAGAAAACCAAAAGAGGTTTGGGACAGAAGAGGGGCATCCACACACATCTTTAAGTGATCAACTGGATCGAAACTAAATTGAAATTCAAGCATGTTTGGAGGCAAAACATGCGTCAAGCAAGTTTCACAGGCAAAACATGCGTCAAGCATGTTTCACAGGCAAAACATGTAAGCAGGCTTCTCCAACCCAGTACCCTCTAAGTGTTGCATTTTTCAACTCCCATGAGTCACAGATTGTATGGCCAATGATCAGCAGTCCTGGGGGTTGTAGTCCAAAACATCTGATGAGCACTAGAAAGAGGAAGCCTCACTGACATGTTAGAGGCAGAAATGTCAAAGGAAGTGAAACATAGAAACAGAGCAAGTCAGAAGGGGTCTCCCGGGCCATCTAGTCTGACCCCCAGCTCCAGCCAGCTCCACTCATGACATGCCCACCATGTGCTTGTCTAGCCTATCCTTGAACACCCTCACCGACAGCTTTGATGTGACCAGCAAAGGCTCTTGCCATTCACACATCCCTAACAGTGGACATGTTACATTTTTTCCCCTCAAGGGTCAAATATGACCTTGTTCTTGCCTAAAAATATTAGTGAATATGCTGCAGCTGAGAAGGGTGAATAAACAGCAAAAGCAGAAAATTCATAGGAAGACCATTCAATCCCTTTATTTGACTAGAATGACATATAAACTATTTTAGAATGCAAAGGTGCTGGTAAGGATACAATCCTATGCATGTTTAGACAGGGAAACTTTCACACTGGAGAATTCTGGGAATTGTAGGACATTTTTGTGCCTGAAAATGCATAGAATTTGCATGCACCCTTAAGTGGTTTATTTCTTTTATTTTTATTTTATTTCTCATATATAAACACTATTTGTCCTGCCAAGTTGATATAGCTTTGGAAAGGACTGGCAAAGCACAACATGTTTATTTCCTTTCCATTTGGCAGAACATCTGGTTTTCATTTGTGCTACTTCTGTTCTGTTTGGTTGGTCCTTTAATGGATATGCAGATGCTCGCCCGTTAATTTATAATTTTGGACTTATTAGCTAAATTAGGAATCATGCATGAGCGAGAAAGCTCTTGGCTCTTACATCACAACTGTCCATAGTATACTTAACCTTTTTGCCAAAGGCAGCTGTTTTACTTGTTTTCTTGGATTTGGAAAAGACAGGGCCAAACTACATATTAAACTAATCATGTGGCGTGCTGCTCAACTTTGTCTTTTCTCTTGTGTACATGTGTGCAGCCCTGATTCAAATAGAAGCAATGGCACTCCAGGATGGGAGAGTTAAACCTCCCCCACTGATTTTCCCCATGAAATTTCTCCCCGGGGGTGTTTAAGAAAGAACAAACATGGTCTGTTGGGCTGATGTTCTAACCAGCAATCTCAGTGTTGTGGAGCAGGAGGGAGGCTTTATATGACCAGAGCTCTAAATTATATGGTGAATCAATGCAGGTAGAGCAGACCTTCCTCTTCAGACTTTCCCTTCCAACACATGGTCAGCAGTGGGATCAGGCTGATGGAAAAATGCTGGAGGATAGCAGTGAGTGTGTCCCCCTCTTACACAACTTGATTCAAGTGAGGGATGAATGCCCAAGCTGGACTATAGATGAACTCAGATATGTTCAAACTACATTCCTTGGAAGCCTGTTGGTAGTTTCTTAGCAAAAAGATAAGAAAGGGTGTAGAAACTTCCCATAAAGAATAGTTTGCCCAGCTCAACCAATCTTCCCCTACAATGCACAGTAACAGAAAACATGTTCAACTCACACAAGGTCAGGCTCAGAAGATAAGCATTATCTGTGTCTGTGACATTAAAACACTCCCTGAGTGATCTGTAACACACAGTATCCTCAGCACTGGTGTGCAGGAGTTGCCATGGTCTACACTGGACTGGGCAACCTGAGAATCTCCAGATGTTTTGCCTTACAACTCCTCAGCCAGTATGTCTGGCAATGAGTGATGATGGGAGTTATAGGCTGAAACAACTGAAGTTCCACAAGTCATCTACTTCCATGATCTTCCACAACTTGTCTACCCTACAACAATGTGAAAAGGCTCCTTGATCATTTAAAATACACTGGGTTACATCTTTTATTAGTTTCTGCTATGGGTTTTGATGCACCTGTGTAGATGCACCAGTGTGGTCGAGCGGTTAGTGAGCTGGAGTGAGTCTCCAGAAATCTGGGTTCTAATCCTTGTTCAGCCATGAAGCTCACTGGGTGGTTTTGGGCCAGTCACTGACACTCACCCTCACCTACCTTAAAAGTAGGATAAATGGAGGGGAGGAGGCCAGTACAGGCTCTTTTGGATTCTGCAGAAGAGGAAAAAAGGTGGATGCAACTGTTATATAATAAGAAGAGTGATGTTTGCACATGCAGGGAGGCTCTAGGACCCTAAGAGTACAATGTTCCCCATCCTCCCTGTGTCTGGAGGTAGCAGCTGAATCATCTTTGGCTTTTATCATAGGGTACTAGTTGTAGAGTGGGAGAGACAGCAGAGCAGCAATCTAAGATTTAATATGAGTAAGGTAGCAGACTATCACCCCAGGGAATTGAGCAGCTTCAGATGCAAACTTGATGTTAAATATTTCCCCTCTCTCCTTGCAGAAACAGAACAATTTTCTGATTTGTTTTCTGCAACTAAACAGCACTATCAGACTTGTGTGTTTGCTTTCTGTTGATGATTCTTGGCACAAAATGCTTACATCCTAGTTAAATTCTCAGAGAAGGTAATACAATGCTTTTTAGTACCTCCTTGTGAGCTTTATTCAAGTCCTTGGCAATGATTTAAGTCTCACCTCTTGCTTTCTTGAATACCTCTACTGGAATGAATTGTACAAAAATCTGTTCTAATACACTCAGTGCAAAACAAGACTCTTTCCCCAGAGTGGACAGTCCTTCAAGATAAAGGCTCCACCTGTAGCAGATCCCCTCTACCTTCTGCGATGCATCACAGCTCATGCCATTCACCAGAAAGGCTATTGACTCTGTGCAGCATGTTCAGTAGGGCTGCGACTGACAAGGTGGAGGTGGGAAAACCCACAGTGCAGTTGATCCAGCTTAAATCTGGATCCAGCTTGACAGCTTCAATAGAACCTAGATGAAATGTGAACCATATGGTTCCTCACAATAAATAAATAAAATGATAAATAGCAGTGCGTAGAATTACTCCATTCAGGTCCACTCAAACTCTGCAGTATATTCTAGTGTCTGGAATGGATTCTGCAGTCCACTCTGGTCATATCCAGAGAAGCCTAGAAGGATGTTGAAGGACTTCTTAGAGATAAGCCTAGAACGACTTAATGGAGTATTATTATCATCATCACATTGCACTTATATCCTTCCTTTCTTCCTCTTGCAAGGAACTCAGCATGGCTTACAAGGTTCTCTACCAGGTTACACTGTGATTCCTTTCATCTTCTCTGAGGACCCCAATGTACCGAGGCAGCTTCCTACTGCCTCCTCTGTGTCTGGAGACTTCCAGAATGCCAAGAGTGAGTAACATCACCAGCGTCAGAAGAGAAGCAACCTGGTACAAAGGAGGAAGTCCTCTTGATTAATCTCAGACCTGATGCAAATTGAATGGATATCAATATTCTTATCCTTTGGTGTGCCAGGGATCTTCAGGTAAAGAAGCAAAATGTAAAACGCCCAGGGTTTCAGGTCAGACTGTGATGCACTGAACAGTCAGGTATTTCCAGAAATAGTTCCAAAGACTGCCAGAAAGCAACACATCCTTGACCTATCCAGAAATGCTTCTGCCTCCTAACCATGCGCCACATTTTTGTCTGGGATTCCAGCTCGGGCTCAATCACGTATCTTTGATTTTATGCCATTGGGAAATACTCACCACATTTAAAATTTACTCTTATACATTGTTTTTAGTAGCCTGTAATCGTATAGTGCCTGGCTGAGTGTCCCAGGGACCATGCAACCCACAGGACCCCCAATCTGCCCTCCAGGTTTTGCTACCCCCACTGCCTCTTTGCACTGTAATGCAAAGCTTCCACTTCTACCAATGGATGTTTTTTCTAATCAAGTTTAATTGCTACAAGAGGGACCTATTTTGGTGGAGGGGGCATATTGAGGAAAGAAGAGCAATTCCTCCTTAAGGAATGCAACCCCCTTAACAAAATTAAAGTCCAAGATGAATGTGGCTTCATTCCATTCTCTCTTAGAAAGTTACCACTGAATATTACAGTAGGAAGCGTCTTGGTCCTGCATGGCAAACTATGCCTTCTGCAGTGGACCACAAGGCCAAACATCCACATCAAAAGTTCCTGGGTCTTAGGTCACAGGCACTGGGAACTTCTCGTGCCATTTTTGTCACTACACAGGGAAGCAGGTGGCATAATCGAAAGCTGACAGACAGGGCTCAGGAGCAGGTCAGGGAAACCAGGGCATGCAATATTCATGGAATGGTAAGTATAGCCATCTGTTGCCAATCCCCTGCGTCCAACCGCTACCACGGCTTTGCATTTTGCAATGTCTCTCTTCACCACAAATACTCAAGAAATAGATCAAGGGTATATTAAGAACACAATACAAAGCACAGCACAATAAGCACAGCACAATAAGTCACAAACCCCTCCAAGCAAAACAGAGTTTTGTTTTTTAACCCGCACAAGCTCTGGGTAGATCCACTTCTCATCTGAATGGAGTGAACATTGATATGGCAGGACTCTCCTGGAAGAACGGCAAGGAGGTTATCAAGGTTCAACAGGTAGTGTGGTGAATTTTCCCAGTGTCCAAAAGTTGGAGGAGTTTCTTGAAGGCATGCCAAGGCTCTGTGGTCTTGCTAAGTAGCCCCTTCAGTGACTGCTTGAAGCTGTCTTCCCCAATTCCCCCGGAAATAAGCCTATCCTTGCAGTGAGAACGAATCTGTTTGCCCTACTGGAGCAGCTTCACTCCCAGGAGAGTGGGAGGGACCTGTGTACGATTCTACAGCAGTGGGAGAGAGGGACATTATAAACTTCTTGCCAAGAGGCATTGGCTTTCATTCTCTGCTGGGACAGAGGAATTGATGTGTCTCTCAGTCTGACACCCTTGGAGGCCTATGTGACATGTCCTGGCCTATTCAGGGAACCAACAGGCCAGAGGGAAGGGGAGAGTAAGCTTTATTTTGCATGTTTATATTCTGCATCCATATTTTGTCATTGCATTTAATAAACTATGTATCATATTTGATACAGGTGGTCTTGTTTCTCCCTAAATATCCTCAAATCTAGGAGCCTTGGTTGCTTATCTGGCCCCCCTTCACTCCCCATCCAGTTCTAAATTTACAACCTACTCTAATGACATATGGATCACCACTTGGCCATTAGCTGAAAGCTCAGAAAAAGGGTCAATGAATGACTTCTAAATCCTCTTTTTGTCTCTCTTATGTAACATCCATGGATTTCCCCCTGAGTGTCAAATTGCATTTATATATAGTTTTTGTATCTGTTCATTTGTCTCTTTATTTCTAGTCTATACTGTCTCCTCTCAAATTAAAAAATGAGCAAGTTCTTTAATAGCTCTACTAATTAATTACTAATCAACATCCAATATATGAGTCCCTTTGAAATCAGATATAAACTCAGATCAGTCAAAACAGTAATCAGTTTCAGTAATGCATCATTCTATAAGTAGTATCTTACAGCAATTAGTAATCTATTAATTCAACTTGAAAGATTAATCCATTTCTCTTCTTTAGTTTCCAATTTTTGTTCACCTTATTTTGCCAACTAATCAAGCTACTCATTCCCAAAAAATTCAGATCTAAATTTAGCATTTGAAATTTGACATTCAAAAATCAAATCTTGAAATTTGAAAAGTTGCCAAACTGGGTTTTCACTTTAGTTGCATCCACAGTTAAAATCTGCCCCACACATCTCCCCCCACCCTACAAACCTCAGATACCGCATAGTTGCTTCCTCCACAAGGGTGCACAGTCTCCTTTACCATGCTGGGCATTTGCAATGTAGTATCCATTTATTTATGTAATCCCTATAGATGCATAGCTCCACAGATGACCTTAATCTATTGTATAGCTGAGATAGAGCTCAGTGCAACTATCTTTGCTCAATCAAGAGCTCCTTTGGAATTAATGTTGGTGACATAGCAATCTGTGTCACTTGGCAAACCACTTTGGAAAGCAAGTAACTTTTCCCAGCAGCTTGTCTGATGGCATCAAGCAGTCTGCTGGAGTCTGCCGACACCTCCCTGACTTACATCCTGTGTGACTTTGCGCCTTAAACAGAGCTGGCACCAAGGGTAGGCCCAGTGGAGCACATGCCAAGGGTCCATGCTCCGGAGGACCCACTGGCTGTCGCCCCCTGGAGCCGCTGCCCTTCTTCAGCCTCGCCCAGGTCTGGCTTGTGCACCCTCCTCTTGTTCTGGTATGCAGGCAATGCTGGCGGTGAGAGGGGCAACAGCTGTGCCTGGCTTCTAGCTCACAGCCACTCTGCCTTCCAAGGAAGCAAGCAGGAGCAATGATTGAGAGAAGGGAGAGCAGCAAGGGCAGCTGGTGACAACAGCAACGAGAAGGCAGCCACTTTGGGAGGGCCCTGCTGAGGCTGTCTCCGCCAAGGAGCCTTGGAACCCAGAGCAGCTTGGGCCCAACACTAGTGTGATGAACCCAGTCCGTGTCCTTCTTTTTATGAGTCCAGCAAGGCAGCAAGACCTTAAAGTGCTCTGTATGTCTGGCAGACTTCCTAGGATAAAATAATCCAATACTAATTGGGAGGAGAGAGGCACAGGGTAATGTAAATGAGAATGATGCACTACATTAATTTTTAGCTTTTATATCATGGAAGTATAATGCAAGCAGGACATATATGAACATTCCATGAGGTCACAAGAAAGGACACACTTTAACCTTTTATTTTTTCATTTCATTTTTAAAGGGCAAAGTACTTACATGGCAGGGGAGACACCATGGTCATGAAAATGAAAGAAATGCATCTATGCAAGTGTCATTCTGCCTAATGGCTTTTTAGAGACAGCATCCTTGGTCAAGGTGTGCTAAGACCCTTTTGTAAGGAGCACAGCCTTCTGATCCCAAGCCAGAAATTGCAAAGGCCAATATCCAATCCAAATTTACTCCTAAACAAAGGCGACAGGGACATCTCATGGTGCAGCTAAGCAAGAGGCTCCTGTGCCAGAGTTCATAGGAAGCAGAGATCACATCCCTCCCCTGCAACTAAGTCAAAAGCACAATAATAGAAGTAGCTAAAAAAAGAGGAGCCACTGGGGCAAAACTGAGAGTTTTCCTCAGGGCACCCCTAGCAACTAATTCAACATTTACCCATCACAGTAATATTGACTGAAGATGCTCTCCCGTTATCCATTCCAGGAAGGCACCAATCAACAAGCACATCAGTGATGTCAGGTAAGTGCAGATGGGACACGCACTGATTCAGTTCTTTTGAGTTGAACAGAGCTTCTTGGAATTGTTCCTACAAAGCCAGCTTACACCAGAAACAACCTCCGGCTTTTCCTAACTGTCAAATCCACCTTTAGTCTCTGTGTTAAGACTATGTTATTCCAGCCATTTCCCAGACTGATTTTCAGTCCACCCCTCCCCCTACATGTGCAACACATTGGGCACATGAGGATAATGGGCACTTATAACAAGCATCCCACACAGCCAACAGTCAGGAATGCAGACGTTCGCAGTCCAGACTGCCTGAAGGGCACTTGATTGAGAAAGGCTGCTCCAGACTAGAGAGAGACAAGAAATCAGTTTCAGTTCCTTTTGGATTAGGATCTACCCAGCTTGCACCTTGCAGACCAAATGTGAACTTGGACTCAATTTGCAGGTGAAGTCCATATATCCAAGCTGCAGTGTAATTTGTGGACCCAAAAATTGTGCATGAAAAAAATCATACTTCTGAGAAGATACAAACAAATTTGCTTTAATTATGGGAGAAGACCACATACAAGGGTGCATACAACTGGTGTGTACAATTGGAAAATATGCACAAAAACATGTATGGCTTTGCATGCAATAAGGAACAAGCAAACTCACAACCTGTGAAATCTGGAGACTTAAGAAGCATAATAAGCTTGAGTTTTGCTAATTAGCATATCCCTTTTCTAGACCTGTTCTTAATCTATGGGTAAAATTAAGCCCTTCTTACTTTCCTTAGTACTCCATTGTCCAAGCAATCCTCTCTTCCTGTCTGTCCGTGCTTTGGATCACAACTCCCACCATCCCTATCCATTAGACATGCAGGATAGAAGCTGATGAGAAGTGAAGTCCAAAGCTTCTAGAGGGCATTGGGTAGGGGAAGCCATTACAGAACATAGTTTAATAAAGGCTTCTCCAAAATGTATTTATTTGTTTTTATTATACATTTTAAATTGCTACACCACCCCAAATAGCTGAAACTCTTTGAGCAGTTTGCAAAATGTAGATCAGCACACTCTGTTATCTTGTGGAAACATTATCTGGTAACATTGCATCCCTTTCTGTTTTAAAATGTTACAGTTCTTGTTGGTGTACAGGAAATTGAGGAATAGCAAATACCAGCATTTCGAAAAAAAATCAAAAATGGAACAGCAAATATATAAAAATAGGATAGTATCCACACCCTGCACCCCAGGAGATATCAATTGCCCCTTTTCTGGCTATCCTCTGTAAAATCTCTAGGCTATATTTTATGTTCTTTAAAATCATCCTGATCTGGCCTAATGCTTTAGTGACATTTTGTATGCAAAAAGAAACTAAGGGATTGTCCTGGGCTGTGGAATAACGAAGTCTAATTAAAGAAAGGAGCTTACAATATGGGGATGCATACCCTGGCAGAAAAATGCAATTATGGAAGCAGAGTTAATTCTTGGCATATACAAACATGAGGGAGCTCGCTCGCTCAGAAGTTAGATGGTAATGAGCACCGCTAAGACCTCCAGGACAAAAGAATAATGTGCCCAGAGAAAAGAGCGGGGTGGAAGTAGCCATGCTGCAAGGTTGCTGCCTGTCAGAAAGGAGCCCTGGGAGAAAGACGTGGCTGACAGTTCAGAAGGCGGGGTGGGGGGGATGCAGGGGGGATCAGCCAGTGTTGAGCTTCAGGAGAGCACTGCTGTTTCAAGATTTAAGAACCAAAAATGATGTCTTGGCAGGAGCAAAATAATTTCCCATTTCTTTTAAAGCAGGGGTACAGACCCTGAGGCCCAGGGACCACTTCTGGCCTTCCAGGATTCCCCAGGTAGCCAGACCACTTTCCCCCTTTACCCCAACCACCAATGTTTTGGAGATTTCCAAAAAAGCATCTCTGAAAGGGGGTTCAATGCCACTGTTTCTAAATTCAGGATATGCTAGTTTCCATTCATCTGCCTCAGCTACTGGGTTGAAAGAATTAGATGAAAGAGCAACATTCTGTCCTGGAATGTAGGCCACCAAAACTAGATGTACTGTGGGGATTTCAGCTGAAGAAGCTGAAGGCAGAAGGAGTCCATCTTACTTTGTCTATCACAATTCCCCCAGAAGCCCCTCCTCCAGCCATGGTCCTTCTAGTCAGCTTACTTTTAGTCTCTTTTCCCATTACCCAATTAATTCCACCCAAATCCCACCCCACAACCTGGCAAGCTCCAGCAACTTCTGCCCTAACTTGTCCGTTTCTTCTTGGGCCCTCCTAGCATTCTGCAGATTCTGAACATTCCTCCCTGTCTTACCAGATTCCATGTCGATGCAGAGTTTGCACCTTCCCTTTACTAGTCGTGACTCGGGTGTGGCTGTAGCGGTCTTCACTGTGACTATGTGTCACACTTAAGAGTTTGTTATGCAAACCCCAAGGAGCAGTGAGAAGCAAGGGTTCCTTCCCTGATAATAATTTCTACTGCTTCGTTCCTTCTCACAGTGTTCAGTCCGGGCACATTGAATTGCTTTATCACAGAGATGAGAAGACCTCTGGCTCCTCAGAGTAACTTGTTTGCTATTTATTTTTTTAGCTGAAACCATAAGGTCTACATACTGGACCAATAGTGACTCAGGGGAGCAGACTGAATTAAGGGATGGGGTTCCCTAGCAAAAGCCTCAAAGCTGTAATTTGCTTCTAGCATCAGACTAGACTCTGGGTCTCTCCCACACAAACCCACTCCTGGTGTTTCTACAAGCATTCTTCAATTTAACAGGCCGATGTTGAAGGGAGAGGATCATTGTGCTGTTGCTAAATAAATGGGAGCTTACAAATCTACTGCATATGTCCCCTAAGTATACCAGGAGGTTCTGGTGTATCTTCTGCCCATCGGTGGTGTAGTGGAAGCTGGGTCAAAGTGTCGTGATGCTTCATTTCATTCTGTTTACAGCATTTTATAGTGCCCCAGAGCCAAAGTCCTCTGAGCATTTCATGCACCCACACAAAAAACTGAATACAGTGGTACCTCGGCTCATGAACTTAATCCATTCCAGGACTCTGGTCAAGACCCAAATTGGTCATGAGCCAAGTCAAATTTCCCCATAAGGTTCAATGTAAATAAGGTTAATCTGTTCTGTAAATATTTTTTAATCACAGAGAAGATGAGCACTATCATGGGCGCGCTCGGGGGGGAGATGGGTGCAATCGTGGGCATGCTGGGGGGGAGGCGGGCACGATCATGCATGCGCTCATGTAGGGAAGACAGGTGCGATCGCGGTCGCGCTCGTGCAGGGATAACAGGCGTGGTCTACCCCCTCCCTGAGCACGACCGTGATCGCTCCCATCTTCCCTGCATGAGCGCGACCATGACCATCTCCCCACCCCCTGAGCACGATCGCAGCCATCTCCCCTCCCCCCCAGCACAACCGTGATTGTGCCCATGCAGGGAAGACAGGCGCGATTGCAATCGCCACCCGATGCGGAGTTTGCATCCTGAGGAAAAAAAATTCTGAAATTTCTGTTCACTACCCGATTTGGTTGTGAACTGAGGCATTTGTGAGCTGAGGTACCACTATGGTATACAAAAGTTTAACATGAAAAATGTAAAAAACACATGCTGGCTGCAGGGAATGGAAGAGAGTTGATCTCTGAATTCCTGCTTTTGAAATTGAACCTTGGAGGGGTAAATCTAAGCCTATGGGGGTAGATCCTACAATCTTTAGGGTGTCCACCCAGGGTTCAGAGGGTAGCTCTTGTTGTTCAGACATTTCACAAATTTGCTTGAGTTGTCATGAGTTATCACCCACTTCATCACACCCTAAAAGTAGAACTGGAATTTTTGACCCGAACAAGACAGTTAAATGGGTAGTTTTGCTTAAAACAGGCAGATTTTTAGGGTCTTTCTCTATTACGTAGTATCCTAAGATTCACCAGTATTCTGTTTCCCTTCATAGAAGGATTAAATGTCAAGAGATTGTTCGATGTGCTAAACCTCTTTCTATAATCAACACAAGAGTTTGGGTCCTCATGCAGCTGCTGGCTAGTGCATTTACTACCATCCATAACAAGACAAGTCTGCGTAGCACAAAATCAATAGCACCTAGAAGAAGAAGGCAGAGTAACACTGCCAGGAGCCCAGCAACAGGGAAAGTGTTGGCAACAAGACAGCCAAGACTGGAAAGTGTCCTCCAGCTTGTCTGACAGTTTCTTGCTCCAGGAATCACCCCAGGACCATACCTCTCATTCCCCAGATAAACAGGAGCAAGTGTGAGGATGTGTGAGAAATCTGTTTCAGCTTGTTTCAATGATTTACTTTTCAAGCTAAACATAAATGCAATTTGTGGTTGAAGTCTATACATTTCTGAATTTGCAATTCAATTCATGGATTTCCTCCCCACACACAGAGACACAAATCAGTTGTATGCATACTCTGAAAAACATGCATGAAAAAGTATGTGTGTTTAAGAAATGCAAACAAATACACAAACTTGCTTACTCAATGAGGGAACACTGTGCAAATTTCAACTATGAAATGTGAAGAACTTTTGGACACTTGTGTTTTGCTGATTCTCACTTCCCTAGGCAAGGGCAAAGAGCAAATCTGAAAAGGGAAAGGATTTTGTGCCCGAGGTTAACACTTTTCTCTTAACACATCTCTTTCCAAACTCCCATCATTTGCATAAATCAGGACTGTTGATATCACTACTCGTGCATAGCTGAAACTGACCCTAGCAGTGAATAACCCTTTTTGGCTTGGCCTATATGTTTCATTTGCACTGCATTGTGTTTCATCTCTTCTGAAGAATGCCCTTTCCATGGGAGTCCGTCACTCAGATTCCTTAAAGATGAAAAGGCATGTGATTCACTCCTAAGACAGGGTGGCAACACTTCTTTCAGTTGTAGAATCAAATTCCACTTCAGAGAAGCTCTCTGGGGCCAAAGGTGATGCTTCAGAAAAATGAATGGGGCTAAAAATACCAAACAAAACAAAACAACAGTACAAACCCAGGACATTTTAAGCAAAATCTCTTACTGCCGGTAATTAAGTCATATGGGAAACATTTCAACCTTTTAGAAATGTGGGCGGGGGGGCGAATTGCACAAAAGTCAAGAAGCCTCTAAATGATTAGTGTTTGAAGAAAGGGCCTGGGGCTTTGGGGATGAGTCTGGCCATCTGGGGAACTCTGATGGGCTGGAGGGGTGTCCCATGAGTGCTATATTTGCCCGTATGCCAGGGCTGTGGTTCTGCACCCCTGTACTGAGATGTCTTGAGTGCCACAAGGGCAAGGTGGAACTTTGAAGCTGTACGAGGAAATGCTGCAGAAGTGACCTGGACATCAGACAGCCCAGTCAGGGGCCAGAACACGGCAGCCAGAGGGCTGCCTGGGCATGGAGCCAATCCAGAGTCAGGAGAGGATGGAGCCACTTCATTTTAACCACCCTTTACATTCTGGGTGACTCATCATCAAGGCAATGCCTTTAACGAGCACTTCCTTCTCCAGCGATCTCCTGGGGATCTCAAATACTGTGTTTACTTCTAGAAATGAACATATCAAAACAGGCTATGTTTGAAAGAGTTTCTCTTCAAGCCACTTGAACATTGCCCATTTGACCTTCCGTAGTTCTATGTGCACAGCAGAACAGCTCCTGTATGCATGAGAGCAGTTGGAGCAGGCCAATAATAATCAGCTTTTTAAGAAGAAAATGCAAAGGAATGAAGCACTAGAGGAAAGAAGAATAACTTCTTCAGCTGTCCACAAGGCTGAAGTCCTCTGCGTTCCTCTTCAAAGCTCACTTCACCTTGTTTGCATTCCCAAATCTGAGCATCTTATTGGTCCCAATGTTCACTTTCCCCTATAGGACAAAGTATGAAAATATGGGTCACTGAGAACTTGCATAAGGGCACACATTGAACTTAAATACACATTTGCAAAACTTTTCTGAGAATTACATTCCTGCTCACATTCAGGGTGGGGAACATGGGTGTGTTCACATGGTTTGCAAGCAGAAATAAAATTTGCATATATACTCTACAGACAGTTGGATTATGGCTCCAATGATGTATTCCAAGGCCATTTAGCCTTCCATATTCTCCTTGTCAACTCCAATGGGAACACCTCTCAGCACTGGGAATGGGGGCAGGGAACATTTTACTGCGGCATAAGGAATTCTATTTGTAAACTGTTTTGAAATCTGGGATAGTGAACAACCCACAAACACTTTAAATAAATAGATATTCTTCCCAGGAAAAGGAAAATACATTGTGGACTTACAGGGATGGGCATGGAGTTAACAGCATCCTCATCATCCACTTAATATTCATTGTTCTAAATCAGCAAGCCAGTGGTACAGCTAGGTCTTAGCTACTCTGTTCACCAATAGATCCACATTTTCCCGTCTTTTATGGTGTACTTCTATGGCCCCCTGACATTGCCTGGAGGACCACAGGATTTTTCAGAGTTCAAGCACTGAAGTCCTCTGACTCCAGTACTCTGTCTCCAAAGACCAGACACTGTCCTGCCTCTTTGCAAGAGGGGAAGAAAGAATCACACCAGCAGCATGCACTCCATAGTCACAGCATGGGGGGGTGGGGTTCATCCCAAGGGGCAGAGTGGGGAAGAGACTGGGACCATGGAGTTGCACCAGTTCCAATCAGAACTCTACCCTCTTTCCCTGCCCCCCCCCCACTGGCCCTAAATCTGGATGGCAAAATGGTCTGGGTGCAAGGCACAGTGGACATGAAGGTAACTGCCACCCCACCTCACTTGCATGGGGTGCTCACAGTCCTCTAAGTTCAGAGGCTTATGAACATCCGCCTCTGGAGCAATAAGACTGCACCATCTGAGTTTTTGTTCCTCCCTTAAGCATCATTCTACTCCCTTCCGACTTTCTATTCCCTTCAGGAACAGGACTAGCCATGAGAGGCATTCAAATATGTGATCTGCTGCCTGCAGTGTGAACTGCTATACCTCCTTTTACCTCCAAAAGGAATTTTCCATCATTCACAATTATGTCTAATGATGTCAGAGGATGGTATTAAAAGAATGTGAGTATCTTTCTAGAACTGAATATTAAAACAAGATGCATCTGAGCATGGGGCCTGCTCATAAGTTCTGGTCATTTTGCCATTCTGAAAGAACAATTCAAGCTAAAACAGTCCATCGAGATAATGCATATGTAAAACAGGAATCACATTTGAAAAGGATCCTATTTTTCTCAAATGGTTGCCAAAGGGGCTTATACCTCCTGTGCCAAGACATTTGCCATCCATTCACTGTCACAGCTATTTATGAGCAATGGTTGCAAAAGCTCCTTGCAGAGCAAGAAATAAAACTCCAGCAAGTTGATCCTCGTCCAGAGTTGTCACAATAGCTTCTACTGCTTTTCTGGCTGCTGTAATTTTGCTCAGCACAGAACTAAAGATATGCGGAACAGGAATAATCATGCTACTTTCAGGTTCTCAGCTCAGAGCCATGCAGGATCCTGGGGAACCAGCAATTAATGGTATGATGAAAGGGTGCTTGCAGATGGGACTAGTACATAAGGCCATAGTGGTTTCCATGGCTGTGGAGGCTCCTTTCCCACAGTAGAATCCCACTGATTTTTGCCACCAGAGGTGCTCACATTTGGAAGCACTGGCTGTAGAGTGGCCACTTAGGAATTGCTCAAAAAGAGGACACTTGTTTGCAAAAATGTGCACACAGTGTACAAATGTTCGTGAGAATTTTTGTATGCAGAGTTGGAAGAACTCTGAATTTTGAAGACTAACACAGAGAACATTATGTCAAACATGCCAAACTTTAGGAAAAACAATCAGAAAATTTTAGATGAACCAAATTTAAGATTGGGAAAGTGACAAACTGAGAGCAACTGAACATGATGCATTGGTCCATTCTAAGCCATGGAATGGTAGCACTTCCACATGGATAACTTTAGAGTACTTTATATGGTGATTTTGAGTACATTGGGGATTAGCAGGTTAGTGCTTTCAATGCAACTCACAGTTTTGGATGCAGAGTTTGGAAAACTATGAATCTTGAAGAATAATTGAGCTTGCATGGTTTGCATATTCAGTTCAACACAGTGTGAAAGTGTGGAATTAGATATATTCACATTAAAATGTCAACAGAACTAATCCCCCCACCCCCAACCTTTAAATTTGACCTGCTATACTTGCTTTTTCCAGCAAAGATTCAACACATACATTTGAAGAACAGGTTGTCTGATTTGTCACAAGCATGGATGAAAATGTGATGTGTCATCACATAATTTCTTAATGTGCTTCTAGTAGCACCATGCAAAATGTGAAGCTGTGATATTATTCAAAAGCCAACTACCTCCCTAATCATGTGAACATTTTCCCTCGGGCCCTAGCTTCACATTCAGTCATGTGGCTGCTTCATGCTCCCAGTGAAGAAAAAACCAAATTGAGGCAGAAATTTGCTTGGGTACAGAAACAATAACTACAAAACAAGTAACAATACATGTTTCTAAGGGTTACTTTTCTTAAGAAAATACATGCAAGAAGATAGACAGTGTTGTTCCTTCTTGCTTTTTTCAGATATTTTGCAAAGAAAATGTGGATTTAAATGCATGCAGTCTATTGATCTGTGCTCTTTCTCTGAACTAAGGTAATGGTACTTACATAAAGTAATGCCGAATCTTTGCTCATACAAGTTTTCAGGGACAAAGGGAACAGTGAGAATGCTAAATACCACTGGCTGATGGAGGAGCCCATATAGATCATTTTGCATTTTTAAGGGATGTCTATGTGGCTGTTCACAGCCATCATCTTCCCAGTCTTTGCTGCTCTGTATATACTTTAAAAAAAAATAGGAACACTAGCCCTAACCCTGCAGTTCAACCCCATGCCTTAGCCATGGGCCTTTGAGGGCAAAGAGAGGAACCTACCTACTCTCAGTGATGTTATGAAGTAGTCTTTGGCTACAAGGATTACTGGAACTTAAGAAGGCACCCGCATTCTCCAAAGGGGAGGTTGTAAGAGGAGGGTTTCTTCTGAGGTGGCACTCCAATTGTGGAACAGCTTGCCATCGGAGATTTGGCAGGCACCTGCTTTATTGAGTTTTAGGCACCTGGCAAAAACTTTTCTCTTTCACCGCACTTATGGCACTGCTTAAACTATTTATTGACAGCACTGGTTTTAATTTTAATTCTATTTACTAATTTACATTTTGTTTGATTGCATATATTACATCTTCATTGTTTATTTATTATAACTTTTTAACTGCATTATTTTATTAATGTTATTGTTGATTTTTATTGTAATGGCTGCCCAGAGAGCATAATGCTAATGGGGTGGCTTTTAGACGACAGGTTCGAGAAGGCTAAATTGGCCAGCTTTTTCCAGTCTCAAAAGTCCTGAACATGTTGGGAGCATTACTCCACTATCATCCTGCCTGGTGATCAGACTCCTGGTGTCAGAAGTCCCCTTGGGTAGAAAATCTGCCTGGAAACTCTCAGGATAATGGCCTTTAGTGTGGTGGCTTCTCTTGGATGGAATGGCCTCCCAGCTGAGAACAAACATGACTTTCTGCTTTATGCCTGAAGAGTCAGTTTCAGCCACTGTTTTATTGAACTGCCTGGCTGTACCATGACTTCTGCATTTCGTGTCCCAATTTATTGCACAACTGCCCTGATAACTCCCAGTGTGGGGCAGTTCACAAATGCTCTAGTTTCTGTTCTATAGTCTCTGGAGCATGCAGGGATTGCAGTTTCTGCATGCCTCAGAAGAGCCTGCTAACTGAGCTGCTTCATCACAAGGCAGTCTTAGAACTTCCACTTAGAAAGACACAGTTAGCACTTCAAGAATCTTTGCAAGTTGCAGTGGGGACCCAGGCAGCAGTTTCCTTTTTCCAAAAATCAAATAGTCTTGTCACGACTCAAAGTGGGGACTTGATTGTCATCTGTAGTGCTGCTCCTGGATGGGATGCCCCATGGGAAGAAGGCAACATCAGGAGATGGTGACATTTCACAGCCATGTCTGAGGAAAGAAATATGGCTCCCAGCACCCCCTTTCACTGTGATGATTTCAAATCATCCCCATGGACCTTTCTGTCTGAAGAATACTGACAGGCTTCAGGCATCGTAAAAGCCCCTGACCCCCTAATTTTAAGGAAAAGACCACCACAAACATGTAAAGCATGTTGGAATTTATGTACCTGGGCACCACAGTTTAATCAAAGATGCAGACAAACTGGAAAAGGTTTGGAGGAGGGCAACACAGTGATCTAGGGACTGGAAACAAAGCCCCATGAGAAGAGATTGAAAGAACTGGGCATGCTTAGCCTTGAGAAGAGAAGGCTGAGAGGAGATATGATAGCACTGTACAAGTACTTGAAAGGCTGTCACAGAGGAAGGATGGGATCTCTTCTTGATCATCCCAGATTGCAGGACATGGAATAATGAACTTAAGTTACAGGAAACCAGATTCAGTCTAGATATCAGGATAAAATTCCTGTCAGAGCAGAAAGACAGTAGAACCAGTTGCTCTGGGAGGCTGTGGGTTTAAAGCAATGCACATATTGGCTCAGATCCAGTGTCTGCTTTCCAAAGGAGGAAGGGGCCTTTTACAAGAGGAAGGCCTATGCCTGCAGAAGATCCTTCCACCTGAGTTTTGGGGATGTCCTTTCCCACACACCCTTTAGCTCACCCCATTCAGCAGGATCTCCTGACTCTCCATGTAGCATTTCCAGGGAGCTGGAGGGGTTGCCATGAGAAGAGGAGGTGGAGAAGTCCACTTTTGCCAACACAATTGATCCAGTGTAAATCAAGATCCCACCCAATGCACGTACCATTTTCAGAGAATATACACATTTAAATAGGTGTTTTGGAGAAAATATACAGATGACTTTTGCAGGGGAAATGCATATTTAAATGTCTATGCAAAGAAGCATTTTGGGATTATTATGTTGCAGAAAAGCAGACCAATGTGGAAATCAAACTATGTGCCAAAGTACAGGCAAGTGACAAAGGTCAGAAACACAGATCCTTAGGACCAGCCTTGCCTTGCCTTGCCTTTCCTACTCAACCCAGCATGACCAGAGCTGCCCTTTCCATGGGGGCATTTTAAATGTGGGACTAAGTGGCAGTTTTACGCTTTGGACTAACTCAGAATGGTAACAGAAGTTTTCTTATTGAAATTCGTGTGCCACTGTCAGCAGTTTATGCCCATTAGGGAAGTAGCATGCTGAGAATATTTGGGAATAAATTGGCAATTTTCTATCCTACCAGTAATTACCCAGTTCACCACTTTAGTAGTTCCATGTAAATATATTTTTACAACCACACCAGTGTATAATTGGTAGAATTCAGCATATTAGTTCCATAAATAAAATGGAAATGGATGCAATAAACCCTTTGCTTTGCTTCAGCAGATCCATGCCGCTTCCTGTGCCTCGGCTTAAGCCTTGCCAATTAGCTCAGATGACTGAGTGATCACTCGAACTATTAAGAAATAACAAGGCAGAGGCACCAATTTCTGAGGCAACAAGATTACGCACTCAGCTAAGTAGACTGGCACAGGTTTACCTGAAGGCAAAATAGAACCAAAGCCCTTCAACATTTCACTGGAGGGAGGGGAGAGGGAGGAAAGGAGACTCCAAGATGAATGCAGAAAATAACCACAGCTGCTCTGTAGGTTGCTGTGGTAAAGGAGCTGTTCTGTACACACATAAACATCTTTGCTCTAATTTGATAGCCTGCAAATTTTTCTCCTGATACCTCTAAGGATATTATTAAAATAATTCCAAGAATCCATAATAATCATACATGTATTACAATTGTAAGAATCTATGATTTAAAGCATGATTCGAAAGGCGAAGCAAAGAAATGGCAACAGCTAACAGCAGCAGGATTTGAACTCTCTCCCACCAGACAATCTCTTGATGCTTTGGATGAAAACTTTCCCAGCATTCCTGATCATTGGCCATGTAGTTTGAGACTGATGGGATCTGAATTCCAAAACAGCTAGCCTGGGGGATGCCAGCATATGCAGATAGTCCTCAGAAGTCCCAGGATGGGGGGCAGCGGGGGGGGGGGGTTACCTTTCAAACATTGTCTAGTGTGAAATGGGAATGGGGGTAAGTTTACTAATCCTAGCACTAGAGTGCCACAGAGTTTATCTCCCCAAAGTTTCTAGAGCTAGGCTAAAATAAACAAGTGTGTGGAAGCCTAGGACAGGAGTATGGAAGTTTTGGTTGGCCAGGAGTTTGTTACATGATTATGTCCATCAGAATTTCTGTGATTTCCATAATCTAAGGAGACCTTCTTAGGAGGCAGCTCTGAGAGAATGCTGTGGCTCTCTGCAAAAGCTCTGTATACATTGATTGCAAATGGAGTCTTGTTCTAAAGAGTCTCTCCCCACTTTTTACCATGCCATTTTTCATTACAGTGGTGGTACACTGAGCTCAATTAGGGAAACCTCTTAGCTGCAAAAAGTTTTCTTGGGAAAGAATATATGCTTGTTCTCTGATTCAGTATACAGGGCACTGTAACTTTTTGAAGATTTCCAGGGGCTAGACTGTACCTGGATGAACAACCCCAAGCAAAGAACACAATGTAAATGTAAAGCATGTAAAGCACAATGTAAAGCATGCAGATGCAGGCTTTAAAAAAAAATCAGTGTGCTGAAAAAATGTTGCTCTGCATCTCAGCATTATGGCATTATGGCACATATGCCAAAACAGAAACAGACACCTGTATCAGTTTTCCTTTCTCTCAGTTTTTCCTTTTTTGAGATTTAAATATCCTTAAGTTTATGATAATTTTCCCAATCTTAAATTTGGTTTGCCAATAACATTCAACCACTTTTGTTTAAATTGGTGTGAAATTGATATATATTTTGGTGTACATTTCTCCTAATATATCATTTTTGGAAAGGTTTTGTCTGAATATAGTGCATTTTACACAATATTTGCATTACAATACAGACTTTTACCCACACATTATCTCCAATATATGCATTTTATATGTATTTTTGAATAGAGAACTCGGTGAAGTGCAAATTGTAAAAGATAACTGCACTTCAGTTCATTGTTGGTTCAAAATGTAAAAATTAGGTAATTTTGCAGTAAAAGGTACACCAAGACTATAGCATCAAGTGAAGATTTCCATGAGTGAAAAAGCTTCTTAAAGCAAAGGCTAAGTTAGAAGTTTTACAGTCCCTTAAACCCACGCTGTACCATCTAGAGAGAGAATGGAATGTGATGAGAGTGCGTGTGTTCAAGATAAGGACCGGCACGTTCTGCGTGTCAGCTCTGCTCAGAGGAGTTCACTGTTCGACCCAGCTGGACTAAGCTGATAGCATCAACTTAAAAGTATAAAATGGCTGGGCTTTCCAGCTCCCGTGTGTGTCAGAACAGCACTGCTACTGGTCACCCACAGTCCCGATGGATCATCGAAAGGGTCTATTGGCTGTGAGTGTGTTGCATGAATGCGAGTGTGAATGAGGCCTCTTGATATTGTTGCTGATGATTGTTGAACTTGTATTCTTATACTTCTGTATTCTTTATATCATAGAATAAATGTCACATGCATAGTGTTTAAATCCCATATCTGGCGTTCAGTCTCTTTGAAAGGAGCTTTCCTTGGAAACCTGATAGTCTCCTCTTTACTGAATCAAGGACCGCTTTAGCATGGTCACACTTAGAGAAGAGTCGTGTGAATCATGGGATGTTGATACCTCACAAATAATGTATCTTCCATTGATTTCAATGGTTCTACTCTAAATATGAGTAAATCTGAGTAAGTGATCGGTTGGATGTTTGCATCATTTTTTGATAGGAACTCACCACATTTGCAGATTTCTCCATAAATGGCATGGGGTGAGAAGAAGATTTTTGAAATAATAAAAGAAGAAATTGGGACTGACAGATTCATCTGTATGGGCAGGGCACTTTGGATCTTTAGCTCGTAAGGGTACAGTTCTATGGAAGTTTAGGAACTAAAAAGCCCTACAACTCCCATACTGCCTTTTTCCAGTCTAAACTTGAATAGAATAGTGCCTTAAAATTCTGCTTTTGAAATCCATCTAGATTCCACCATGTTTGTGGTGCAGAATTAGGGTTGCCAGTTCTTTTTTTCCAACAGATTCCTAATCTTTAACAAGCAGGTACAAGATAGTTGGAAGGAAGCACTGTACCTATTGAATTGCAGCAGCAATTGGTGAAGGAATTTGTTGGGTTCACTGTTAAATGGAGACAAAGCAACATTTGCAAATTTCTGCAACGACAAAGCAGAAACAAGTCAATTGTTTTGTAAAAACGGGAGAATGAAATAGATACATTCTTCCATCTCTTTGTCTGATCCAGCTTAGGTCCTGTGCTTGAACTATTTGTGTAATCATCCTTTGAACCAGCATAGTCTAAACTCAATAGCAGTGACATGAACTATAAGATGGCAATGCTTCTGAACTTTTGCAAAATATTTTCCTCCCAAATGAGTGATGACAGTTAAACCTATACAGGCCTAATATATAGGGAACATATTTCCACATCAGAGGTTATGGCCCAGGGGGTAGGGTTCAGCACTCTTCTTTCTAGAAGTACTCTTTATGCATATATAATAATTTGGGTTAGTATGTTCTCTGATTTCCCTGAAATGTTCCTGGGGGGATCAAAATATCACAATATTGCAAGAAACAACAAGCCTCATATTTTTCATTTCACTTGTTTAGAACAATTATACCAAAACTGAACCATTTTGCATGTTCAAACCCCTTGATAGTGCCTCTGGACTACAATTAGAAAGTGAAATATCTTGGTTTTAGTGTCCTTCTGTTGCTTTTCAAACACAGACATTTCCATGTAATGAATCTCTACCTTCTCCCTTGTTTAATAAATATGTGATCATATTATTTTCTTCTTCTTTACTTTGGAAGCTGTTCTGTTATGCAAATAGCTGGACTAAACAAATGAAAATGGGCTAAGAATTTCTTCTGTCCCTTTGAGAAGTATGAAAAGCAAGCAGTGTGAAAGAGCTGATTAATATTTGCTCCCAAAGTGCAGCGATGGACCCTCTTGCGGCCTCAAAGGCTGAATTCCACTGAAGAAACTCTCAGGCTTGTGTTCCAGAGGTGGGTATTGCTAAAGGAAATGGGGGCAGAGCAAAACTCCCCTGAAAAATATCACCATATTGTACCTTCAAGTTCTTCCTGCCAGTAACTGAGCCTTGGGAGAGGCATTTTTGCTTTCAGAATGAGGTGGGTGGCTTTACAAAGCCTGGGAAATCATCAAAGGACTGGTGCTTGGAGGAAAAGAAATGCAGCCAGAGAAAGGCAGTATGGCATTCAAAAGAGGCATGCAGCCAGGAAATGCAGGCATGCTGTAAGGTTAGAATGACCAGAGGCAGATGAAGAGGTTCAGCGGTTATGTAGAAGAGAGCCTTTAATGTCTCTTGTAAGGAATGGGTGAGATAACTGGTACTTGTAGGACCCTGTAGGCAACTATTGGAGGTAACGATGATGCCAGCTGTAAGTCCTAGACCAGAATAACTTATTTTAGGAAGTGGAATACACCGTAGCAACCTTGTCTTGTAGGTAGTTAACAACCCAGTCCCAAGCTGGGAAGGCTTAAACATCCCAGTTTGGCTGCCATTAGGGATGAGTGAAGATATCCATATTTGGCACAGAAAGAATTTTAGACTTTTCAAGGGAAGAGTCTAATTTCTCTATCCAGGCCCAGGGCTTTGAGAGTTTTGCTTTTAAAAGTCTGACTTTGAATCCTTGGGTGCTCAGGGATTCAAAGTGCTGAATTAAGCTAGCCACCTCTTTTTTTCCAACAGGCTTCTTGTCTTAGTCTGCTCTATGTTAAGCAGATACAACATGGTCTTCTCCATGCTGGAATATTTTGGCCGGTATAGTAGGGCAAGGATTTTGTTTCAGCTCATCATACTGAGGAGAGAAAGAAGTTGACACTAAAAAAAAAAAAAAAAACAGATGTGGGAGAATGTGAAATGGAAGTATTTGCCCATCCCCAGCTGCTACATGTGTCTTATACCTAAGACTCACCCCCACCCAAAAACAAAATCCAGTCTCACAGCTTTGACATCAACTTGAATTGTGGAACTTAGGACAGAAGTGAAATTTTATTTTATCTATTCAAGTATTTATAGACCATCAAAATAGCCACATGGCTCTCTGGATGATTTACAAGGGTTAAATTTAAAATACAATGAGATAAAAGACATAAGAATCCATAAAACATTAAAAATAAGTTCAATAAATAAAAGCATTACTGTATTGTTCGCTCTATAAGACGCACTTTTCCCCCCCTCAAAAGTAAGGGGAAATGTCTGTGCGTCTTATAGAGCGAGTGTGTGTGTGCCTGACGCCCAGGACACTGCCGGCCTGCCTGCACCACGTGGCACCACATGGCTGGCACACACTCGGCGTGCCCTGCTCCGCACCCCCCCTCCGGCGCAGGTAAGAGCTGTGCCGCTCAGGGGGAGAGGTGCGGAGGAGGAGGAGCCGCCGGCTTTAACCTGCCAGCCGCATGGAGAGACAGACTGCTCACCCCCACCGCCTGGGAAGACCTGCCACCGCTGCCGCGCCACCCGGAAGACCACCGCCGGCACGCTGCCGGCCCCACGTGGTACCACCTGGCCGGCACGCGCTCGGCGCCCCCTGCTCCGCCCCCCCCCCCTGTGGCACAGGTGAGAGCTGTTAATCACAGGTCGGTGTGTGTTTTCAAATGGCAACCTGTCTTTTAATAAAGCCCATGGGAAGTGATGGGGAATGTGCCTGTGATTATTAGGTAGCTTTCCATAGATCAGTTATCTGTTAGTTGATCAGACACATTTTTTTAGGATCAGTGGATATTTGAACAGCATTACCTTTGTGTATGAAGTTTATTCTTCAAAGGCTACTTAGTCCGCTGTGTGTTTGATTTACCGTACAATATCTCATTTTTTGTCAGAAGTTTTTTCTATTATTTACTAGTAGCGCAGCGTGTACATTACTGGCTTTTTTAGATTTGTTATTGGATTGTCTGCAGCAGCTCTTGTATAACTGGTGTAGATTGTGGATTCCTTCAATAATTCCACTACTGACTAAGAAAGTGATGTCAGTGATTGTGAGCAACAGAGCTTCATAAATTCTGACTCTAGTGATGATGAGTTCTATGGATTCAACGAAAACTAGAAGAATACTCAAACTTAAAAGTCTCTCTTTTGTTAATGACAGTGATGATGGTTCTTAATGCCACTGTTGACTGCTGTTCACTTTACAAGGTTAAAATACGGTATTACTGTATTCTGTTATAGCTTATTAAATAGTTTAGTAAACCATTTGATTCAGAATATTTTTTTTCTTGTTTTCCTCCTCTAAAAACTTGGTGCGTCTTATGGTCAGGTGTGTCTTATAGAGTGAAAAATACGGTAATTACACCAAAAGGACAGCAACAGTGCTAACCTCATACAGTGGCCAGTTTGGACACATTTTATATTTTTGAAATACCCATTACAAGTTTAAAAATCATAAATTAAAATACTAACTTTAACAATAAAATTAAAACTGTCAATAATTAAAATGCCCCAAAAATAAACAACTCTTTGCCTGGTGCTGAAATGAGTACAAAGTAAGGGCCTGACACATATCTCTAGGGAGCCAATTCCAAAGATTGGAAATTACCCTCATTCTCTCAAAACCCCTCCATCTCCATTTGCATAATATGAATTTGTGAGAGAATTCTTTGATGATTTTGAGATGGATTTGAGAGAACAATTTCACAGGAAAGGATGTTCATTTTGGCAGCAGGTTCCTCTCTCTCTCTCTGTCTCTCTCCCTCTCGCCCACTCTCTTTTTCTGTAAGTATTTGTTTAAAAACCAAAAGCAGGGCAAGAAGCTCTCTGGATGCTGATTTCACCTCAGAAAGCTTGTGGAAAGATGCTACCATTCTACATTAAAAGATGGATTACAATTCATTACAACCATTCTGACTCTTGCAGTATAAAAGATTAACAAGACATATAAGTCAAGGTATTTTTTAAGTCAAAGAATAACAACATGACATTTTAAATATATCCATTGAGAGTCTCAGATTACAGTTTTCATGGCTGAGTGCTTTTTAGGCTTATGCACCAGCTGTAACACTACCTGGACAGAAATAGCCTTGCCACAACAACTAATTGCATGCAGATACCCGCTCCATTGGCTTCCTCCAGCCTTGTATGTGGAGCTGTCTTTGGAAATGGTCCAGATATTTCAACTAGTCTAAAATACTGGCAGCAAGACTATTAACTGTGATTGGTTGGTCAGATCATATTACACTAGTCCTTTGCCATCTATACTAGCTTCCAGCCTGTTCTCAGGTCCAATTCGAGGTGCCTGTTTTAACCTTAAAAGCCATCTTCAGGGAGCCTTTGGAAGCATGTGTTAGAGGCTTCTTGGTTGTGACACCCCAGTGATGCAGTGACCTTCCAAGAGATGCTCACCTGGCACCTGCACTGCTTTTGGCATCAAGTGATGAAGACTTTAAAGAAATCTCAGGATTTACCTTTTAAATCTTTCCACCTTTTATTACTCTATGATACCAGTGGTACTTTTTGTGAATTTCTGTTATATTTCCTCTGATGCTGCTTTTATGTTGTTTTAGATTTTTGGTTACTTTTGTAAATTTTCATATGTAATAGTTTTTCTTTTATTGAAAACCACCCAGGAAACATTGTAGTATCAAATAGCATACAAATGATACAATATATTGCAATATAATATAACCATAATATATTCAAAGAGAATAATTCCAACTCTAGTGCAAGGAGCTAATTCTCAACTATTACTTGCCCATTATTGCTACCTTAACATACAGAGTTGTCACATTCAATACATTCACCCATATCTATACCTGTACATAGGCACATGCATCACTTTTCATTGCTTTTGGTCACTGTTGGTTTTCCCCCTTGTTTCTCTACTAGACAAGGATGGGTGGATGAAGCAGAAATAGCCCTGGAACTCATGAAAATAATGCAATTGGTCTCCAGTGTGTGAGATCTTGTTTACTGAGCTTGCAAGTAATTCATTTTCCTTCTCCTACAAGGAGAAACATTTTCCTCTGGAAGTCAGCAAGTTAATTAGATCTGATATTTTGAAAAGAGCAGAAGCACTTCTTTCTGAAGCAGAATGAATCTCCAACCAACACTGTATTTTAAACTAAATGTAAGCATATATCCTGAGAAAATTCATCAGACAGATTGTGAGTTTTCGTGGGATTTAGTGGTGGTGGGGTCTGAGTGTTTCTCTTTTTCTTTCCCCCTCCCTCTTGCTCAACTAGAAGCAGTCACTCTTTAAATTAGAATCAATTTACCACTTAATACCTCACTGCATGTGCTTTGTTTTGCTGCTGCTAAGCAACCTTTTGTTCCCCTGACTTCTGAGATCCATATCAGCCTAGAAAGTGTTCAGAGATGATGGGACATGTAGTCCTACAACATCTGCAGGGCCACTAGATTCCCACCTGTGTGTAAAACGTGGCACTTTGAAGTCACCAACGAATTGTATGGAATATGGAATATACAATTTGTTGATGTAGTGAATCTCTTCAGCCAGTTTGATCCAGGGGCATCATGGTGGCAAAACACCTGTCTGGTCCAAAGAGGAAGTTAGGATGGTGCTGAGAAAAATCGCATTCCCAGAACAGTGGAACAATGCATTTGCAACAAGCACTGCAAACAAGAGGCTGTCTTCTTGAGATACGTGAAAAAGAACACAAAAAGGAGGGAAGCAGTCTTGGTTCAGCTCTAATCAGGGCTCAGTGAAATTGTCTTTCCACTTCATTTTAAATCCAATCTGTTTCACTGTAAGAATTTGCCAGAATCCAGAAATTTCATCTTTTCTGGGATGGAGATAATTTGCGATTAAAATGATTCAGCTGTGAGAGAAACTGCAACTGACTGATTCATGCTTTCAGACTGTAGCCTTTGAGTGCTCAGCTCTTAAAAGTCTGGCTTTAAATCTCTGTGGAATCAGCCATGTCTGCAGCAATTACAGTCGCCACCTCTTTTTCCTGCCAGGACCATCATCTTGAACAGCGACATGACAGGCCAGTGCAACATGGCCCAGGTCATGCTGAGAATCGTTTGTACCTGCTGACTTTGGCCACATGCAGATGGGTAAGACTGCTGTTCCAGCTTTGGTGAGAATTCCCCAAAATCTGGCAATCTCTTTATATCTGGGCTGGAAAGATTATTAGATAATGAACCTGGGAGGAAAGGGACAGCCAGCTCCATCCATCCCTGCTCTAATTGAAATGTATTGCTCATCATCTGTAATAGAGAGCTGCCAGGCTCAACAGGAAACTAAACTCTCATGCTGTAGGGCAGATGGGAAAAGCTGGGGAGCTGCTCCTGCTGCTGGCCTTTTTCTGAGCACAGAAAGAGGGCTCAGATGAACCCACTCATGCAGTAAAAGTGTGCTCAGTCACAGGACTGCATGGTCTAGATAGAGATCCTCAGCAGCGGGGAATGGACCTGTCAGTTTTGCTTTCCTTTTACATTTCAACAAGCCCAAAACAACCATCAGCTTCCTGTCATCTTAAATATCCACTGTGAACATTTGGGCAAATTCTTCCTAAAAACTAACTGGGAGAAAATCCTCACCCTTGTTTGTAACTGCCTGCCATACAGCTGTTAAAGAGGAAGAGCTTTTCATGGGGGGCAGGAGGCGCGGGAGGTGGCAGTACTAATTCAGTACCATATATCTGGTATTATACACAAGGATTCAGACTTTTAAGAGCTAATAATGCAAAGTTACTTCTTAAAAATCTCAAATCCCTTCTATTCCAAATGTTGACAAATTCTTGCCAAAAATGAACCAAAATAATGCCCTGACTCCTTTGTTTAAAAATCATAGATCTGATAGAAATGGAGGAAGGGGGACATTACATGCATATAAGGACAGTGCACCTATATGGAAAGAGATGGTTTTGAGAATGGAAGCTTTGGTGAAAGCAGCAGGACAAAGAGAGCAGGACCAAAAGGGAAGAAGGATGTTTTTATGGTGATATTTTATAGATTGCCCACCCAACCAAGAAGCATGGATGGCACTTTCCTAGTACAGATGAAAACTTTCACAGCTTGAGCCAAAGAAGTAATAGGGATTTTCAACAATCCCGATCCTTGCCAGAAGTCTAAACCTGCTAAGAATCCAATGCTACAATCACATAGGTTTTGTCTTGTTTTGCCAAAACCTCCATATCTCAGAAGGCTGAAGAAGGAATAGGAGGACTGGCTGAAGCTGGGAGTCAGACTAGATGGCCCGGGAGACCCCTTCTGACTCGCTCTGTTTCTGTTTCTTCTTAACCCTGACCAACAGGGAGAACTGGTTGATGAAGTGGAAGTGGCAGGAATTTTGGAGGCATGCCACCTTGAAATTCAAGGGCTGTGAAAACTGAGTGAAGTCAGACATAAACCTTGGACCCAATTACAAAAAGAGAAAAGGTAAACAGGTCCCCATGGCAAACAAACAAACAAACAAACAATCCTGAATAGAAAAAGAGTTCAGGTGGGATGGGACATCCTGAGCACCAAATAGAAAAAATGCACTTGCAAAATTACTCCCATGGGAAGGAAAATGGGGAATATTTAAACCAACAAGTGTTGCTGCAAAGGACATCTCTAATGAGCAGAGAGTCAGAAGGAACCATACAAGAGATGAGACATATAACCAAGGAATACATAGAGAAGAGCCCAAATCTCTGAGTAAGGTGAAGTTTCAGAATGAGCTAAGGGTAGCGAAGCATGCTAAAAACCACATAAAGGAATTCTATGGCTTTGTTAAGAGCAAGAAGATTCAGGAAGAGGTAGGTTCATTGCTTAGGTTCAGATAAGCAACCTGAAGTTCCTCAGCTGTTTTAGGCTACAATTTCCATAAGCCCCAGCCAGCATAGCCAATGGACAAAGGCTCTGAGAACTGTAGGCCAAACCATTTGAAAGGCATCAGATTGCCTGTCCTTAGAGTAGGTGGCTATTGTTAATGGTGGTGGTGATACTGTGGTCCTCTATGTGCTAATCATCTGACCTTGGAGGAACCCCTGCCCCTACTTCACCAGGTAGAATGCCTCTTTTAGGACTTTAAGCTAGCATATGGTAGGATTTTTGGCCCTGCCCCCTTTTCTTCAGCTCTCAACTCACCCTGCCCAGCCCCACCTACCACTGGAATACAACCCCTGAGAGCTTCTTCTAAATAGGCTTGATACCCCTGCTTTAAGGAGTGGCAAGGGATCACCATGAGAGCTCCTCCCAAAACCTCCTGCTTCTTGGTTTGCTCCCTCGGCTGCCAGTGACAGTATATCCATGTCCTATATCGAGTACATTAAATCCTTGCTCCTAGCTTTTTAAGATGGAGTAACACCTGAGTAACATCTTTTGCATTTGCCCTGCAGGGGCCTGGCAGTTCAGCAGCAACAAATGGCCATTCAAGTTCAAGAAAAAAAAACTAAAAAGCTGTGATTTGTAATGATTTCCATGTGGTATGAAAAAAACACAGTAGAAAACACCTTGAGAATTGTTCTTATGCTTTCCCTCACTAACATTGCAGTCCTGTACACTAGCCTTTCTTAATCTGATTGCCTTCAGAGGCCTTTGGACCACAAACCCCAGAATTCCCATCCAGCAGGACCATTGACTGGGAATTCTGGGTATTGCAGTCCAAACATGTCTGGAAGGCACAAGGTTGGGGAAGGGTACTATACACCAGCCTTCCTCCACCCTGCACCCTCTGAAGGATATGGACTACAGCCCTCAGGATTCCTGGCCATTGAGCAGGAATGGGACTTAAAATCTAAAGCATCCAGACAGCACCAGGTTGACAAAGACTGCTACATTCATTTACCTAGACATAAACCTCATTGAATTCAATCAAAGCTAACCACGGGTGTACAGGTATAGGAATCACTGTTAGATGACCAGCACTCACCTAGGATTATGAGTTGCCAACAGGGCAGAGGGCAGAGTTCCAAATAAGCGTCAGATGAGGCCCTTCTCCATCCAGAAAACCAGCCCTAGGAGTAGCTTTGTTAGTAAAAGAATCCAGTTTCGCAGTCATGTCCTCACATTTTCAAGTTACAGAGCTGAAAAAGCAGCATTTCTTTTCAGAAAAGGTTACACTCATCAGGAAGGTGACTGTACAGAGTGGTGTTTCTTCAGGCTTTCAAGAGCTGGCAGAAGAAGGCAACGTTGTCATTCTTTCAGAGGTCCCTTTTAAAAAGTAAGGCAAGCTACAGACCTTAGCTTTCTGAATGCATTTGTTTTGGAGTCTGCAACTCCACAAATCCTTTACTCTTGCTAATCTGTCAGACTTCTGCTGTCACTGGATTTCTTTCACAAGGGCTTCTTAATTGGGCTGTTTGAAAGTTTGTCTTTTTTAGCTTGCAGACAAAAATTTCAGAGGTGCAGTCAGATGAACAGACTTTTTCTCTGCCATTGTGATCATAATCAAAGGAAGTGGAGTGCTCACAAACAGACACACACAAACACACACAAGCAACTTAACGCAGCTATCTTTCTCTACTTTGCAGTAAATGCTAAAAATAGAAAAATGAATACAGAAGATCAAAACTGGCAGAATGTTTGGGCCCTGCTTCAAAAATGCTCTATATGGTTTGATGCCATTTAGCTTGCTGAAAGGGCATCCCTTGCTTGGATTAAAAAAAGGAGGGGGAAGATATGATATTTCTCCCCTAATCACTATGTCAATTTCACCCATTTTTATTGTATCCTTTTTTCCTATGACCTCCAATTGGTACACATACATTTTAATCCTGACTCTCCTCAGACAGATACTCAAAAGGTGCCTGACCTTTTCCTGGCTGCTTCTATGTCATGCATTATATTAGGAAAAATGTTTGCCAAAAATAATTTAAAAAATACAGTAGATTTGGTTATGTAATGCATGTATTTGAAGAAATGTGGGCAAAAGTATATTTTTAAAAGGCACTCTTCAAAAAAAAAGTTACAAAATTCAGGGTGGACCAAATTTAAGGCTGGTAAAATGAGAAACCAAATGAGCAGATTCATCCATGCCTAGATATCAAAAACTATAATGTGAAGTGAGAAGGGGCAGTTCCTGGCACACTAAGGAACTGGCATTCCTTAGTGTGCCAGGATAGTCCATTGGCATTCTGCCCAACCTGGTCTCACCTTATCTACATTGTGCACCAATCAGGACTCCAGCCCTGGGATTAGTTAACCAATTGATGCCTAGACCTGGTTTGTAGATATGTCATTCAGGGAATTCTTGGGGCAGCAGCTTAGTCCTCCATAGGACTATCCAGGCTCTTGTCATCATCTTGAAGCATAGCTGGTCTTTGAAAAGGAGAGAGCTACAAGGACTAAAAAAAGAAATGGGGATGTTCTGAAAAGAATGGTCCAACTACCATACACCACTCCAGATCAGTCAGAGGAACACAAATGCACCTTCTAATCGCATGTGTAAGAAAACTCAGCACAGTGCAAAGGAAGCACAGTAGCCAAATGCAACGTGAAAATAATATGCAATAATAATCCACTAGTCAAGATTAAGCACCTTTCAGTCTCATTGGTTTCAATGGGAGAAATCGAAGCACATAATTAATTACCTGTCACTTTGGCCAGGCTGCAGTTCATTTCAACTATAATAACATGATCTGATTTGCCTTTATGAGGATGAATGGGCTCAATCCTTCTGCTTTCATGCTACCTCATCCTTTCTATGTTCCTCTGTGTGCAAGGGGAGAGAACAGAACCTGGTACCTTTTCAGGCCATGGATCCTGCCAGCATTCTGTGCTATAGCCCAAGCTGCAGGGTTCTGGTAAGAGGCAGCTCTTTAGCAGATTTCTCAGTGAAGCAAGCCTGGAAAGCTTCAGGTGGGCTAGAGGCTAGGTGCAAAAAAGGAGTCTATCAAGCAAGAGCCTTAACTAGCACTTTGGATGCCTTTAGGCTGGTTCTCACCACCTCCACACCAAGGCTTTGTCTCTTAGAGGGGCCTGGCCTGTGTTAGCAGCCCCCGGCTGGGTTGATGTCAGAGGGGCTGTGACAGGCATGTGTTCCCATGGCTGGAGTTCCACAAAATCAAAGTGACCTCCCCTGGAGACCAGGGAACCAAAGCCCAGCATATTTCTGAGGAAGTAGGTACTAGGAGGCAGCAACTTTGTGATGCCCCTCTGTGACTGAACCCTTTTTATGAAGTGCTATGCCCAGAGCTTCTTCTCAGAACAAGTCTTGAAGAACCTCTGAGGATGATGAGTCAAAGCCCCCCACGACAAACCTTCCATTGCTAGCTAAATAGCAAATGGTGTGTTGTCGCCGCCTCTGAGCACTGTAAACTATAGATTGCTCCAATTGATCCAAATCAAATTTGCCGGCAATCGAAAGCTGAAGCCTCCGATCGCCTTCCCACTTTTGCACGAAGCAGGCAGGGGATGAGGGAGTGGAACTCTGTGGGCTCACAATGCTTCTGAAAGGCTCCTGCACATCCTCACTGCTGGTCTTAAAAACATATTCATATTCTTTCAGAGCCTCTTCCCACTCCCCTATATTTTTCTCTGCACTTTTCTGGGAGTTAAGAAGACCAAATGCCTCCTTTCTCTTGCTCCAGATTTTCCCGATTGCCTGCTGAGTTTTGACAACCAGCAGGTAAAAACAAACATCTCTAGCTGCTACAGTTCCTTAGTGTTGTTATTGAAAAAAAACAACACACAGCATAGAGAAAAAGCTCCTAGCAGCTGAATGATGGCTTTACATGTGATAGGTATACACAACCTGCCTGAGCTAACGTGATTTGCTGAGTCCTCCTATCTTTCTGTTGGTATAATTTATAGTCTCATTTTGCACCTGTTATGCAGCTTCCCCCACCCCGAGAAATGTGTCACGACTGTTGTTTTTCAAAGCTGTCATTGATCTAGGCATGCATTGGAGCAAAATGAGAGCAGATGTATCATAAGTGCAAAATGTGTGCCACTGTTCAAAGGACAGGGCATAATTAGAAATCAGAGCTGAATAGGAGAAGGAAAAAGCCCCAAACTGCCACAGGATGCAGATACAGAGGGACACAGACCTAAAATTATCACAGGCAAGACAGAATAGAAGAGATAATCAGAAAAGAGCTCCTCGTTTATACTCTCAAAACTGCCTCCTTGCATCCTCGGGGAAGAGCATCCATCTCCCTCCATTTTCAACTCAACAGAGCTCTCCTAGAAAAGTCTTTGTACAAGATGCCAAGCTTTTCTGCTGTTACACACATATCGTATTGACTTTTGATGGGGATCACTTTCCTTCTCCCCTTCATGTCTTGGGAGTGAAGGCAGGAAACCTTAGCTGGACTCAGAGGAGGAACTGTATTTAGGTGCTGCCTTTATTTAACCTAATCAAACAAAAGTACAAATTAGTTCTGGGCTAACAATATTCAATGCAGGCCCTCATCTTCAAGAAGGGGAATACTGGGAAAATATTTCAGCTGTGAAACAAGAAAGGCTGTGAGCCCTGGCTGTGAGCCCGGAGTGAACGACCGCCTGCTTGGCTCTACGCATGGCCAGCGCAGAAATGAGGTATGTTGAGGAGGCCATGGTAGTTATATGGCACCATGACTGGAAGATGGCCACACCAAAGGCCCTAGATGCAACGAGAGTGGCTTGGTGAAAGGATAACTGCCAGTGCGTATCGTCTCATGCTGACCAGCTGTGAGAGGTCACCTAAACCTCCCTTCATCTCACAGATGGCCTAGTTAAGAGAAGGACAGATGGAGGATGTATCTAGCTCAGGATTTTGTTCACAGAATAGCTGCCCAAAAGAAACCCACAAGCAGGATCTGAGTGCAGCAGGCCTCCACTTCCTATGTTTCCTTGTTGCCTGCCTGCTCTGATAGGAGAGGCACCATGTAGCCACCAGGACTAGAGCCTTATTCTGCTTGAATGTGTCAGCTTCCCTTCGATTGCCATCCAAATTGGTGGTCATCACTACACCTTGTGCAAGTGAATTTCATAGTTTAATTCCATGCTGTGTGAAGAAGGACCTCCTTTTATCTGTCCTGAATCTCCCACCAATCAACTTAAGGGGATGTTCTGGGTTCTACTATTATGAGAGATCACTCTATTACATTCTCCACATTGTGCATAATTCTATACATCTCTAACATGTGCTTACCCAATCTTTTTCTAAGCTACATAATTCCAGCTTCTATATCCTTCTTCAGCCCCTCAATCATTTTAATTGCTCTTTTCTAACTCCCCCACACTATATATTTATACCCTTCCAAGAGTTAAGAAAACCAAATGCCTCATTCCACTTGCCCCAGATTTTCCTCAGATTGCCTGCTGCTAAAGTTCCTTAGTGTTGTTATTTACACACACACACACACACACACAAAACATAGAGGGAAAGCTCCTAACAGCTGAATGATGGCTTTACATGTGATAGGTATACAGAACCTGACTTAGAAAGAAAGGAGGACTCAGCAAATCACATTAGCTATCAGTATAATTTATAGTCTTATTATTGGCAAGGAAATACCCATTGTGAACACATCATAGCATATCACAGGGAATATGGAGAGAAGTCAACAAGGGGAGATGCTTGAGTGGATTCTACATTTTATGGTGAGTTCATGTGCCACCTTGAAAAAATCATTGGAAATGTATGTGTTTGCAGGTTTTAGATTTTGTTTGATTTTTGTTTCGTTTTTTGAGAGGTACATGCCAATAGAATATCAGAACTATGGGAGGAAGGAACAATAGAATTCACTCACACTGCTTCTTAAGCTTCAATATGCAAATTTTTCTTCCGAATGACATCAACCTTAAATTAATGGCATGCTTTTCTCAGTGCATTAGTTTGATTTAAAGCACGAACCAGAATATTTCTGGTTGCATATAATTCAATTTCTAATCTTATGAATTATACCCAAAGTAACCATAAAATACTGGTGAGTAAGTAAAGAAGTCTAGTGGATTAAATAAAAGCTTTCATTACAATATTAACCAGTAGTTTAAAAAACAATTGCAATTCTGACTGTGCTGAAACAAAGGAATGTGAGAGGAAGCCAAGGGATATCTTATTCTCCAAAGATTTCAAGCATGAGAGTAAGACACTGGGAAATTCTATACATGCCCCATTGAAATGACTGGATGATAACACACATCTTCATTGTATACTTATCCTTCTGGCATAGGGACAGCAAATGATAACCAGTACTTATATCAATATGCTCATAACCAAGGATGGAGGAGAATTTCCGTTTTGAGTTTAAATGCAAGCCTACCTTATTTCACATTTTCATATAGAAGAATGAACCAAAACTCAGATATCCTTTGAAATTCATGCATTGCAGGATTTTTCAGTAGAACTCTCCAATCCCAAAATGTGCATAGAAATGTTTATATTGCAGAGAATGGGCTCATGAAAAATACACATTTTAGAAAGAAGTAATGTTCAAAAGAGGCACTGTATTTGGAAAATTGCTTGCAGATATGTGTTTATCAGGCAAAAAAGTGCAATGCATTAGAAAAAATCATACACATTTTTGTAAAAGTTCTCCATGTTTGAAATTAACCACACTTAAGACTAGGAAGAGGAGAAACTCAAAAGGACAAGTTCATCCCTACTCATGAGCTGTGGAAATGAGCAATGAACAACACATTCCAGCATGTTAGCAATGAGTGACCTTCAAGATGCTGTTGCACTACAACTCCCATCTTCCTTCAACATTGGTTCTGTGGGCTAAGGCTGATAGGAAATGTGGCCTACACTGAAAAGGCCATGCATCTTGCCCTACCACTGTTTTAGCAGCACTCATATATACATGAGCCTTCCCTGTGGCCTTTTAAGTATTTCCAATTCTATGCACATTGGCACATTATGCAGAAAAAAGTCCTGCAATTCCCAGCATGCCCCAGCTACCTGGGGCCTGCTGGGTGCTGTAGGGATTTTTTTTCTGTCTAAACATGAACAGGATTATGTCCTGAGTGTTGCATAGTACTGTGATATTTAGGGCTTGCTCAGGGATGAAGTGCAAGCATCATATCAGAGATAAAAATGCCTAAACACTTTTATAGATAAGTTGTCTGAATACATGATACCCATGTCTGTGTATGCAGAAAAATCCATGAGAACAAACGTACAGAGATCCCATAACGAGTTTCATGCATGGCATCATATTCTACACATGATGCGTCACAACTGATAGTGAAAGTGGATTGCTGACTGCAGTGACCATTGCCTTTGGCTCTCCGTATTACTGGCTTGCAGCAGAGTCAGCTGCAGAGAAGTTGCAGTCCAATGCACCAGCTTTCCCTGCGGTTTAGGAGAGTTGTACCATGCGCTGGCTTGACAGCTTTAACTAGTTTTCTAGAAGTAATGAAACAGAAATGCTTGGTCTGCGTATTAATGTCCTCTGTCAGAGAAACAAAGGCCTGGAGTAGAATGTATAGCTCAGCTGCTTTGAATTAGTGAGGGAATTTTGACGTACCTGATTAAAACGTCTATTCCAATTATGCCAGATTCTGACAGAAACAAGCCTAAGCCTCCTTAACAGGGCTTACACTTGGCCTATGTCTACAAACAGAGGCGAAATTACTTTCCTTCTACATGACATTGTTATCAGAAGAAGAGAGGATCAGCAGCAAGGATGCAGACTGTGGAGATAACTGGAAATACATACACAGATGAGAGTACAGATCCTCTTCTGGCCCAAGGGGCAAGTTCTGTTTTGCAGAAGCTGTCAGGAGCTGCATTCCAGAGGTGGAGACAAACTAGAGGCTGCATTCCAGAGGCCAAAGGATCCAGAATTTGTTTAAAGCTCAGAGCTACTACTTCCAGTGAGCATTCAGTCCTTTTGAATGCAGAAAAACTGTGCAAACACTGGGAAATCACTAAACAATAAGTGGTTGGGAGGAAAGTGGGGAGAGCCAGGGCCAGGGGCATGGCATGAAACCCTCAAAGGGCTGGATTTAGCCCCTGAGCCTAAGCCATCGAGAACCTCCAGTCTGTGGGTCTTTTCTGGCCTGAAAGACTCCCCAGATTGGCCTTCAGTGATTTTGGCAAATGCCTCTTCCCTTTGCCTTTGATTGCAAGACTCTATCTCCTTTCACTCAGCTCTGCAGGGCCTCGAATGTGTGGCTTCTCCATGCCTGGCTGGCTGACATCCTTTCAGCTGATGTTGGGACCAAACCTTGGAGGCAAGACATACTCTGCACCACTAAGTCCTGGCTATTGGCAGTGGAGACTGGTGGCTGTAATGTCAGTGAGCAAGTATGTCCGGCCTGGTTTGCAGCCAGAACCTGAAATGAGCTGTCCGTCATGCCGAAACAGTCCTGGAAACAGGGGACAGAGCTAAGGCGCATGGATCACACCTGCCCACTAACACTGGAGCCACCAAACCCCACTGGCTGTTGACTGCATTGAATGATGCTGTTCATAAATTCCATGATCACCAGCAACTATTTCAAAGGTGACAGGGGGAACTTGTGGAAATAGCACTAAATGGGAAGGCCCATGATCCTGCTGATTGATCTGGGAGTAGGTGTGATGCCAAAGAAGGGGTTGCTACCAAAACAGCAATGCTGTGTCAACACATCCTCTGCTTATAATGTGTGGCTTCATTCCCCATATATTCCCCTGCCCCTCCACTGTATTATTGATGCCATTGAGGAAACTGGGCAATGCATATCATGGGGATTTCACGGTGTGAAAATGTATAATTACATGGCACATGGAACATGCATAATCACATGGCACAGAGAAATTCTCTGTGGAATTGCCACTCGGAGTGCAAACCAGCGAGTTCATGATGCTTGTGCAGTTTGACTTCCAGGCTTTATTTTGTTGCTGGGCACCGTTCAGTGCTTGAACCACTTTCTTCATATGTCAATTGATTTGTCAACTTATTTATTTATTTAAAACATTTCTACCCTGTTTTTACCCGAAACAGGTCTCCAGATGGTTCACAAACCAGTAACAGCAGATTAAAATGCAATATAAAATATATAGTGAAATTCCAATTTTAATAAACCATCAACCCTTAAAATACTGGGTAAATAAAAAGGGTTTGGCCTGGCACCAAAGGGAATAAAGTTTTGGCAACAGGCACACTTCTCTGGGAAGCAGATTCTAGAGCCAGGAAAAGGCCCTTCTCTGGGTAGCCACCCAGAGAAGAGGGCCTCAGTGGAAGATCTTAAAGTTCAGACAGGTGCATATGGAAGGATATCCTTCAAATAGCCAGGCCCTAAACCATTTAGGGCTTTATATGTCAAAGTTAACACCTTAAATTGGGCCTGTACTTCAACTGGTAACTAATGAGGGTGATATAGGCCTGGCATTATATGATCACATCTGCCAGTCTTAGTGAGCAGCTGTGAAGCTCTATTCTATACTAACTGAAGTATCTGAACTGTCTTCAAGGGTAGCCCCATGGAGAGCGTATTGCAATAGTCCATTTGGCAGGCCACCAGAGAGTGGATTACTGCTACTAGACTGCTCATCCAGGTAAGGACATAGTTGATGGAGCTGGAGCTGATGGAAAGTGCTGCTCACCAGAGCAGTAACCTGGAATTCCAGAGATAACTCTGGGTCAAGGAACACTCCCAAACTACATGCCCTGTCTTATCTGGATTAATTCTCAATTTATTGGCCCTCATCAAAAAGATCTTGGACTGTGCAGAAATGGATAGATTGACTTTGTCTTTGAAGGAGAAAGAAGATACAGACTTCTATCAAACTTGGGATTCTTTTTATCATTGGTTAGAGAAGCGGGACTATGCATAGATTTAAATATGTTTATAGTTTAACTTAAAAAGAAAAAATGTTGGGGGCTGACCCAGCAGGTCCGATGTTCTCGATGATTGATGTTGTTTTTAGTTTCTTTTTTGTTAGGTTTATTAAGAATAAAACTTATTCAAAAAAAAATTATTGGCCCTCATCCAGACCATCACATCATCCAGGCACCGATTCAGAATTGTCACCACGTCGCGTGAAAAAGAGAGGGGGTTGCATCAGTGTACTGTGACACCTCAGCCCAAACATCTGGATGATCTCTCCCAGCAGTTTCGTGTACATGTTGTACAACATGGAGGATAAAATGGAACCCTGCGAAACTCCATAGCATAATTGTCATGGCACAGGGCCATAATCCCCCAGTACCACCACTGCCAAGCAGTGCCACCAGCCCCCAACCTGGCCAACCTATCCAGAAGGATACCATAGTTGATGGCATCAAAAGATGTTGAGAGGTCCAGAAGAACCAACAGGGATGCACTACCCCTGTGCTCCTGACAAAGGTCATCCCACAGAGTGACCAAGGCAGTTTCAGGAACTCCAGAACTGGGAATCTTATATTTAGTCGTGGGGCTTAAACAGTAGGACAAATAGCTATTGCATTATTTGAGTGTGGGTACTCATGTAGCCCAAATGCCACTATCCCCACACAAGAGGGAGATATCGTCAGGCTTGGGGGAACTCTTTACTCTTCTAAAGAGTACAACAGCTCTTTAGAAAAAAAAGTCTTTGCACAACCCAAAGAGGACTGCACTGTTTCAGTAAGCACCATTTCAGTAAGGGTGCCCAGTTGATGTGGAGAAAAGCATAGAAAATAAAGTGGAGAGGAAGAAGAGTGAAGAATTCTAGAAAATTCTTCACTCTTGACTGGCTTGTGAGAACCATAAACTTGAACGCTCTACCCTGCAATGTTTTTCTTGATGGTTCCACTTGTCAATCATTATTATTGTGAGCTACATTGCCAGTTGGCTTCTTTGTGACCATCCCCATTCAAAAGCAAGTGGTGATCCTCATCAGATATCATTCTTCAGAGCTGTTCAACTGGCTGAATTGCACACAGTAGACATGACAAGTTGTGATTTCATATGTGCATCTGAAAAAAATGATATGCGTGCCTTTTTCTCCTTTACCTTCAGGCACAGGAAATTGTGGATGTTGCAGCACCCCCACCTGGTGGGGAGAAGGCCAGCAGATCCTTAAGAAATGGAATAGAAACATCTCAAGTCAAACAGTTATGCCTTTGAGCCAAGGGTGCCCGGATCTGCAGCCTTAACAGGGCTCCCCATCATCATGAGCAGCACCATTCACCCTGCCAGTGCCTGTGGGAGCAGGGGCTGACCTGTACATACTTGCAAAGACTGGAACCTGTGCAGTCATGAAGCACAGCCAGAAGCTCTGGGAGGCGATAAACAAGGCCTCCTCATGCTGCTAACCTCTGCCACAGTAACACAGGCTGTGACTTTTCAGGTGTTGGATTCCAAGTAGCATCAGTCCAAGTCAACATAGGCAATGGATTATTGCAGTTCAAGATCAAAGCCATCCATGAGTTGCCCGCCCTGCTACAGGGGGACAGTTGTGTATTCATGTGATGCAGAATGAGATGTATTCCTGTGGAACCTGGAAACCCAGGAAAGGTTTATCTTCATTGTCTCTTGAATAGAGATGAGGACTGAAATGGAGGATGAGTTTTGACCCCACTCCCTGTTGATCAAGGCTGACAAAAATCTGATTACAGAAAGCAAGTGCATTCAATGACTGTCCTCTATAAAGCAGGGCACATGGCGCCCTAAGCCAAGTGCAACATAACCTCAGCATTGCAAGGGACAACCTGGCCATGATGGCTGTGATGGGCGGGGGCTGAAGTTTTTAAACTGAGCAAGCTGCCTGATACTGCATCAGACCTTGGTGCATCTAGCCCAGCATTTTTCACAGGGACTGGCAGTGTCCTTCCAGGGAATCAAGCATGTTCCTTTCCTAGCTCTGTCTGAAGATGCCAAGCTCTGAACCTGGAACCTTCCATATGGAGAAGGGGTGTCCTGCTCTGTGCCAACAGTCCTTCCCTGACCTATCTCTGGCCTTCTCTTCTTCCCCTCATTCCACTGGAACACTCCTCACAGTGGTACAACACCAGATTCCTGCTTCAGTTTAGGTCTGCGGAAGGACCAGCTGGATGGTGAGTGAGAAGACAGCTGGCTGGGCAATCCCCAGTGGGGGACTGGCCCAACTGGGCACTTTTCAGTGGGGTGCTGTCCCCATTGCCCCTTCTCTGAGTGAATGAGTACTGACAGGAGCAAGGAGGAGGCATGACCTCCCTTTGCTTCACCCTTCCCTTCTAGGTAGCCATGAGGATTGGGCCCAGAGGAAGGAAACAAGGGAATGGGCAGCAGAAGCATTATTTAAGGGGAGAAAACCCTGGAAGACAGATTGCCCAAAGGCCCAGTGTAACCTGGAGCTTGCACTGAGGGCCAGGCCTTGATTGTTGACAGGGCTGACCAGTCCCATTTTCCTGAATGACCACAGGAAGACCAATCTGAAGTCAGGTGGCTATTTTCTTAGCCTAACTCATGGAGGAGTTTTGATGATTAAGCATTCCGCGATACAGCTGGAAAAGCTCCATTCATGTCTCAGCAGTATATTTTTCCACATAATTAATTAAGTAACCCTTCAGGGGGAGGAATGACTGCCTGCCAATGCAAATCAGTAGCCTTTGAGTTAGCCATAGAGACCTTGAGTATGACTTTCCATATTGGAATTTAATTGTGTACAAACCATTCATCTGCAAAGTTTGAAGTTACCCATGAAACTGGGACAAACCTCTGGCTCCCTTCCCATTTCACATAAAGTCCGAAGAAGGCTGCAGGCACCCTTCAAGTAACAGCATCCTTTATGTCTAGATCATTATTGCTGAGTTGTAGCTGAGAGTTGTTGAAAAGGAATCATCATCACAGCCAGCACAAGCTGGTGGCCAGGATGAGTGGTGGGGCAGAGGACAAGTCTGAAGAGGCAGGGCCAAGGGGTTAGTAGTTGCTGGATCCCTAACAGTCAGCTCTCATGCCAAGAAAGAAGAAGACTGGGGCACAGAACAATGCAACAGTGCAAATACTGCTGCCCAAAAGTACTCTTTGGACCCAGGTTCTTCTGTTTGTGCAACTCCAATACCACAGAGAATCAAGTGACTCTAAGATAGATGCAGGGATGGGGGCCTCAGGTGAGCAATGTGCCAGGGAGGTGCCTTTGGCAAAGTCCAGTAAGTCTCCACCCTGTCACTGCCCCTCAGAGATAGCAGGTAAGTTTTGATTCCCCTTCAGTTACTTCTAATAGCTGTGAAAATGTGAGTTTTCAGATGCAAGCAAAGGCACAATTGCCTGTAAAAAGGTGTGGTGATGCCCTCTGTGGCAAGATCCTTGGGATTTGTGTGGGAGGGAGCTCATAAGTCCCCAGGAACTCCTCGCTTTTGCATTTGCTCTACAGATTCTTTAGTTGCAGGGGAAAGGGGAGACAGTTCCAGCTGCTCTCAAGTGCTGCTTTGGCCCTTTGGGGGTAACTGGCATGAACTGTTGCCTAGGAGGAGCCCCATGGCAAGAGGGGGAAGGGTATTTTCCCCCTCTTGCCTTGAAACTTTGTTGCCAATGACCCCTACACATGGTGAGGTTGGTTATTCGGGTTCAGATGACATGAGAACCCATCATGGCTATAGCAGCCTCTCCAACAGCCCATGAACTCAAGACTGGCAAGATGAGAAACATAAAACCTGAAATTCACAGTTACATTCATCTGCAGGTGGAGGTAATGATCTATTGAAAATGACAGTGAGACAGAAGAATCAAGGCCCAAGGGGGAAAAGGTGGGGCAAAGATAGCTGTGGGCTGGCACTTGCACAAGGATTCAGCTACAGCCCAACTTGGTGGCCACATTTCCATGTACGCCGCCATCATTTGTTAAGGAGACTTCTTTCACTGAATTTCATCTTGTTCTTTTATTCAGAGATTCCTCAAAGCTCAGGCCCTGTATATTGATCCATACTTACCTGCCTATGAGTAAACCTGGCCCTCATACCAGCTGTAGCTCTGTTGCATCTGTCAAAGGGTAGAAATCTGGTCATGGTAGGAGTCGTTCCAGCCAGGACCAGGAAGAATCTCTGCAGGTTGAACCACAGCCTTGGCATCCTGCTATTCCTTCAGAAGAACCTGCCCGTATTTATGCAGTAGATGTTCCACAAGGAATATATTTTGAGTTTTATTAACTCCTGTTTGGAGTGTTTATGTGAGGTTTCTCAGCATAATCAACAACACCATAAACAACTGGTGTCGCAGTGATGCTTTATGCCTCACTGTATCGCTGCCTAAATCAGGAAGACAAATTCTTATAGCCACTGCATTGTGATTGTTACCCACCGGCAGGGTCAATCTCATATTTGAATGGGACCATTTGCACTGGTTGCTTGGGCATTTAAACTGATTTAATGCAACATATTTACAAACACTGCACATTTCTAGCCGAGTGTAAAGAACTGATGTGTTGCATGTGAAAGGGACCTGAAGGACAGATGTTAAATTTTTAAGGAGAAAATGGTCACAATAAGTCTGTATGGCTTTGAGAGACTACATGACTTGTTCTTGACTTGTTTTTTAACAGAACAAGATGGCTGCCCCACAGAGCAAATTAATTCAGCAGCATTGTCACCCCATTGATCTTATTGGGCTGCATAGATAGTTCAAGGGGAGCCCTCCCCACCCTGCCTGGCTTGAGCTTTGACTTCCAAAGACAAGCAGAAAGCCACAGTCGAATGGAGTAGATGGTTCTTCAACTCTTCTCAGAGTTTGCCATCATATTCTTCACAGCCTTGAACTGAAGCTCTCCTTCTCTAGGCAGACACCTGGCAAATAGCCTTCATAGGTAATGCCAAAGCCCAACATTCCAACAAGAAACCAGGAGGCATCTCTCACTCCTCTGAGTCCCAGTTATCCCCTTTTGTTGGAAACTATGAGATATATGAGGGTTCTCAGCTTGGTAGGCAGAAGGAGTCTGCCAGATCTGGCAGACATTTTGTCTGGATTGAGTCATTTCTATGCAAAGTGGAAGGGTATGAACATCATCTGCATCACCACAACCCTTTTAGAAAACCATACAAATATGTACACATTCAGACCAAAGGCATGATGTATGAACAATGGCCAGTGTTGCTTCTGTCACCTGCAACACAGAAACTGCCCTCAGAAAAGCCCCACTAGTGAGTCCAGAGTCCTCTATTCAGTCCTCATCCACCTTGACCTTTCTTATACCTTGGCTACAGGTAATCACTCTCACTACTTGATTCCCTTTATTCTATTCCCAGACTATTTTCTTCTTTCCTATCTAATTGCTCTTTCACTGTTTCCATGTCAGAAGCTTTTCCTTTGCTTTCTGCCTCTCCTTTGGGATCCCACAGGACTCTGTAGCTGGCCATCTGCTATTTTCTCTGTATGCATTGTCACCAAGTAAAATAGTCATATCCCATGGTTTCAGAACCACCTAAATTTTGAAGACGCTTACCTTTGCCTCTCTACTCCAGTACTTTATTCATCTATCTAATTCCACATCTCTATACATCTCTCTCTCTGATATTTCTGCTTGGATGCTTCATTGTCATCTCAAGCTCATTATCACCAAGTCTGAACTTCTGATCTTTCCTCTGAAATCATTCACTCTTTATCCATTGAGAAGTTCACCAACCACCCTGTTGACTGGGCATTTTCTCTATGACTCTGACTTTCCTTTATGTACTTGTCAAATTTATTTATGAAATGTATTAATAAATAACACTCATTTTAACAGCATTAGAAACATTGCAACATTAATGAATACACAGCCATTCAACTCTGACCTCTCACCAAAAACTCTGGTCTAGGCTCTCTGCACCGTCCATGTGACATGCACCGCAGTAGCTCCATTTCATTCCCAGATTCAGCACATGTTCATTATCCTTGCTTTCAAAACTCTCCCCATTCTTGTTATCCTACGTCTCTGATCTTACCTTCCAATATATCCTTTCCTTGCCCATGCCCTCCGTTTTTACTCCCAAAGGTTTCTGGTCCCTTAAATGATACCATCCATTCTTCCTTGCCAGCTCATATGCCTGGAACAAGCTCTAAGAACTAAGGATAGAGTTTTGTCAATTTTTGTCTCTCATTTTTTGTTTCAGTTTTAAGCTTGTTTCTTTTCTCCAACCTTTTTAGATTTGTTCACATCTTGAGCGGCTTCAACCTCAACATTGACATTTGCTGTTGTTGACCACATGAAAATGTGTGCAATTTTTTCTGTGCATTTGTCCAGTACTATACGCATTTTGTAGACAATTTTGCCTAGTCACATCTTTTGCAAACAGTTTTCCAAATACATTTTAATGTTATTTCCACTAATATGTGCATTTTGATGCATTTCCCCTAATAGACATTTTCTGACACATAGTTTGACAGGAGAATTCTGCAAAATTCTCCTGCAAAATTCAGAGTCATGCAATTTAAAAAGAACAAGAGGACAGTCTTATATATACTCAGAAAGAAAATAGACATTTTAGCATGCTGCAAATTCTAGCTAAGTATTCCTAGGATTGCACCCTAACTGCATTACAGTTTGTATACCAGTTCAGAAGGGTGAAATTATATTAAGTTTTCTTTGAAGTGTGACTGGAATGAATTTCTCCCCCATCGCTACCCAAAACACACTTGCCATATCACCACTCTTCCATCTTGTACATCCTGTTACTCTCCCTTTTTCATCTGGGAAGGGACTTCAGTGATTTATCTTAGACTTTCCCCTTTAAAAAATGTTTCTTTTTTTCTTCTTCTTCTGACAGCACTATTGTCACTCCCTCCTAGATACCTTAATGCGGGCACTCCACTACCTAGTTAAAATACTGATTTATATATGTCATGCGCCTGTGTATTTTAGTGAAAGGTGATAGTTTCAATCCCTCCCAGTCCTCTGTATACATAAAATGGGTTTCATATGAGTCTAGAAATGTGTGTCCTGAGCAAATGGGGTCACATTTATCTTCTCCTTCCTTCTTTCCTCTTGTTACTTTGCAAACTGCCATGTAAGGTTATCATGTAAGTGATATCACCTAAGAAAACAGCACACACGGAAACGAACAACAGGCTTGTCTTCCTTTGTCTTCTAAACTGTGAATCTTTCTGCAGCTTCATGCTAATTCCTTCAAACCCTAGGAGAAGTACAAGACTGTCTAAGAGAGAAACACACAGACATGTCTTTAAAATGAAGCAACTGCATTGAGCAGCCCTTCTTGAGGTCTCATAGCCACATCCACTTCCCCCTAAAGAGCTGTGTGCACTTTGAAACTATTTCCTTCTTCCACTGATCTTGGCAGACATCCACAAAAGCTCTATGAACAGGGAGAGCTCTAAGTGCCTTCTATTCGGGAAAGGTTTCCTTAGGACTCCTTTTGAAAGCATTATACTGCATCTGCAAAATGATGAAAGCTGACCTGGGGAGAGGGTGTGATTCAGAGCCTAATCAAAGCTATTTTATTTATTTTGTTTATTGATTTTTTTAAAGAAACCACCCTTGTTCCTCCCCTCCATGTAATATTATTCCATGTAATAGCACACTGTTATTTCCTGATGCAACTTTGTAGTCAATTTCTAAAGCTGCTTGCTCTGTGCCTTAAAACTTGGTGACAGGTTATCAGAGCAACACATTTGCCCGTCTCAAAATGCTTTGTGACCATTTGAGCATTTCCCTCTGAGCTCCCTCTTAATGAACTGAATAGCAAAAGTCTTCACCTTTGCTTGCATTTGTTCAGGTGTGTTTCCATCCAAATATTACAGTCATGGAGAGGTGTGCTGTGGACATGGGCAGGGGACACTGCTGCATGATGACAGAGGACAGTAGGAAGACTCATTTGACCCCAGGCATATGCCGCCATTCTGTACATGTGCCAGGTTGTCACATGCCATGGCTCAGTCATAGGAGACTTCTTTTTTTCTACATAGGAGGTCCTAGGATTAACCAGATTAGCTCTCCAGACACTCACCTTCCATGAGTAGAAGGTGACAGATGCAACAAAGGAGAGGGTCAGAAGAAGTGCACCCTCTCCTATTCGTACAGAGTGGCTGGATGGGGCTTTGGTACTGGAATGGTACAAGAGGATTTCTTGAGCTTTAAGCACTAGCAGAGAGGGCAGTATTCTTTGAACTTCAGGCAGTCAAATGTCTTCATCTGGTGCATGACTGCTTTCCCTTACCGCCTCAGAATTCTCTGATGGCCCAGCTAGCACATTCCTGACCATCACATTCATGCATCTAAGATAATTCGTTACCCTCCATCTACATATGGGTCACCCACCAAATAAATAAATAAATAAATAAATAAATAAATAAATAAATAAATAAATAAAGTCCCACTCATAATAGATCTGGGTGGCATAATATGAACCAACTATTATTGTTACAAGCATCCAATCTTTACAAGCTGCCAAGCTCTGAGGAAATGCTTTCTGGCTGGCTGCCAATAGTCCCTACCTGTTCTCTCCCAAACAACCATTGCTTCCTGCTTCCTCCTCAGTGGATGCCCAATCCTAATTCTTCTCCAGCTCTCACTCCCAGTTTTTTCAGGACTGGGAAAAGAGAGTCCTTGGCTTCAGGACTCTCTGCACCCCTACAGCCATTTCAGAGATAATAAAAACAATGCATACACCTCCAAGAAATGCAATAGTGTGGATCCCAATGTTGGTCCAAATTGCTTAATTTGATCTCCAGGAAATCTCAGCTTGATGTTTCCAAGACTAGTAAATTCTCTGCTGCAGTGAGGATCATGATGTTGCATTTTAGGAGACAGACAGTGCTGATTCTTCTGACTGGCTTTTACAGTGCCTTTAGGTAAAAGCTTTGTGTCTTAAAATAAGAACAGCTGAGTGAAATGGCATTGGAATGCTTTGCCCCCCTCTCCTCAGCCTGTTCACTCTGAGACTGCATTGCTATGCATCCCAATGCAGGGTGGTGCACAGTCACAGTATCTTGCTTTGGGACAAAAAATGCAATAAAAATAGACAACAAAATAAAAATGCTATCTCCTCTGGCTCCTAACAACATTCAGGATGCAATAAATTAAATGCTGATGGCATGGCAAAATGGAAGGAGAACCTCTCTCCACAAAAACAATGATCATTGTATGAATGTCCTGGGATTATGGGTACTTCTCTGGTGTAATAAACCTCTACTAGAGAGCTGCAGTCAACGATTCAGCAGATTGTTTCAAACCAATACCTGAAGCATAGCTTTCCTCAACTACGCCACTCCAGGCCAAGTATGCACCTTTCCTCCCTGTCTATTCTTCCTCCCCCTTTCCTCTCCTATGCATGCTCCTATAGATATGGGGGTAGCTACTGTATAATGAGTTAGAACCCTGGTCCATCTAGCCCAGAATTGTTGACAGTGGCTGCAGTCACACAACACGAAAAGCAACCTTGCCTTTTTACCACAGTTCATGGTTGCTTACTATGATTTACCTGACAGATGACCAAGTGGTTTCTAATTTATCATGATTTTCATCCTCCCCTCTCCATCACCCCACTGTTGGCACATATCCCATCAGCCACTGTGCCTGAAATTCATTCCCAGGGTGCATTATGCCATGCCTATGCCACATGCCTCTTTTGCATTGGTCAATATATAAAGGCCGAATGACTGGAGTGGCCACTCTTTCCAGGGGACTCAGTGATACTTGCATACCAGGACTGATCATTGTAAATCACACTCATCCATGCATGTCCACTACATACCAGGGCTTGCTAGTCCTTCCTATTTGGAATTCCTATGTTCAGACACAGGGAAAGTCCTTCCTCTTCAAACGTGTCCTGAACTCTGCCATCTTTGTTAATAGCCCTCAAAAAGAAATAAACATGTTCTTCCTAAAAGGGAGTAATTCTTATTAAGGCATTGCTTGCTTCTTTCTAATTGAGTTGTTTTAACTGATTTCCCTGTACTTAAGAATTACGTACACATCATTTTCTCCTAGGAGTTCCTATCCATTCTGTAATTTGCTGAAGTAAGCAAAATACATGGATTTTTTATTGCATTTCTAATTCTAGACCCCTTGCTGTTCCCATTAAAGCTGCTGCCTCTGTTAGTGCCACAACTGAAGGTGGAGAGGATTGCTTCGGTCTTAAGTATGGTATCATCACAGTTTTGCCTTCTAGAAAACCCTGAAACTCATGTTGCCTACAACACAGTTCTCTGTTCAAATCTTAACCACAGGCATAAACTCCACCAGTGGCTTTAGGCAACTCACCCTTGTCTGTGCTTCAACAAATATGCCCATCACTAATATAGAGAAAATATAATAAAAATCAGTGTAAGGATATGCAATTGATTGACTGATGGACTGAATGTCTGATTATAGTTATAGCCCACCTTTTTTCCTGCAAAGAATTCAAAGCCACTTACATAATCCTGCCCCTTCTCTGCATTTCTACCCTTGAAACAATCCTGTGATAATTATTTTATATATCAGATTTATATCGAGGCTTTTGTCTTTTCTTTAGGAACTCAAAACACTTTACAGCATTCTCTTTTTCTCTCAATCTTATCTCCACACCAATAGAATGCATAAAGTCAGATTCCCAAAATGTCCACTTTTTGGATGATTTAGTTTGGACATCTTTCTGTCCAATCTAAACACATTCTACATTCCAAGTGTCGGTATGTTCCAGAAGATTCTCATTTTCTTTACCCTAACCCTAGCCTGGACCTTACCCCTAACCCAACTGTAGGGCTCAAATACAACAGGCTTAAAATGTATGTGGATTGGACAGAAAGACTGTGCTATGCAGAAAAAGAACCCAAAAGGGTGACATTTTGGAAACCAGACTATGGCATGGGTATTTGAAACCTATAGTTGGCTTAGGTTTAAGGCTCAGGCTAGGGTCAAGGCTAGGACTAAAAAAGAGGGACCCCCTGAACATACTGAGGCTTTAAACATGTTTGGATCAAGCAGAAAGTTTGCGCTGTTCAGAAGAAAACCCAGAAAACCAATGGAGTTGGAATAACAAAGAATTAATAATAAATTTAATAACTGCAGTGAGACTAATTATAGCTAAAATTGGAAAATAACATATGATTACCAATTGTCTGATTAGTATAGAGAGGCTTGGAACATAGCTATTAATGACAAATTATTTAAGTGAGAAAAGGGCACATAAAGAAAAATAAATTTAATGAGATTTGGGGTGTATTCATTGAGTATGTTTTAAAGAAACATATGGTCAAAAAAATCATTACAGTTTTAGAAAGGGTGAAATGTCCTGAAATATTTGTTTTTTGTACTTTTGTGACATGTATCCTTGTTCCTAGGGGGAGGGAGCATAGTAACGTAATAATTATTTTATTGTATGTTAATTCTTATGCTTGCATTTTAAATGTAGTAGTTTTTTGTTTATATTTTGGATTCATAATATATTTTTAAAGGAAATCTGACAGTGCCATGGGTACTTGAGCCCAATACCAGGGTTAGGATTCAGAGAACAGAGGTCTCCCTGAAGATAGTGATGCTGGGAACATGTTTGAATTGGGAAGAAAGAATGGGCTGTGCAGAAAGAGAGCTGCCGGTTCAGAAATCTGACTTGAGACATGCTGCTTGATCCTGAAATTACATTTTTGGTTAAGGTCCTTGCAAGGGAAAGGGTTATCAAAATGAGGGGCACCATGAGTATACTGATGTTTGAAATGGTTGGGATTGTGCAGTAAGAATGAGCTGTGGAGAAAGATACTTGGAAAGTAGCCAGTTTGGAAATCCGAGTTTGATACACCATATTTGAGCTCAAGATTAGGATTACCATTGAAATCCACAGAGATGACATTTTTGGAAATCCAACAATGGCATGTGTATTTGAGCCCTATACTAGGATTCAGAGTAAAGTCCAGGCTAGGGTTCAGGTTAGAAGAATTAAGGTTCCCTTGGAGCTACCAAAGCTTGGAACATATCTGGATTGTGCAGAAAGAATGAGCAGTAGAGAAAAACATCCCAAAATCTGCCAATTTGGAAATTGGACTTGAGACACTGTATATGAGCTCTAGATGAGGGTTACCACTGAGACTAGGGTTATGGTTAGAAAAAGGAAGGTGCAGCTTAATATACCAAGGCTTGGAAGGTGTTTAGATTGGACAAAAAGAATGATCTGTGCAGGAAAAAAAACTGTACAAAGCTGACATTTTTGATATCATGCTATGACATGCATGTTAATCAAAAAGTACAGGTTATGGGACAAGTGGCTGGAGAGCATCACTTGTGAAAGGGACCTCGGGGTGCTGGTTGACTGCAGGCTAAACATGAGTCAGCAGTGTGATGCGGTGGTCAAGAGGGCGAACACCACCCTCGGTTGCATAGCCAGAAGTGTGGCTTCTAGATCAAGAGAGGTATTACTACCACTCTACACGACTCTGGTGTGCCCGCAATTGGAGTATTGTGTTCAGTTTGGGGCCCCTCATTACAGAAAGGATATAGCCAGGTTGGAGTCAGTGCAGCATAGGGCCGGTTTGCAGGGGATGCCGTATGAGGAGAGACTGAGGGAACTGGGTCTCTTCAGCCTGGAGAAGAGGAGACTCAGAGGGGATATGTTGGCAACATACAGGTATGTGAGGGGATGTCACACGGAGGTGGGTAGACACCACATGTGTCCTTTGTATTTGAGCTCTATATCTTTGTGGGTTTTCTTCTCCCCAGCTCATTCTTTCTGCCCAGTCCCAACTTGTTGCAAGCTTGGATCTTAACATCAATCCCTGTATGACACATGCCATAGGGGTATTAGAAAATATCAGTTCTGTGGGGTTTTTATCTGAACTGCTCATGCTTTCAGCCCAACTGGAACACATTCCAAGCCTTGATAGGTTAAGAGACCTGTATTTCTTCAAACCCTAGCTCTAGATTGGACTTTAACCAAACCCCAATATAGGGTTCAAATACCAAAGTCATAGTGGAATATCTGAAATGTCAGTTTTCTGGGATGTTATTAGCTCAGCTAATTCTTTAGGCCCTATTCTAACACCTTCCAAGCCTCCAGAGCTTCAAGCGAACTTTCCTTCTCTTAATCCCAGTCCTAGCCAGAACCTTAACCCCCAACCCAATTGCCCACATTGAGCAGCCATACCATAAGCGAATTTAGAAAATAGCAGCTCTGTGGTGGTTGTATCTGCCCGGCTCATTCCTTCTTCCCAATCCCAACATGTTCCAAGCCTTAGGAGCTTCAAGAGAACCTTCATCCTCCTATTCCTAATCCTAGCCTGGACCTTAACCTGAACCCTAGTGGACACATTAAAGACACTTGGGTAGGTATATATATATTTTTTTATATTGTGATTTATATCCTGCCTTTTTCCTACAAAGGACTCAAGGCAGCCTACATCATCTCTCCTCCTCCATCTTATCCCCACAACAACAACCCTGTGAGGTAGGTTGGGCTGAGAGTCTGTGACTGGCCCAAAGTCACCCAGTTGGCTCCATGGCCGAGCGGGGACTAGAACCCAGATCCTCTGAGTCCCAGCCCCATGCTCTTAACCACTACACCACACTGGCTCTCTATTAGAAAATAGAGTATTAGAAAATGGGTATTAGAAAATGTCAGCTCTGTGGGGTTTTTTATCTGACCAGTTCATTCTTTCCACCCAAATCAAACATGTTCCTAGCTTTGATAGGTTTATGGGACTTTTAGTTCTTCAAACCCTAACCCCCAACCCTGACTTTAACCCCCAACCCTAATATAGAGCCGAAATGCCAAGGCTATATGCAGATTTCCAGGATGCTGGGTGTCTGGGATTTTTTCTGCTTAGCTCATTGTTGCTGTTAGTTGTGAAGTCATGTCCGACCCATTGCGACCCCATGGACAACATTCCTCCAGGCCTTCCTGTCTTCCACCATCCCCCAGAGTCCACTTAAGCTCACACCAACTGCTTCAGTGACTCCATCTAGCCACCTTCTTCTTTTGCCATCTATTGTTCCCAGCATTAGGCTCTTCTCCAGGGAGTCCTTCCTTCTCATTACGTGGCCAAAGTATTTGAGTTTCATCTTCAGGATCTGGCCTTCTAAAGAGCAGTCAGGGTTGATCTCCTTTAGGACTGACCAGTTTGATCGCCTTGCAGTCCAAGGGACTTGCAGGAGTCTCCTCCAGCACCACAGTTCAAAGGCTTTAATCCTTTGGCGCTCAGCCTTCCTTATGGTCCAGCTTTCACAGCCATACATTGCAACTGGGAAAACCATAGCCTTGACCATATGCACTTTTGTTGGCAGGGTGATGTCTCTGCTTTTTAGTATGCTGTCTAGATTTGCCATAGCTTTCCTCCCCAGGAGCAAGCGTCTTTTAATTTCTTGACTGCAGTCCCTGTCTGCGGTGATCTTGGAGCCCAGGAAAATGAGCTCAGCTCATTATTTAGGCCCAATCCAAAAAACATTCCCAGCATCAGTATGTTCATCATGTCCCTTGTTTTCTGAACCCTAACCATAGCCTATAACCTTACCCTGATTTTAGGCATTAGATCCCCATTCCAAGGCCTAATTTGCAAAATGTTAGCTCTGGGGGGCGGGTGGGGGAAGTGTTCTGCCTAACTCATTCTTTCTGCCCAATCCAAGCACTATGCAAGCCTCAGGTGCTTCACAGGAACATTCAGTCTCCTCACCCTAACCATAGCCTGCACTTTGAGCTAACCTTACCAGACACATTAAACACCCATGCCATAGGCAGATTTAGAAAATTGAACAGATTATTCTTTCTACTCAGTGCAAACACAATCCAGGCATCAGGACTTCTAGCAAACCATTGCTCTCCTAACCCTAACCATAGCGTGGACTCCAACCCTTGCACTGCTAACAGCCTTAGACAACCACACCATAGGTTTGTTTCAAAGCAGCATCACCTCTATGGGTCTTTTCTACACAGCTCATTCTTTCTGCTTAATCTTAACACCTGCAGGTTTCATGGTTCTTCTGGTTTCCCTACATTAAGAATAGCCTTTCTTAGAGAAGAATGGCTGTACTCTTCAATACTTAAAAAGAACACATATGTGCACTCCTTTCTCACATTTTGTCTGGTGAAGGATTATTTTCAGAAAAGTGTCTGGGACTATGAAGATCTGTGAGTAACAGGAAGCAAAACATTATGCTTCCGAATTGCCTATTTCTCCATCACTTCTGATTAGGGATAAAGGAATAAATTTATTTTTTGTCTATATCAGTTTTGCATGTATTCAGTCATAACTCCATTTCACCCAATTTCCACAGTCCAGTCTGTGCTGTTTAAACACACACACATCACATTTATTGTGTGCAATTTTCTCTAATCTAAGCAGTTTGCACACAGATTTACTTTATTCATTTTGTATGCAACCTTTGAGCCAAAACTGCATCACAAAGTTCAGGGAATTACACAGTTCAAAGAATCATTGTGTTTGTCCCACAGCTTAGGCCAGCTCACCAAAAAAGTCAGACCAAAGGAAATTCCCCCTATTTCTAATTTTGTAGTAGACCCGTTTCTGCACCAACAAGAGATGCAGATGTTCCTGCTGCGCAGACAGCTTATATAGCTCTCTTCCATCTTCTCACCTTCCCATTGTTGCCAAATAAGTGTATGTATGGAAAGGAAATGTCATAGCTACAGTGGTGCAAATGGAAGATCCTCTAATTGCATGCCTGTCCTCCTAGTTCTGTGATCATTTGTGACAAAGAACATGTTGCAAACTTTTCTTATGGAGACAAAGGAAAAGCCCTACTAAATCAGGCAAGAGGTCTCTCTGTTCAGGCCGGCTTCTTGCATGTTTTCTTAAAGGGATTAACTCCATATTACTCTCGATTGTTTGCTTTATGAAACAATCAGTAGCAATTGTAAATAAGATGGAATCTGAAAAACTCAAGCTCACCAAGGACCTTTGAATTCCACCTCAAAGTTCATTCTGACTCATGTCCTCTTTAGATTGCATGCATTAAACAGGGCTTTTTTTTCATAGAATGCACCGGAACAGCATTCCGGCACCGTTTTTTCCAATGGATTTTACGAAGTGGCATAGCAGATCAGCAGCAAACATGATTAACGTAGTGCCTGCGGGCTGCTTTTGTGTCTGCTATCTGATAGTGAGATAGTGAGGGCGCTGCTCAGCTTGGGACGCTGCTCCACTGCTCGGCTTGGGATTGGTGTGTGTGGTCGCGTGCTGAGTGCTTACTGCTGGCGGCGATGTGAGTTCCGGCACCTTTTTTTTTTTTTTT
>NW_025335269.1:5558701-5620673 GCF_004798865.1 Varanus komodoensis | reverse complement strand
TATATATATATATATATATATATATATATATATATATATAGGCTCTTGCCTCTTGGCAGAGCAGCGGGGCAGCAGAGACAGAGGCTGAGAGAGAGTGCTGAGACGCCAGGGGGAACGGTAAAGACAAGGTAGGAGCTGGGCAGAGGAACAAGGGGATGAGAGCAGTGGAGAGGAAGGGAGGTGGGGCCAGAGAGGCCAGGAGGAAGCAGAGGGGCGGGACCACCGGCCTGAGAGGCCTATAAGGCCGTGCTCAGCAGTTGGGAGTGCCAATGGTGTCGCTCCTTATCTGTGTCCCTTAACTGCAGCCCAGGCATCCCAGGGACTCCCTTCCCTGGGAGCCAAGGTTTTTGTTTCATTTTGTTTTTCATTTTGTTTTTTTTCCCCTCCATTTTATCCTTTTATCTTTGTGTGTGTGTGTGGCTTTTTGTTTGAAAGAACTGGGCGAGTGAGGAGTAGTGCAGGACAGACAAGGCGGGGACCAAGGTAGGGTCCCTGAGGGGTTCCCAATGGCAGGCCAGGTGATGGCCTTGGCAGGAATCACAGGTGTTGCTGTCCGCTGCGACAGCTGCAACATGTTCGCCCTTCTCCACCAGGAGAGGCAGGGTTACACTTGCCCTTGGTGTAAGCTGGTGACCCTGCTAGAGGAGGAGGTGAGGTGCCTGAGGGCCGAGAGAGCTCTCCAGGCCCCCCCCGGAGCAGCCCCCCTCTGGACAGAGGGTTGAGGGAGGGGCCACAGGAGGAACAGCCGGAGAGACATGGAGTCACGTCACCCATGTCACCCCATGCTGGCCTCCTCCTCCTCCTGGCGCCAATCTGGAGCTGGGAAACAGGTTCTCTCCACTTGGGGAGGCTGGGTCTGATGAGGCCCTGGGGGACCAGCAGGACCTCCAGCCTGGGACAATGAGTAGCAAGGGGGCTGCTGCAGGAAAGCGAGGGCCAGGGCATGGCTGCCTACCACCACTGGGAAGAGATAGAGGTGGGTGATCGTCGTCAGGGAATCCCTGCTGAGGGGCACTGAGGCGGCAGTGTGCTGCCCCGACCTTGAAGCAAGGGAGGTCTGTTGCCTTCTGGGCACACGCATCCAGCATATGAGGGACAGAGTGGAGTGTCTTGTTCACTTCCGGAGACACCAGCCCCCCAAAGTGAACACAAACAATGTAGCCAGGCAGGGTGTGAGAAGGATCACCAGGGACTTTGAGGCCTTGGGGAAGAAACTCAGGGAGCTGAAGGCCCAAGTGGCCTTCTCGTCAATCTTACCAGTCTGAGGATTTGGGATAGGAAGGGCGCCAAGGAGAAGGACTGGCTTAGGGTGTGGTGCCAGAAGGAACACTTTGGGTTCCTCGACCACAGCACCCGATTTCTTGCCAATGGACTTCTGGCAAGGGACAGGTTGCACCTCACGAGGATGGGGAAAAGGTCCTTTGGAGATGCTCTAGCAAGCTTCGTCTGGAAGACTTTAAACTGAGCCATGGGGGGGATGGTTCAGGCTCCCCAAAAACTTGTCCACACTGGACAAGTTAGGGGAGAGGATCAGGACTCTGGGAGCAGGGTTTGAGAGGTATTGCAGGGACTCCTGCAAAGAGAGTCCAGGCATCAGGGACAATGGGAGGAAGGAGGAGGCTGGGTACTCCAAAGAAAGGAAGCGGTGGAAAGGAGTTGAGGTGCATGTACACTAATGCTAGGAGCATGGGTAATAAGCAGGAAGAGCTTGAAGCTCTCCTGGGAATAGGAGGGTAAGACCTGGTAGGGATCACAGAAACTTGGTGGGATGAAAGGCAAGACTGAACTGTGAACATAGAGGGGTATCGCCTTTCCAGAAAGGACAGGAAGGGAAAGAGGGGTGGAGGTGTGGCTTTATACGTCAGGGAAGGGATAGGATGCAGTGAGATAGAATGCAGCACAGATGGGGATTCGCTAGAGGCAGTCTGGGTGAAACTTAGGGGTTTTGACAGGGAAAGGGACCTGACAGTGGGGGTATGTTATTGCCCTCCAGGTCAGCTTGAGACCCTGGGTGATGTCCTGACAGACTAGATTCTAAGGATATCTTGAGGGAGAGACACAGTAATTATGGGAGATTTCATTCTCCCGGATATTAGTTGGGAGTCTCACTCAGCAGTGACAGCCAGGTCACATCGCTTCCTAGAGGTTATAGAGGGAGGGTTTTTCACGCAGAGGGTCCGAGAGGCAACAAGGGTGAGGGGGGTCATCCTGGACTTGGTCTTAACCAACAGGGAAGAGCTGATAGATGAAGTACAGATTAGGGGAGCTCTGGATGCAAGTGATCACTCCATCCTTTGCTTTGAGATCAGGGGACTGGGGACGTGCAGCAGGTCGAGCACTAGAAGCTGGGACTTCAAGAGGGCCAACTCTGGCCAACTGAATACCAGACTGGGGAAAGTCTCCTGGGATAGGTTACTGGAAGGTAAGCGAGTTGAGGAGGGGTGGATAGCACTCAAAAGGGAGGTTTTCGAGGCACAAGCCTTGACTATACCTCTGGTTAGTAAGGTGGGGAGGCGAAGGAGAGCGCCGCCATGGATGCAAAAGGAGGTGGTTAGAGGGAATAGACGAAAGAGGAACCTCCATAGGAAATGGATACTGGGGCAAATAGACCAAAGGGTATACCAGGAGGAAGAAGCCCATTGCAGAAGGATTACAGACCAGTTAGCCTTACGTCCATTGTAGGAAAAACAATGGAAAGGCTCCTAACAGTGAGAGATCTAGTGATGCTAGATAGGGAAGGGGGGCTGACAGCCACACAACACGGTTTCCGCAATAACAGGTCCTGCCAGACAACCCTTGTGGAATTCTATGACAAGGTTTCAAGGTGACTAGATGGAGGGGATGCAGTGGATGTGGTTTGCCTGGATTTCAGCAAGGCCTTTGACAAAGTGCCCCATGATATCCTGGTTGAGAAACTGAGGAGTTTTGGGATACACCAAAGCACTGTCTGATGGATTAGAGCATGGTTGACTGACCGAAAGCAGAGGGTAACCATTAGTGGGGAATCATCGGGATGGTGGCCAGTGACAAGCGGGATCCCCCAGGGCTCTGTCCTGGGACCGATCCTGTTTAATCTTTTCATCAATGACATGGAAGAAGGGGTGAACGGTCTGCTGGTCAAATTCACAGACAATACTAAAACTGGGGCAGTTGCCACAAATGAGCAGGCACTCCAGATTCAAAAGGATCTGAACAGACTATGGAAGTGGGCAGGAGACAACAGGATGGCGTTCAATGTGGATAAGTGCAAGGTCTTGCACTTGGGGCATAGGAATGGGTGTCATAAGTACAGGTTAGGGGACAAGTGGCTGGAGAGCAGCACTTGTGAAAAGGATCTCGGGGTGCTTGTTGCCTGCAGGCTGAACATGAGTCAGCAGTGTGCTGTGGTGGTCAAGAGGGTGAACGCCACCCTTGGTTGCATAGCCAGAAGTGTGGCTTCTAGATCGAGAGAGGTATTACTACCACTCTATATGAGTCCGGTGCGCCCACAACTGGAGTATTGTGTTCAGTTTTGGGGCCCTTATTACAGGAAGGATATAGCCAGGTTGGAGTCAGTGCAGCGCAGGGCCACAAGGCTGGTGGCCGGATTGTAGGGGAAGCTGTATGAGGCGAGACAGAGGGAAGTGGGCCTTTTAAGCCTGGAGAAGAGGAGATTCGGAGGGAATCTGTTGGCGACATACAGGTATGTGAAGGGTGTGTCACACGGAGGTGGGTAGAGAACTGTTCTCCCCTGCAGAGGAAGGCAGGACGCACTCCAATGGAGCCAAGCTCAGGGAACCCAGGTTCAATTTAGATGCCAGGAAGCACTTCCTCACAGTTAGGACCCCGAGGGTGTGGAATAGGCTTTCATGAGAGGTTGTTGAGCCCCATCGGTGAGAGTGTTCAAAGATAAGCAGGACATGCACATGGTGGGCATGTTGTAAGCAGATCTGGCTGGAGCCAGGGATCAGACTAGATGGCTTGTTTCTCTGACTCACTCTGTTTCTATGTTTTTATTATGGGAGTTTTGTATAAAAATTATGCCTATTTTTGTACTTATTTCCTGAATATACACATTAACATGCACATTTTAATGTACCCATTTTCTTCTATTGATTAGAACATGTTTGTGTGCACTTTTGAAAAATATACATTTTCTGCAGAGTTTAAAATATTAGCATTTTGAACACATTTTTTATTTTATTTTTTCTACCATGAGTTGCATCACAAGCTCAGAAAGGTGAGGCTTTTTGATTGTAGGTTATGTTCAGATCCAGGAAGTATGAAGTAGGTACATTCTAGCCCAAAAAATAACTGAAGCAAATTTCTCATCCATCACTGTCATAAAGGATCTGATTTCCAATCATGTGCACATATCTCCATGGTATAAGGCCACTGACCATTCACTCAGTTGGAAAGTTGACTTTCTAACCCATCCATTCTGATTATGAGGTATATGAGAGAACAGGGACCTTCAAAGTAACACCAAATATGACACTTATCTTAGTGTCTGGTGGAGTTATTAGCACTGTGCTAATACATCAAATTTCGCATCTTTCTGTTCATCAGAAAAGATTACATCCTCAGTAACATCCAGGAGACAGAAAACCAATACACAGTGATACTCCAGGAAGAACTTCTTAAAGTCTGCCACACTTCCCTCACTTTTGCTTAAATGATGCCAGACTTTCTTTTCACTGGAAGACTGTAAAAAGATCCAGCAAAACTTTGAAAAGTTAAGATTAAAATGGCTTCTCTATCCCTCCAAGTAAAGGTAAAACAAAATACCAAAAGAATGTTTGCATAAATGCACTGCTGATCATCTTTCTGCAAATCCAGCCTTTCCCAGATGTGTTTGACTATAATTCCCATCATTCTCAAATAGCCAAGCTGGCTGGGAACAATAGGTCTCACAATCCAGCACACCTGGACAGTACCAGATTGGGAAAAGCTGTGCTAATTGCTGAATTCATTAAGTTTATGTTTCAGTGGCTCTGGACGGATTACCTTCATGGTTTTGAGCTACCCAGCAGCAAGAAATGAATTGAAATCATGCAGGGGAAATATTCAGTGGATTGAACTGATGAAGAGGAGGGCTTAGAGAAAAGTGCATCAAAATGCATCCATATGCACAGAGGTCTGTACAGGTTTTGGAAGTAAAAACAGGATTCCTACCACATCTGTTCCATGTGGGAGTATTCAGAGATCTCAAGAGATGTTTGCCTGAGAAGAATTTCAGAGACATCTGAAGGATCAGAGATCAGGCATGTGCAACACAGACCCCAGGGACTGGCAGGCAGGGTGAAGCATTTTGATTGGCTAGGCCTGGCTTGAGCATACCTGTGCCTTACAATAAGCATCAGAGGCCTTCTTTTATCCTATGTTGTGGTTTGTTCCTGTTTCACCCCTATCTGTGGCAGAGTGGTAGGACTGCTCATCTCATTTTTTTTATTTCCTTTTCCATGTATTACATTTTTGTACTACACAATAGCCAAAGTTCTTCTGGACTTATCCTCTGAATTCAAAAGATAAGGGATGTCAGAGAAATGCATGTCAGATGCAGACATTTGGATTTTTAAAAAAATATGTTTGTGTCACAGTGGATTTTTCTGAGTTGTGCAGATGCTGTACACTTGCAGACCAGGGTTTTTGTTTGTTTTTGTTACTTTTTTTGCAAGGGGAGATTTGCTCAGTTTTGCAGCTGTGCTGATATGAATATATCATATCATCTGCAAGTGCAGATGAATATAAATGTACATTAATATGTCACAATTATGCATCAGAGAGAGAGAGAGAGAGAGAGAGAGAGAGAGAGAGAGAGAGAGAGAGAGAGAGCAGGGAAGACTAATGCATCCATAGCAAGATGGAGCATATCGTTTCTGTTTTACTTACAGACTAATGGAAACCAGTTGCTAGTTTGAAAGTTTGGGGTGGATTTCTACTTTCTTTCGTTATTTTACCTGACAGACTGAAGATATTTTGGACAGAAAGTAGGTTTGGCAGGTGAATGCAAGGGCTAGGGTGTAACCCTATGCAAGTTTAGGCAGAAAGAAGGGCCTAGAACTCCCAGAAAGAGTAACCCGACATGGGACCTTTTGCAAAGCATGCACTCATACAATGTGTGATATGTTCTTCCATTACATAAAAGTGACAACAACAGAAGGTGGGGTGAAGGTGCAACAGAAGGTGGTATGAAGGAAAGAAGTTGATCAGAAGGAACTCCATTTCTCAACTGTGGTCTTCTCAATGTTTCTCATCTAGTTAACATTTTGAGCCATAAACCACTCTTCATTTTGCATTTATTTGCACAACAAGCCTGTGAAGTAGCTTAGGTGAAGTAGCTTAGGTAGGTGTGTTCACACATCACATTCCGACCTGACTTCAACTGGCAAAAGGCATGAATGCTGCAGGCAGTTCTGAACAGTCCATGCATGTTTAAAGCTTTGAGTTTCCTTGCAATATCCACTCAAACATCAAGTGGAGAGGGCCCACCCCTGCCCTGAAGGAGTGGAGCCTGGATCAGCCCGCCACGAACAGAACAGCTCAACCTAAGGTGAGGGATACCTCCCCACCATGTATGCATTACACCTCAGCCAGTCCAGCAGGTTCTCCTGCCTCTCCCCCAGGTAGTAGGACTGGAGAGGTTGCCATGGACAGGCGACTATCCATGGCCAGAGGGTACACTGCACTGATAGGACTGTGCCTATGGGTGTTTTAAGATGTTTGTGTGTTGTATATTTTCAATAGGCACAAGTGGGCACAAGTATATGTGTTCCTTGATAATGCAGAGTGGGAGGGGGTTCTGAATTACAACAAACCACCTGGGCTCCAGTTCTTGGAATTAATGATATAAATTCTCCGAGTTAAATCAACATTCAGGAGAAACAGAATGTGGGGCAGAGCAGACATGTGGAACTAGGAAAGGAACTGTGCCTCTCCTCCCAGTGCTAAATTGTGTATGCGAGTTTTTATCTCAGTGTTCCTCAGTCTGTCACCCTCTAGTTGTGTAGTGCTGCTGACTCAGCATAATGAGAGTTGTGATGGGAGGTGCCAAGTTAGGGATGTCTGCATGATGTAGCCACAATAAGGTTAGTGGGAAGCAGGAAGGAGAAAAGCTAGGGTCTGCAGGAGTACAAAAAATATATACAAACAAAAAAAACCGAGCAAGTGAGCCTCCCCACAGCCTTTTGTTGTTGTTAGTCACGATGGGTCGGACACGACTTCGTGACCCCAAGGACAACATTCCTCCAGGCCTTCCTGTTCTCCACCATCCCCCGGAGTCCACTCAAGCTCACACCAACTGCTTCAGTGACTCCATCTAGCCACCTCATTCTCAACCGTCCCCTTCTTCTTTTGCCATCTATTGTTCCCAGCATTAGGCTCTTCTCCAGGGAGTCCTTCCTTCTCATTAGGTGGCCAAAGTATTTGAGTTTCGTCTTCAGTATCTGGCCTTCTAAAGAGCAGTCATGGTTGATCTCCTCTAGGACTGACCAGTTTGATCTCCTTGCAGTCCAAGGAACTCACAGGAGTCTTCTCCAGCACCACAATTCAAAGGCCTCAATTCTTCGGCGCTCAGCCTTCCTCATGGTCCAGCATTCACAGCCATACATTGCAACTGGGAAAACCATAGCCTTGACTATACACACTTTTGTTGGCAGGGTGATGTCTCTGCTTTTTAGTATGCTATCTAGATTTGCCATAGCTTTCCTCCCCAGAAGCAAGCGTCTTTTAATTTCTTGGCTGCAGTCCCCTTTTGCGGTGATCTTGGAGCCCAGGAAAATAAAATCTGTCACTATCTCCATTTCTTCCCTGTCTATTTGCCAGGAAGTGATAGGACCAGATGCCATGATCTTAGTTTTCTTAATGGTGAGTTTCAAGCCAGCTTTTGCGCTCTCCTCCTTCACCCGCATCAAGAGGCTCTTTAGTTCCTCTTCACTTTCTGCCATGACAGTGGTATCATCTGCATCTCTGAGGTTGTTATTTCTCCCAGCAATCTTAATTGCAACTTGTGATTCATCTAGCCCTGCCTTTCGCATGATGTGCTCTGCATATACGTTAATAGGCAGGGTGACAGTATACAGCCTTGCTGAACTCATATCTCAATCAGTGGTGCCATGTCCAGTTCCCACTGTTGCTTCTTGACCCACATATAGGTTTCTCAAGAGACAAATAAGATGGTCTGGTACTCCCATCTCTTTAAGAACTTGCCCCAATTTGTTGTGATCCACACAAGCAAAGGCTTTAGCATAGTCAATGAAGCAGAAGTAGATGTTTTTCTGGAACTCTGTAGCTTTCTCCATGATCCAGCATATGTTGGCAAGTTGATCTCTAGTTCCTCTACCTATTTGATATCCTGCCTGTACTTCTGATAGTACTCGGTCCACATACTGCTGGAGCCTAGCTTGTAGGATTTTGAGCATAACTTTGCTAGCACCTGCCACCCACTTCAGAACAAGCATTTACCGTGAGCTAAGTGGCAGCCCTCACAGGAACTGGTGGGACACTCATTTTCCCATTGTTCCTTGTTGTGATGCAAAGAATTTGGGAGTGCTTTCTGTAAGACCTTCTGTAGAAGATGAAAACTCCAAGAACTGGTTTGTGCATAGAATCCAACATTGCTGCCTGCAGTTTTGGACTCTGCTTCTTGATTTAACTATCCTGAGGAGTACCTGCACTTTAAAAAGTGCCTGTAAGCAGTGGCAGTGCTAGCAGGGCTGCCAAGGAGTCACACATCCCAGTGCATCTGGGGAAGGATGCTGGGTCATGGTGTAGCATTCACCCGGGAGCTGTGCGAGGGTCTCCATTCTGCCCTATTGAGAACAGCCATTCCCCCAGCCCCATCAAGGTTCCTGAAAGGGTGCTGCATCCTGTGAGAGGAAATGGTCACCAGACCACATGAGGAGCACTGCTTCCACTGAGAGAAGCCCAAACCAACCTACTTAAAAAGGGAGAAACAAGCTTCTGCTGCCAGTCCTTTGAAATGATCATTCTAAATAATACTGGATGCTTCAAATAGTTTGCCCCTGCCTAAAAAGAACTGTAAGGAACTCCCCACTTTTCTGGCCTGAGAATGAAGGCAAAGAAACAGCCTGGGGCTCACCTCCAGAGCAAGCTCTTTCCCTCTTTCCAAAGGTAGAAAGGTCCCCTGCCATCTGAAGATGCCATCTGCTGCAGAAGGGGAGCTTTTCTGGGTCACAACAACAGCTTCCCTCCCAGACCAAATACCAGTTTGCCACAGGAATGGGGATGGGTGGTGGTGTTGGAAAAGCTCTGGAGCCCACACAGACATGCACCCACAAATGCATTCTGTGGTCCATACGTTTCCCAGCTCACAATAAAATTTGGGCAACAGACTGTGATGAAAAATGTATACGCTCAGAAAGTGTGAATGAAAAATGCATCCATTAGAATAATGTGCACAACCACACTAATTAATGGATAAAATATGTATATTTCAAAAATCATGGAAATATGCAAGATTTTGACACCCAAACAAACAACACAAACTTCTAATCCAAGACAGACATGAAGTAAAATGATCTTCAAGGAGGACCTTAACAGGCTTGCTGAGCCACACATCTAGAATGGCAGGAGGAGGAAATTCTCATTTTTCAAGCCCTACCTCTTCTAGATTATAAAGTCCACTGATAGGCCTTTCTCTTTGAGCTTCCCAATATTTTATAGCCAACACAGAATCCATGTTTTCTCCTCAGTTCAAAAACACAGAACATTTTCTTCTTTTCCATCTTCCTTTTCCATCTCACTTTTTCTCTGATGATGGCCACTGTCAATTACCTGGTTTGGAACTACAGCTTGCTCTTCTGTCTTTCTTCAGTTTGTCTGTTGCCATCTAGCGACTTATTATTTACAACCAGTGCTTTTTTTTGTAAGAAAAATGGTGCTGGCACTCATGAAATTATTTACCTTTCACACATAGTCAATCACTGTACACACACCCACACATATCAGTTGTGTAATGAAACGTAATGGTCACCGCCTGCAATAAGCACTCGGCGCGCGACCAATCAACCAATCACAAGCCGAGCAGTGCAGTGCCACAAGCCAAGCAGTGCCATCACAACCAGTGCGGACGAAGCACGCGTGCATCGGATTCGACACACAAGCAGCCTGCATGCACCGTTTCAATGATTTTGCCGCTGACCTGCTATGCTCAACAGGACGATTCAAATCCATATGGACCAAACATCAGATTTTCAAAAGTTACTTTTAAAACTTGGAAAATCTGTTGAAAAAAGGTGCTGGAACTCCGTTCCAGTGCGTTCTATGACAAAAAAAAGCACTGTTTACAACATTATCTTCAAAACCACTTGGATGTGTTGTCCAGACAGGAACTTCCCGATTTTCCTTCAAATGATACTTTTTTAGTTTTATTTGTTTCAATTAAATGTGGGCAACTTCTACCATCCAACTATGTTGCCTTCCATCATCCCTTGTTACCTTGGCTAAGGCATCTCCTAAGCCTGAACTGAAGCCAAACATGGTGGTATTTGGGGCATTTGGCCTTGTTCCCTTTGTCTTTGGCCCCACCTACTACCCTTGAGAACACTGTCAAAGTTCTGTTTGTTTCTTAGGCTTAAGATACGAACAATCCTGGCTTAAAAGGCCACCATCATTCCAGTGGGGGCCAATTAGGGAAGATCCAACATCAGGAGAACACTACAGAATTTGGATGATTGTCTATTTGCTTATTACATTAATATCCTCCAAGTTCAGGATAGTATACACGATTCTCTCTCCGTGTACCTTCCATTTTATTCTCACAAAAATTGTCTTAGATTGTGCTGGGAAAAATTTCTTCACTAAAAGGAATTGGCTGACTTCTCAGCATATCTGGCACAAGGGTGAAGGACTTAAAAGACAGATGATTCAATGCCCAGATAAGTGTGTGTATATATACTTGATGTTCCTGGTTTTTCATCACATATTTCTTCATCACATATTGCTGGTATAACCAAGAAATGGAACCTTGGTTACAGCTATGTAGTTAGATGTGGATTTCTTTCTCACTGGTTTTATTGGGTTTGCTGGGACTAAACAAAGAAGGTGATGGAATAGTAAAATTTTCCCCTTTCCTGTGCACCTGGTGAGCAAATTCAAGGGGCAGATTTATTCCAATCTCAAGAGTACCCTATATGGACTTTTTCTAAATGTTATTGATAGATGGGGGAAATGTAAATGCTAATCTTGGGAATACAAGATCAATATTTACATTTTGCGAAATAGGCCTCCATTGATGGGTTTTGCATGCAGTCCATCTGTAAGTGTACAACACCCAGAGATACATTTGCAACTTCCAGAATCACTACAATCTGACAGCCCTTCTCCTCAGACCCTTATGATGGTGATCATATTTTTTGTACCATGCTACACAAAAGATCATAAAAACATTATAGTGAGAAATGTCCGGCCTAAAATACTCACTAGTTTTTGTAAACAGGTTAGCCTTGCTGAAAAGAACCCCCACCCCCTTGGGGCATTTGGCACCAATTGCTCTAAAAGTGTTTATTTAGGAAGCGCTGGTATTCTGAACTGAATGTATTTGCCCTTGGTGATGTCATCACATGGCCAGTCCTGACATTATCAGCTGTTAAGAGCACACAGTGCTGCAAAGTACCCTTGGCAGACATCTCTCTATCCCACCTTACCTGTTTCATGCAGCCAAACTGCGTGTTTGTCTCACATCAGCAGCAACAGTAAGGGCAGCATGTTAGACCCCTGGCCCTCCTTCATGGCTGGTGCTTTAGTGGCTACAGTGAGGACACAATGCTAGGATGTGCCATCATTCTGCTTACTTCATGTTCCCACGGAAACACCCATGAAATGCTGGTGAAGGGGAGCATATAAGGGCATGGCAGAACTTTTATCCCAGAGCCAGTGGGACATAATAGTTAGAGTGTTGGACTTGGGACTCATCTGGGTTCTAGTCCCCCTCAGCCATGAAGCTCGCTTGGTGAGTTTAGACCAGTCTAGTACACTCAGCCTAACCTACCTCAGAGCACTGTTGTTGCGAAGATAAAATGGAGAGGAAGAGAACCTTGTAAACTGCCTTTGATTTCTTGCAAGAGGAAGAAAGGAGGGATATAAATGGAATATAATATAATGTAATGTAATGTAATAATAATAACCAAACACTAAAATAGGATAAAAATCTCCCTCATCCTTAACAACTTAATAATTGCTTCTTTCAGTTAGTATATCCTGAAATATTTTCACATATGCCTTGGAGCCTATTAAAATCAAAGCAAGTACAAAATATAATTGCCAACTGTTGAGTCAGCTTAGAAAAAGATTAATTATTAAATCTAGATCTCAACTCCTATGTTACATTTAACTGTACAAGAGGAGGGAAGGAAATCCCATTGTTATATAACCTTTATATCCTAATTTGACTAGGAACAAAAAAGAAAAAGGTCAATTACAGATAGCTAGAAGTTATAAAGATTTAAAGATGAGAAATTGGATGCTTGCTCTTGAATTGCAAACCTTATTAATTTAAAAACAATTTGGATCCATTCTTCATGTCATTGCCCACACACATTTGACCCAAGAGACATAATAGGTAGGTGTATCTATCTCTGACTCTATAAAACCTCTTAACTTTTCTAACCTCCTGGAACAATGCAATTAAATCCAAAGGGTGTTTTCTAATTTTGCTATCTGCCTTCTAGTATCAGGGCTAAGAGACTGTATCACTTGTAAAAGGGGAACAAGATGCTTCTATCACTTTGGCACATCTGTGCATCAAACTTTTAAAACAATCTAACTAGCAGGGATTCCCTGAAAGGATCGTGGAAGCTACTTTACCCCCAGTAAAGCATGCACGGCATAGCCAAGCTCTGGTCTCCCTACTTCTCTTCTGCTTTCTCGCTGGCATCTTGTTTTCTCTGTATAAGTTGCTGGTTCAGAGTCCGCAGATGGTGCTGAAGCTGCAGCTCTAGAACATTCTGGAATGGCACTGTTTGAGCTATGACAAGCAGTTACCAGTTTCTGAACAACCAAGCACTCAGCCATGCCTATGGAGCTTGAGGTTTTCACCTCATTTGAATCGTAATCAGCTGGATGCTTGGAAGAACTGAGAATAATCTGCACTCACAGCACTTTTTCAAGTCCAACCGCCTTTGACCAAAGAGGACGTGAGGTGCTTGCTGTGGGACCACTTCACGTGAACTCCCTTTTCTTTCCTCTCTTAACTCTGCCCCTGTGGGCCATCACTTTGACAAGCTTTCATTTTGTATATAGCAAGCAACAGCCTGCCATCTGCAAGGCCTTTACTGTGCCTCCAAGGTGCCCTCATCCCACCTCCTGCTGCTGAATTCCCCATGTCCTGTAGCCTCTATTTTCTCCTCTTAAGTTCTCAGGCAGATCTCTGGCATGGTGTGCACAAGCAGGTGTGCAGATGTGTCAGGGTGCCCCCAACCCAAGACAGTGTCACATGCAGCCCTTGGAGGCAAAAAGGTTGGGCATCTTGGTATACAGCTTCCTGAATTGCCTTGCTATTTCCACAGGACCAACTTCCACCTTTTATTAGGTAACTATTTGCTTCCACTTTCTCCATCTATGTTAGGGCTATTGGAAGTAATATACTTGTCCATGTGTTGGGACTGGCTATTCAAATTTTGGGGGCCCTTGAGCACATTTAGATTTTTACAAAGCAGTTTGACTTCCATCACAAAATGGCTGCTGGGAAGGGGAAACACAACATAGATGGGAAGTGGGAAATTGCTCATTTTTCCAGGCGAGAAATGCCTATTTCATAAAGTAACAACAATGGCAAGGTAGGCACACTCCAAAGAATTCAGATTTCTGCTTCAGCAGAACACCTCGATTACAGAAAAGCAAGCTTATTTCCCCGAATTTTTTTCATCTGACAGCTGAATGGGTGTTTGAACTATTTTTACCCTCTTAAGAGTGGCCATTCCCTGCTTCATTGAAATGGAATGCATAACACCCTGTGTGCAGCTGCACGTCTGGGATAAAGTTCCTTTGTTGGATCTCTCTCTTGACATAGGCAGGTTTGCATATGAATGTGAATGGAGGTCCTGCAGGAATAGTTCCGGTATGCATGAAATTAGCTCAGTGAGGATCAGAAGGAACTGGGCAATCAGCGACCTGCCTTCTAGGTAAGAGCAGTAAGAAACCAAGCCAAATGTGAATGGGACTGTAAATCTCGTGTAAAGTGATGCTTGTCAGGACAACACCACTTGCCAAACATCTCAAAAGGCACTTCTTTTATTCTTCCATCTAGACAAATTGTGATTTCTTCACAAGATGAAAAAAGCTGGGATACGTGCAATTTAATAATAATAATAATAATTTCATTATAAAAGAGGCAATGTAGTGTGATGATTAAGAACACAGGACTGGGATTCAGGAGATCTGAGTTCTAGTCCCTGCTCAGCCATGAAGCAAGCTGGGTGAATTTTGGGCCAGTCACAGACTCTCAGCCCAGCCTACCTCACAGGGTTGTTGTTGTGGGGAGAAGACTGAGAGTAGGAGAATGCTACAAGGAGAATGCTGTGAGCCACTTTGAGTTCTTTAAAAGGAAAAAGGAGGGATATAAATTGAATAAACAAATAAATAAATATCAATGAAAGCAGTATCATATAAGAAGAAAGAGTACATACCACTAGTGTGTAAAGGAGAATACAGTTTATTTATACAGTTTATTTCAAATACAGTTTATACAGTTTATTTCAAATGATGGTGAGCAAATAGGTCAAAGAAACTTTACTGTGGCCCTCTTCGACTTGATGTCTCCCATTGGGTTACACTACAACTTCAGTCATCCATGGGCAGCATCAGGTGATGGGCCAGAGGAGGGTGTGGAGGTGGTTTATAGCAGAGTAAGAAGGAGCCATAAAATTTTCCAGTTCACTTGAAGGCTATTAGAAATGTATTTATTCAGCATTATGCTAAATGCTCATCTCTTCAAAAAATACCTTTGTGTTGAGGATACTCAGCATGGCATAATAGAGCAGAATGCTTTTTTCCCTACAGAGAATGCATGAAATTTAACTAAACAGTCCTCATTAAGGCAAGGGAACTTATTGTGGCAAATAATTCCCATTCAGTTGCAAAAAAATGATCACAGCAATACTTTGGTAGGTAGCTGTCAACGTCTCTAATAAAGCCAAGTTCATTGACATCAGTACCCATGGCTTTCATCAGTGGTATGTTTGTCAAAAAGACCTTGCAATTTCCAGCAGAATTCATCATTTTGGGCACATGAAGCTGCACTCCTACAGAATAAAAATACCATTATTAATGTTTGCTGCTGCTCTGTGTGAAATTTAAATGGGCTTTACTTGTAGGAATTTCATTTGCCCTGTAAATGCCAGCTCGCCTTTGATGGAAGAAGTAGATTACATTGTTTGAAGGCAAGGCTCATCTTTAATTATTCATCTATGATTTTTAAACAATTGTACCTGTCATTTTAAATATCCTGCCACCATCAGACCTGTACAGAATCAATTGATTTCTACAGATAATTGTTCTCAAAAGAGGCATATGGAAAAGCAGTTATTTTTGATAAAAGAAATGGAACCTCCATGATTAAAACCAACTCACCTGATTACTGATGCTCACACATGTATGTACATAATTTGATTTCTTCATAATTTAATGATTTAACCTGTCATGTCAGCCATGTATTTACAAATGGTATGTTTTTTATTTGACATCATGTGATATAAATCTATGATGGCTGCTTTGAAGCAACATCCAAAGAGTAATATAAGTGCTTGTGTGAACAGACTCCAATTGCTGAGCACTCTATGCATGAGAAACCAATTTATGTGCATGTGGGAGCCAGTACTTGGTCTCAAATTACACTGAGTTGGATTCAGATTGGCTTGGGACTGCATTTGCTCATTGGCTGAGTTTTAACACTGATATCCACTGGATCCAAGTGCAACAAGGTCTGGATCAAACTCTGTATTTTAGTAAGAGATGAAACTCAGGGACAATCCTAAAGTAGCTACAAATCTACTACCTCTCAGTAGTAGATTGGGTAAGCATAGCTGGGCACCAGCCAAGGGACCACAGCCTAGCAGGGGCCCACTGACAAGAGACCCCTGGAGTTCTGCCTCGCCTCACCATTGGAAATTGCTTCACACTTGCCTCTTCCATTGGCTTGGATGATAACAGTGGTGAATTGGATGGCCTACTTGCTCACTGGCTCTCCACCCACCAAGCAGGCCACAGCAGGGATGAGAAGGAGAAAGGGGAGGCACAGTATCAGGAAATGCCTTCCTGGCAAGCAGGCAGACTCACTGAGAGGGGGGCCCATTCAGTGTTCCCTAATTTCCCTCCAAACATCATGGCAGACCATATTCCATGCATGCTGCTGCTGTCACGAGCATGAGGGACTGCGGCTCAGCCAGAAGGAAGGCAGCCCTTCCCCCGTACCTTCTTCCCTAAGATGCTGGGGAGTCCTCTATTGCTTCACCCTGTCTCTGCCTTGAATAAGTCATTTTCCAGCTTAACTGGATCATGAAAAGGGGCTGTAAAGTCAACAGCAACTTTAATAAAGAAAGCCTTGGGAGAAGAAGCCATGCAGCGCGCTTCACCAGCAGCCCTGAACAGATAAGCACAATGCCCAAGAGCAAGTCAGGTGCTTCCTAGCATGGCAAGCCAGGAGGGTCAGTCCATTACACCTGCTGTGTCCATTCCCTGGCTCCTCAGCCTTGATTGCTTGCTTTGCAGAGTCAACAGCCCCCTTTTGCCTATAACTGAATCCCTTTTCTCTCCTGAGAAAAGTGAGGCTGAGATATTTGCCAGTTTCCACTCCCTACGCAAACAGCATCTCAGGCAGCCATTGCACAGCTGAAAGCCTCAAGGAATAGTCTGGCCTTCCAGGAAGGAGGGAGGTGCCCAGTGCCTTCCCCAGGGGAGCAGGAAGGCCCTGAATCATCAACGAGTTGGTGGCAGTGAGAGGGGAAAAGACAGAGGCAGGGCATGCAGAGGTGAGGAGATCCAGTCTACCTGGTGGACACAGGATCAACATTCAGAGGCACTGCAGCCCTGAAACTCTGTTCCCGGTGAAAACTTGCTTTCCTCTTCCCAACATCTGGTATCAAACGAATCTCAGGATTCAGAGTAAAAGGACCCAGGGAAGAAAAGTTACCTCTTCTGTTTTCCTGTGCTTTCAAGGAACTGTGAATCAAGCCATATTTTCTTTCATTCTGATGATAAAGTCTTTTTTTATATGTCTGTTGTCGTCTTGGCTGGTTCACAGGCACCTGCTGTTCATTGCTGCCTGGGTCGTTTCACTTGGCACAGCACCAAGCACTGAAGCCTGACTTTGTTTGAACTAATATGGAGGGAGCTCTGCAGCAGCCAGAGCCCTGAGAGGCTGCATAAAATAAAGCAAGCCAGCAAAGGATGCTCTTGCAGTCCGGTTCTCTCAGGGGATAGGCCCTTCCCTAGGTAGTCCAGGTCCATAACAGCCCTAAAGCAAGCCTTTATTGATGCAAAGGATCTTTTTGAGAATCGTTTCAGAGCACTGCAGCAACAGGGTCTTGGTCTCAAATTTTGGGTTACCCTCCCCTGACCCAGACCATAATCCTCTCCACTTGGCACGCTGCTTTTTTCTTCCCACTTTCCTGTCATCAAGCCACCTGCATTTGTGAGTGCTGGCAGCATGATGGGGCCTCTCAAGCCCTCACTCCAGTGAGGTCCTATTAGTGTTGAGTGGAGAATTTCTTCACCAGTCCTGGACCTCCCGTGAAACAGCAAGTTATCAGGAGAGGGAGCTGCATTCATGTCATCTGGAGACCCCAGTGCAAAGCCACACACATGCACTGCTCTGAGAAATGTGGGTGGTTGCATCAAGTCTCCTTTTGCTTCCTTTTAAAACAACTCAGAGGTTCCCCCTGAGAAGAAACCTCCACATTCACATTGACATTTCTCTTGAGTGGAAATTCTAAAATGCTGGAAGTTGAACCCAGCACAGGCAGTGTTATGAAGGTGTGACGTGGGAAACGAGGGAGAACAGACTTTTTTGTAGACTTGGGTGTAGTTGAGCTGTAAGTATAGTGAAGCTCAGTAATCTACAGAAACCTCACAAGAGTATGATAGGACATTTTTGCAAGTAAATGTATATTGCAGAGGTGGGCAGAAACCATACCTGGATAATCATGAAGCTACCTAACACTGACTACCTTTATTTTTTCCTGTGTGTCTAGCTGGTCTCTCCTTGTTCATTTGCATGGCAAAATAATCAGTATACCACAAAATGGGATTTCACTGGGACATATGGTGCCTAAGGAAACAGCCCAATTGCCATGGAGCTAAGAAAAAGCACTGCTAAGAAAAGGGCTGTTAAGTTCTGCCTGAACCATCCATAATCATTGATCATTCTTCTCTTTTTAGATTTGAGCTTTAGTTTTTAGCTGCTGCCACTTTCTTGTTTTCTTTTTATCTGAAGCCAGCTTCACAGCTCGTGAGAAGTAGGTCCTAAAAGACAACAAACATCCTCAAGTCTCATTGATTTCACTGGGAACTAATGCTACTCAGAAAGCTTGTAAGATCTAGCCATTAAAGAGCAAAAATATGTTTAAAACTCCATCCAGTCTGGTTCACAGCATTCTTAGGAGAGTGGTGGAGCCAACAGTTGTAGACCTCAATATCTTAGTTATTGCTTGCTAAGTGCTGACTCTTCAGTTCTGTCCAAAAATGGTAGAGTATAATCCAAATATCTTACACATTGATCTTTTTTTTCCTTGAGGACTCAAACTTTGTAATATCCAGATTGGAAACAGGAATTTATTTTTGAGTCAAAGGAACACTCAAAAATGGCATGTACCTAACAGGGAGATTCTTGCTCAGATGGAAAATGTGAAAAGCTTCAAGGAAGAGACTACAATACCTCAATGATGGCAGGGCCAGCATAGGAGTGCCTGTGGCAGGGGCAGGAAGCTTGTAGCCCTCCAGATAGATCCAAACACTGGATAATTTTTGTTGCCCTCTTCTGGACCCTTTCTCATTTTTCTGCATCTTTCTTAAATTTTGGTGCCCAGAACTAGATGCAGTATTCTAGATGAGGTCTGACTAGTGAAGAGTATAGGGGAACTATTACCTCTTGTGATTTGGAAGCAATACATCTATTAATATATATCCCAAAGCTGCATTTGCCCTTTTTGTGACTGCATCACATTATTGGCTCATATTTAGCCTGTTGTCCACAATAACTCCAAGGCCCTTTTCCTTTTCAGTTCTGTTGAACCATGTATTCCCCATGTTGTATCGATGCATTTCAGTTGGTTTTTTTTCCCTAGGTGGAGGACTTGGCACTTGTCCCTACAGAATCTCATTCTGTTGCTTTAAGGCCAGCAGTCAAGTTTATCAAGATTGCTCTGGATCTTTATTCTGTCTTCTACTGTTCACCATTCCACCCAGTTTTGTATCATCTACTAATCTGATTATTGTTCCTTGTACTTCCTCATCTAAATCATTAATAAATATGTTGAAGAGCACTAGGCCTAGGACTGAACCTTGTGGCATCCCACTTATTACCAGTTTGAGAAGGCGCCAGCAATGAGCGCTTTTTGTGTCCAATTTAGCAGCCAATTTTGAATCCATCTAATAGTTTTTCTATCTAGTCCTAGTTTGCTCATCAGGATGTCATGGGGCACTATGTCAAAAGCTTAAGGAAGATAATGTCCACAGTGTTTCCACTGCCCATTTGGAAGGTTATCCAGTCAGAAAATGAGATTAAATTAGCCTGACAGAATTTATTCTTCATAAATCCATGTTAGCTATCACAGCATTTTCTTCAAGCGTCTCCTGGCAGTGTCATTAGTTTTTCAACATGGATGAGAAGGAAGGGGTATTTGTCACTGGGTTGTATGAGATGCATGAACGTATTGGTTATAGCATGAAGCTTGATTCCAGGGAGATAGCATTCTTGGTGATTCTCTGGATTGTCATGACATTCATGTTTTTCCATCTCACACAACAGGAAATCTCCCACAACTATCACTCTTCTCCGTTTGGTGGTGCAAACTTTGGTATCCTTTTCCTTACTTGGTTGACCTTTTGTCTTTTTCCAGAGGTACTCAGTGTGTCATGTAGTTCTTTCACAACAGGTTTCTCACTCGTCTCTTCCCCAGGTATCTTAAAGCAGTTCGAGTGTTCCAGTGCTTCCACTGGTGCAGAGTGTCTCCTAGTTCTTCTGCACCTGTCACCCTTTTCCAGGAGTTTCCTCCTCATTTTCCCTTCCTTCAGGGTTCTTTTCTTCTGCCTCTGCTTGTTGGTGCACTTCTTGCTTCTGGACTTAGCTGTTGCAGCGCCACTGCTCTGCCCAAAAACTTTTCATCTTCCTTTATAACAGTGAGGGTGGACACTCACTGCTCCAGCGCTCTCACCCTTTCTCCTAACAGGGCTACTAGCTTGCACATGTTGTACCTGTAGGTCATGTTGCCCTCAGGGAAGAAAACAAACATTGCACAGTTGCTGCAAATCACCACCATTGTGGAGTCTGTTGTTTGTGCACCCTTAGTGACTCTACCTTGGGGGTTGTTGTGACAACTGTTGCTTTTGCTTGCCTTAACAACACAGTCCTATTAGTAAATGGGAGTATGTTACAAAGAGGGAAACAAGTGTGTGGGAGGGCGAGGGGGAGTAAGGGAAAAGAAAAGAAAAGAAAAGAAAAGAAAAGAAAAGAAAAGAAAAGAAGGAGAGATAATCTTAGGGACCTTCTCCTTGACCTCCCCCACCAAACTCCTTGCAAAGAGATCAAACCAGTCAGTCTTAGAGGAGATTAACCCTGACTGGTCTTTAGAAGGCCAGATCCTGAAGATGAAACTCAAATACTTTGGCCACCTAGGAGAAGAAAGGACTCATTGGAAAAGACCCTGATGCTGGGAAGGATTGACAGCAAAAGGAGAAGGGGACGGCAGAGGATGAGGTGGTTGAATGGGGTCACTGGGGCAGTGGGTGTGGGCTTGGGTGGACTCTGGGGGATGGTGGAGGGCAGGATAGCCTGGAGGAATGTTGTCCATGGGGTCGCGATGGGTTGGACATGACTTTGCGACTAAACAAAAACAAACAAACCCCAAACTCCTCTTAGCTTTCCTTGTTCACTTCTATTCAACTGACCTGATGAAAACTAGCCAGCTACTTTGTAGAGACTTCAGGGAAACTAGACAATACACTGCACTGATTTAAGAATGACTTGTGTTCCCCTCAAAGTTACAAAAACTATGTTTTGCACTACATATAAATTCTGAAAGGCCTCCCCCCGCTTTCTAATCTGTTCTTTCACCAGACTTTAATCTGGGAAGATCCTTTCTGATGGCTTTTTCTTTTCTGATCTCCAGAAGCTCATGCACCTGTCGCTTCAAATGATTTCATTCTGCTTTTTTACACAGCACAAATCCTCCTGGCAGAAGCATTCCAAAGCCCAGCGCAGGGGAGCTGGGTAGTCTTCTGTTTGTATTCAGTTGCTTCCTTTTGGAATATGCTGATATTAACTTTTAATTTCCCCTTCTTTCTAAACAAACTGCCTCCTCACACTCTTTTCCTTCTCCGTAAGCTGACATCTTTGCACATAAGGGACACCCAGACACTGTCAACTCCTGAGTCTAAATGGAATAAATCTGACTGATGTTTTATTTTTAGATCATCCTCCTCAAAGGAAAAAAAACATAGAAACATAGATACAGAGCGAGTCAGAAGGGGCCTCCTGGGCCGTCTAGTCTGACCCCCGGCTCCAGCCGGCTCCGCTCACGACATGCCCACCATGTGCATGTCCAGCCTATCCTTGAACACCCACACCAATGGGGCCTCAACCGTGGAAGCCCATTCCACACCCTCAGGGTCCTAACTGTCAGGAAGTGCTTGGTTCCCTGAGCTTTGCTCTGTTGGAGCGCATTGGATGTTTTATCGTTCATGATTTTCATGAGGCCAGCTGCAAAGCCTTGCCTTATCTTGTTTGTCTGAATTAAATTTCTGCGGGTGAAAAGAGTTTGGGACTGCAGGTGGCGCAGTGATTTAATCCGCTGTGCTGCTGGGCTGGTTGATCAAAAGGTCGCCGGTTCGAATCTGCACAACGGGGTGAGTTCCCGTTGCTCTGTCCCAGGTCCTGCCAGTCTTGCAGTTCGAAAGCATGCAAATGCAAGTAGATAAAAAGGTACCACTTCGGTGGGCAGGTAACAGCGTTCCATGCACTTCGGTGTTTAGCCATGCTGGCCACATGACCATGGAGACTGTCTGCGGACAAACGCTGGCTTCCTCGGCTAGGAATCGGAGATGAGGACTGCCCCCTAGAGTCAGGCATGACTGGACTTAACGTCAAGGGGAAACCTTTACCTTTATGGCAAATCTTAATGGCAAATGAGAGAAGGAACAACAACAGGATCCATTCTTTCAGTGTACTAATACTTGAAGTGTATGCTGCTAAAATCCAGGAAAAGCCTTGCATTACCAATAGTTTACAAAACATCCTCCCTCTTGACTCATCCCCAAAGCATTAAAGGAATGTAAAGTTCCTTGGCTGTTCTGCACATGCCACAGTCTGTATGCAGCCTACAGTCCTCCTCATTCCTCTGTCAAATAAGATCCAAATGAGACATTACATGCAGTCCAAACATGCAGCTGCAGACTGAAAGAGCAACCATGTGCCAGCCTCCCACTTTCGACCACAATGGCTCACAAGGCCTCGCCATTTCCCTGCCCCCACACCAAGCTTCTATCAATGTGGCAGAATGGATGTTCATGAAACAGAGTGCTGTGAGTAAATCAGGGAAGGGAAAGGGCCTGGGCTTGCAGGGTATGGCCACCCTGGAACACTTCTCTTTCAGTTGGCAGAAAGAGTTTTATTGGCACGATTTTGCTGAAAAATAGGGCACACACTGAACATGTTTACCAGCAGTATGGCACTCCCAACAGTGCCCCAAACAGCTGTCTGGAAGGCTGGAGGGAATGAAAGTCTGCAGCTATCCTTCAGTGTTTGTGCTTCTCTACATTTTGCAGGGCAGTATCTCTGATAGAAATTTGTACATCCATGTGCCACATTATCACTGACAGTATGCAATGAGGTGTTTAACTGGTCCTGTATGTCTGTATTTTGCTTTATATTGTATTTTGAAGGTTTTTAATCTTTTGTAAACCACCCAGAGAGCTTTGACTATTGGGCAGTATAGAAACTGAATCAGTAGTGACCAATGCAATGTACAAAAAGACCTTACAACTTTGGATATTATTACGCACAAATTCTTTACAAAAATGGCTGTTAGGAGAAATACTCACGAAAATGCTGACTAGTTTTTATGAGGACTTAAAAATATATTACAAACTGAAACAGAAATGGGACAGAGCAAACTCAATATTGGGAAAAGTAGAAACTGATAGAAACCAAGAGGAAGAGATTCATCCATTTCTAGGAAGATACATATTCTTAAAAATGTTTCTTTTTGCTCCATATTCCAGTTGAGTGCCATTACTTCATTTGGAACCAAGCAATGTATTCTGAACCTGAATTGGAGGAAAAAGTAGAGATACAATGAAGATACATTACAGAGTGCACTTTTTGGTTGCTGTCCTTTGTCACTTAAATCCGCATGAGCTATTGCACTGGCCAAAACTGCACGTTTCCCGTTTCACTCAGATTTTGCATTATCTCAAACTGGGGAGTTGAAGGAATCAATAACTTGGTAGATGGTTCTTCTTAAGTGAACTACAGGGAACCACATGACATCCCCAGATTATTGCATTGCCATAGCCAGATTGTTCAGAGTCTGTGCCAGTCTCACCTTTAGGCAAAGTACGATGGTTGCCTCAGGCAGCAGATGTCCAGAGATGGCATCAAAGAGCAGAAGCAAATACCTTTATGCCTGCCACATGCCTGCTTGGTGCCACTTAAGCTAGCTTGCTCCCTTCAGCCACAGTAGAGAATTGCATCCCATCATCAGTGCTGAGAAAGATCCCACAGCTGCCCCCATGAGCTTTTGTGCACAGAATTGTTCTTTGCTTCAGGCAGCAAAATACCTTGGGCAGATGCTGCTTCAGAGCCCATCTCCTTTGCCAGAAAGAGAGTCCGGGCAGAGCATCTTGAAAAGCACATTTCCAAAAACAATCATCCTTCTGCTTCAGAAATGTATTTCTTTCATGAAATATTTCATGATTTCTGTCATCTTTCATGATGGCTGAAGCTCATGCGAATTTGTCCTACTGGCAGCGCGGTCTTGAGCACTACAGTTCCAAACTAAGTCCCATGGAACTGAATCAGATATTTTAAAAGAGTGAAAGAAATTCAAGCATGTATGCAAGTAGAAGACCTTGTTGGCCTAGTCCGTAATCTTCACAAAGGAACATCTTCCAACCGTAGCATATGCAAAGGGAACTGTAATAGTATTACTTCTGACTTAGCTAAGCATGAAAGACGCATATCAGATGGAATGAGACATCTTAATAGATCAACTAAATCAGGATGCAAGAACCAGTGGCTCTTTGAACTCCAATATCCATCAGCCCCATCCAGGAGAGAATGGGAGTTGCAGCCCAACAACATGTGGAAATCCATTGGTTTCTCACCCAAGATCAATGTGCTTCACAGCTTTGCAAGTTAGGGTTCCTTCTCAAATTTTGGAATATGGGGGTTAAGATCTTCAGCAAACTGTACAGGCCCACTTCTGGACATAGCAAAATCGCCCTTAAATTACATAGAAACATAGAAACAGAGTGAGTCAGAAGGGGCCTCAAAGGCCATCTAGTCTGACCCCCAGCTCCAGCCAGCTCCGCTCATGACACCATCCACCATGTATATGTCTAGCCTATCCTTGAACACCTGCACCGATGGGGCCTCAATTACCTCCCGTGGAAGTCCATTCCATACCCTCGGGGTCCTAACGGTCAGGAAGTACTTCCTGGCATCTAAATTGAACCTGGGTTTCCTGACCTTGGCGCCATTGGAGCGCATCCTGTCCTCCTCTGCAGGGAAGAACAGATCTCTACCCACCTCCGTGTGACACCCCTTCACATACCTGTATGTCGCCAACAGATCCCCTCCAAGTCTCCTCTTCTCCAGGCTTAAAAGGCCCACTTCCCTCAGTCTCGCCTCATACAGCTTCCCCTGCAAACTGGCCACCAACCTTGTGGCCCTACGCTGCACTGACTCTAACCTGGCTATATCCTTCCTGTAATGAGGGGCCCAAAACTGAACACAGTACTGCAGTTGTGGGTGCACCAGAGTCATATAGAGTGGTAGTAATACCTCTCTCGATCTAGAAGCCACACTTCTGGCTATGCAACCAAGGGTGGCGTTCGCCCTCTTGGCCACCGCATCACACTGCTGACTCATGTTTAGCCTGCAGTCAACCAGCACCCCAAGGTCCCTTTCACAAGTGCTGCTCTCCACCCACTAACCTGTACTTATGACACCCATTCCTATGCCCCAAGTGCAAATGGGTTTGGAATGGGTGTGGAATGGGCTTCCACGGGAGGTGGTTGAGGCCCCATTGGTGAGGGTGTTCAAGGATAGGCTGGACATGCACATGGTGGGCATGTCGTGAGCGGAGCCGGCTGGTGCCAGAGGTCAGACTAGGTGACCCGGGTGGCCCCTTCTGCCTCGCTCTGTTTCTATGTTTCTAAATTGTTTCCTTTGAATGCATACTTAGTACCCTAACCTTCTGTGCTTTCTTAATATCTCTTCATCATTATGTAGAAGGTACACATTGGGAATATGCCATCAGAATTATTTGAAATATGGGAAGGGAGAAGTATGCCTCCCTTCACACCTGAAAGCAACTGTCATCAACCCATTTCCCTCCAGATATTGTGGATAACAACTTCTATCATCACCCCTGCTCACTGGGGCTGATGGGAGGTGCAGTCTAAAAGATCTGGAGGCAAGCAGGTTGCGGAAGGCCAGCCTGCGAGTGAATTCAAAAGCTTGAGAGTATCTTTTGGGACCACCGCCTTAAGACGTCTGTTGAGAGTGACCTGATGATTTTTCGATGACTACTTCCAGGCCATGGAAGCCCTTCCCAAGGAAGGCAAGCTTTCTTTCCTATCATTTTTTCTTCCACTGACAAAGGCCACTTTATTCCAAAAGACCTAAGGTCTATCACTGCCTCTGCTAGGATGCTGTTTTTATTCCCTGTGACATTTTATTGTATTGTTTTACTCAATTTCATTATGCCTGTAAGCTGCCTTGAATGCCATGTTTGGGTAGAAAAGAAGGGTACAAATGAACTAAATCATTATCTCTTTTTTATTTATTTAAACTCAGCTGCAACTATACACATTGCATTCACATGTAAAATGTCAGAGCATTAAACAATGCCTTACAATATACATTCTTCATCAGGCTTGAACATTCAAACCAGTCCTTTGGTTGGTGAATACTTGGGTGAGCATTTTTGTTCAAGGACAAGGAAGCTAGAACTTAGAGTAGAAATAGATAACGGTGGAGCTCATTGCATGCAGAGCAGGTCATCTGTAGACTCCAGCTAAGCCATGAGCTTCTGATTACCCTACTTCTGTCTCAACAGAGAAAAAGGGGCATGAGGCACTCAGCTCTCATGTTGGTAGAGGATGTCAATGTATTCGTCTGTTCAGAAGATTTCTAAATTGCTCCATCCTTCTCACAGGATCTTGGGGTAGTGTCATAATAACACAGTTTTATGAGCAAGGACAATATAACAACAATAACATTGCAACAATGAGGAAGTGATCCATGGCCCCAAGGCGCAGGGTCATTCTGCAGCCTCTCGGAAGGCCATGGCTCTCCGGCTGAAGCTTCTTAGAATCAAAGCAGGTGGTGTGTTAGGAAGGCAGCCTGGAATTTCCATGCCGTCTCGCCAAGGTACTTCAGAGGGGAGAGAAGGAGACGGGAGTGCCATCAGCCCTAGTCCTCTTTCGTGCCCCCCCTCCCAGAATGCCCTTTACCCCCTCTCCAAGGTCGAATTCCTGAGGTCAGAGTGGCAGCCAGCACAGTTCCTTCTGCACCAGCAGCCAGGGGAGAGGGAGGCACAGCACAGATCTGGGAATCCAAAGTATTCCACATCAACATTTGCAAAGGACAGGAAAAAAGCAGTCATTTATAAAACGTGCTACCACAGCATGTGACAATGGTCACTGGACTGGGGCACTAGCCAAGTTCATACAGAACTCCAACGTGTACCCCTCCTTTTGAATGAGGTGAAAGCAGGGGACATCTTTGTACCTGCTCCTCAGTCACAAGTTGAGGAACAGAAGGCTGGTGTTGGCCGCATGGTCCGGAGGGGTTGCGAGCTATTTATTGCCACGCTTTGCCTCCCGACCTCCGTGATGCTTTTTCAATGTGGGAAGTTGCTGGTCATCCATTTTCATTGGTGCTATGCAAGCATTTCCCATCCAAGACACTTGGACTTGGGGCTCCCTATCCTTGATTTACATCAAACTGGCTGAGGTGAGGCCATTAGGCAGGTAGGTTCGCCTCTGTTTGGCAGCTTCAAGTAGGTTCAGGAGGCAAAAGGAAGGGAAAAAACTTAGTGAGTGCCTAGTGGCCTTTCTAGGAGATGGTGGGGCCTCCTCCAATGTGTTCACAGTTGTGTCTCAGATGGAGACTGGAATCGTATTTGAGGACTATTCAGGTTTGTCCACTCAGTTTCTTGGGGCACTGGGGGAGGTGGTGACAAGAAATCCCTCAGCAAAACCAGTTCTAGCTAGGAAGGACTGGGAGTAAGTAGAGAAGTACTCTGGGAGCCCAGTGAGTATACCCAAGGAACTGAGAAATGAGGAGTTTCCTGGAAACTTCCAGGGAATATCTGGTGGCCCCAGGATAGTGAACCAGTTGTCCTGATCTAGCAGGACTCTTAGGCTCTTTGGAGCAGAATTTTGATGAGCAGTTTCACTTTAGCATGGTCAGTTTTAATTCTTGCCATTCGTGAACCAGTTGCATGTATACAGTTTCTTTCACTTTCCAGGACAGAGATGTCATCATCAGAGATGTCATCATCATTCATTTCTTACACAACTTTCTAAAACAGGCTCAAGAGACGTTGAAGCAGAATTAAAACATATAGAATTTAAAAGAGCTACAACAATTGTCCAAGAATGTACACATGGAAGCAGCCCACAAAACAATACATTAGTGACAACCATAAACATTTTAGTGACACATTAGACAGCCCTTCATCTGCCACCTAATGCTTGGGTAGAGCTTTGTGTCTACTTCTTTTATTCATTTATACGCAAGAGTAGGTGGAGGGCAGCAATGTGCAAGAATTTAATTTCAGTTTGCAAATCAATCAAACTTGCTTTGCTCATAGTTCCAAACATCAACAGAACTATATTATTCTCAGAAAAAAAGTCTGCAGGTTCCCACACATTTAATTGCATTTGAAAAATGTGTAATTTTGAAGAATGTGCTCTTTAAAGTGTGCGTTACTTAAAAAAAAAAAAACATGTTGACACTTTAGCCAATGGGTGAAAAATGTATACTTTAAAAATTCAAATGAAAATGCAAATGTGCAGTTTCCCCATCTGAATGAAAAGAAAAATAGGAGAGAAGCAGTAACAGGAGCAAGATGACCTGAGTTTCAATGTAGCTTTCCAAAACTCCAGCCTCTCCTATCCCAATATGGAACTTAAAAGCCTCCTTATCCATGGTTTAAAAGTTCCCAAATAAAAATGGGAAAAAATGTAACTACTGGACACCGATTTAAAGTAATGTCTTTGTTGGTCTTTAATTTGGACAACTGGACTGTCCAGTTGTCCATATTTTAATGATACAGAAAGAAGAGGAGGGGAGAAATTAAAATCACATCATGCAACTGATGTTAGTTGAGATGGGAGAAGGCTATTAAAAAGTGCTTTCTTTTACCATTCACCTTTATACAGATCTTAATAAATGTTGTGGTGGCTTTGTTTTGAGCAGGAATCCCCTTGAGGTTGCATTTCATGTTCCCAGTAATTAGTTAAGAGACCTAACAGGTTTCAGGCATTTGGCAAGATAGGCTTTATTTGCATTAATTTAAAGTTACTTTTTAAATTGCAGAACAAAGTCAGAAGTGCAAGCCCTAGAGACTTACACTGACCTGTCAATCAAATGGTTTCAAAGACAGGAGCATATGGATCAGTCTTTAAAGGGGGATGTTGTCCAAACTACTAGGACAGTTTTAAAAAAAACAGCAGTTTTGAGGGAAGGCTGCAGAAGTGGAACTGAGGAACAGATCCTATTGTGCTTCTTGATGCTTGAACAAGGGGCCAGGTTTCAGTCATGTTAGAAACATGCATTTGGACAGGAAACTAGATGTGTTAACCCCTAGGGTGTAGTCCAGCCAAGGCATTGCTCTTAAGGTTCAAAGATACTTAGGAAGAAAAAAACCCTCATTTTTTTCACCCGTGAAGATGATCTGCAGCTTATTAAAGACTATGATAAAATATGGATGCAGCATATCAACAAGCAAAGGAAAAGTTGCACACCCTTCTCTGCCATGCTTTGGTACTCCGAACAGAACAGAGGATGTTCCAGGAGCTCCAGTGCTGCCTAAGTGAGCAGTGCATCAATTCCTTTTCCCTGGCCTAGAACAAATGACAGCACCTCTTGCCATGATTTTTTAAAGTTCCTCATTCCCACAATTGGAAAGGGTGCCAGTAGACACAAGCCCTAACCACACATTCCTGAGAGGGGGGTTTGCAGTACAGCAACATTCTCATCCTCACAGCAGAAGCACCCCTTATCTACAGAATGATTGGAAAAGGAAAATTCAAGGCAATTATCTCTGGTGCTCTTCCTGGCAAGCTGAAGAACATCAGGCCTGGGCATGGCTTCAAGAAACAGGACTATTAGTGCAGAATACAAATGAAAGTCAGACAGACAGAAAGAAAGAATCCTTACTTTTGGACACTGGGAAAGGTATTACACTACCTGTTGAACTATGATAACCTCCTAGCAGTTCTTCTGGTGGAGCTCACACATTGCACTCAAAGAATAAAAATTAGTGCAATCAGTACTTCCTAATTTTTCAACTCTGGTACAGTTCAGATACTACTGTTAAAATGATGGCTTGGTGGGCAAGGGGGTAGCCCCTTGGTTTCCCGCTGTTGTCTGCGTGGAGATTTGGAATTCCATTTCTCAGGTGCCATGACCTTGGAGCTGGGATTCCTGCTCTCCCCTGTCCACACTGACATGGAAGAACACTGCTGGGTTTTCAGCCTTACTAAATTGGATGCATGTATGCCTCTGAGCTTGGAAGCGTCTCTGCATGTCAGGTGCATTTGATCACACCCTAATTGACGTCGTCGTTGTTGTTAGTCGCAAAGTCATGTCCGACCCATTGGGACCCCATGGACTACATTCCTCCAGGCCTTCCTGTCCTCCACCATCCCCCAGAGTCCACTCAAGCTCACACCAACTGCTTCAGTGACTCCATCTAGCCACCTCATTCTCTGCCGTCCACTTTTTCTTTTGCCATCTATTGACTTTAAACCCATGCAAACTTAGACCATGGGGAATGTCAAAGAGTAACAAAGAAAAAAATTTTAATGTGTGGTCTGATGGCTTGTTTGGGCATCTTCCGTGTTTGCATGGGGATTTTGAAACAATACTTCAACATTTTGCCATGAATACTGTGGTCCTACTGTGGTCTATCGGCAATATCCAATGGGGGTCTTCTACCTCTGCTGGGTTGTTCTAATCCCATTCAGCAAGTGGTGGTTCCCACAAATTAAATTGCCCAAGCTGGACCTGCTGTTTCCATAACTGACATTTAGCTTTTCTGAAAGGAAGCTTCATATGTCAGTTCCACTGGCCTGGCCTGTTCTGGAACACTCATTTCTGCTCATTTCAGGTAGTTCCTGGATGTGCCTGATCTCCATTCCACCATGTGCATAAGGGAACTGGTGGGTCACAAAAGAATCAGCAGGTACATAACTCCAGCGCTGTGCTAGCTCATAATGCTGCCTCTAGCTTTGTTGTTGTTGTTCTTAGTTGCAAAGTCATAGAAATGTTCTATTAAATAAATAAAGTCATGTCCGACCCATCGCGACCCCATGGACAACATTCCTCCAGGCCCTCCTATCCTCCACCTTCCCCCGGAGTCCACTCAAGCTCACACCAACTGCTTCAGTGACTCCATCTAGCCACCTCATTCTCTGCCGTCCCCTTCTTATTTTGCCATCTATTGCTCCCAGCCTTAGGCTCTTCTCCAGGGAGTCCTTCCTTCTCATTAGGTGGCCAAAGTATTTGAGTTTCATCTTCAGCATCTGGCCTTCTAAAGAGCAGTCAGGGTTGATCTCCTCTAGGACTGACTGGTTTGATCACCTTGCTGTCCAAGAGACTTGCAGGAGTCTCCGCCAGCACTGCAATTCAAAGGCCTCAATTCTTCGGCACTCAGCCTTCCTTATGGTGCAAATTTCACAGCCATACATTGCAACTGGGAAAACCATAGCCTTGACTATACGCACTTTTGTTGGCAGGGTGATGTCTCTGCTTTTTAGTATGCTGTCCAGATTTGCCATAGCTTTCCTCCCCAGGAGCAAGCGTCTTTTAATTTCTTGGCTGCAGTCCCCGTCTGCAGTGATCTTGGAGCCCAGGAAAATAATATCTGTCACTACCTCCATTTCTTCCCTGTCTATTTGCCAGGAAGTGAGAGGACCGGATGCCATGATCTTAGTTTTCTTAATGGTGAGTTTCAAGCCAACTTTTGCGCTCTCCTCCTTCACCTGCATCAAGAGGCTCTTTAGTGTCTGAAGAACTAAGGACAGAGGTTCACAACATTGTACAAGAGGTAGCAGCTAAAACCATTCCAAAGAAAAAGAAATGCAAGAAAGCAAAATGGCTGCCTGAGGAAGCTTTACAAATAGCTGAGGAAAGAAGGGAAGCAAAAGGCAAGGGAGAAAAAGAAAGATACACCCAATTGAATGCAGAATTCCAGAGAATAGCTAGAAGAGAAAAGAAGGCCTTCTTAAACGAGCAGTGTAAGGAAAGAGAAGAAAAAAATAAACTAGGGAGGATCAGAGATCTCTTTAAGAAAATTGGAGATATGGAGGGAAAGTTTCATGCACAATGGGCACAATAAAGGACCCAAATTGCAGGGACCTAACAGAGGCAGAAGAGATTAAGAAGCGGTGGCAAGATTACAGGGAAGAACTATACAAGAAAGAGCTTAACATCCCTGATAATCACAATGAGTTGGTCGCTGACCTCGAGCCAGACATCCTGGAATGTAAAGTCAAATGGGCCTTAGGAAGTCTGAGCAACAACAAAGCTAGTCGAGGTGACAGTATTCCAGCTGAGCTATTCAAAATCCTAAAAGACCATGCAGTAAAAGTGCTACACTCAATATGCCAGCAAACTTGGAAAACTCAACAGTGGCCACAGGATTGGAAAAGGTCAGTTTACATTCTGATCCCAAAGAAGGGCAATGCCAAAGAATGTTCAAACTACTGCACCATTGCGCTCATTTCACATGCTTGCAAAGTTATGCTCAAAATCCGACAAGCTAGGCTCCAGCAGTATGTGGACAGAGAACTACCAGAAGTACAGGCAGGATTTCGAAGAGGGAGAGGAACTAGAGATCAAATTGCCAACATACACTGGATCATGGAGAAGGCTAGGGAGTTCCAGAAAAACATCTACTGATGCTTCATTGACTATGCTAAAGCCTTTGATTGTATGGATCACAACAAACTGTGGCAAGTTCTGAAAGAGATGGGAGTACCAGACCATCTTATTTGTCTCTTGAGAAACCTCTATGCGGGTCAAGAAGAAACAGCAAGTACTGGACACGGAACCACTGGTTGGTTCGAAATTGAGAAGGAGTTCAGCAAGTCTGTATACTGTCACCCTGCCTATTTAGCTTATATGCAGAGCACATCATGAGAAAGGTGGGGCTAGATGAATCACAAGTTGCAATTAAGATTGCTGGGAGAAATATCAACAACCTCAGAGATGCAGATGATACCACTCTAATGGCAGAAAGTGGAGAGGAACTAAAGAGCCTCTTGATGCGGGTGAAGGAGGAGAGCGCAAAAGCTGGCTTGAAACTCAACATTAGGAAAACTAAGATCATGGCATCCAGTCCTATCACTTCCTGCCAAATAGATGGGGAAGAAATGGAGGTAGTGACAGATTTTATTTTCCTGGGCTCCAAGATCACTGCAGATGGGGACTGCAGCCAAGAAATTAAAAGCCACTTGCTCCTTGGGAGGAAAGCTATGGCAAATCTAGACAGTATACTAAAAAGCAGAGACATCACCCTGCCAACAAAAGTGCGTATAGTCAAGGCTATGGTTTTCCCAGTTGCAATGTATGGCTGTGAATGCTGGACCATGAGGAAGGCTGAGCGCCGAAGAATTGAGGCCTTTGAATTGTGGTGCTGGAGGAGACTCCTGTGAGTCCCTTGGACTGCAAGGTGATCAAACCAGTCAGTCCTAGAGGAAATCAATCCTGACTGCTCTTTAGAAGGTCAGATGGTGAAGATGAAATTCTAATAATTTGGCCACCTAATGAGAGGGAAGGACTCCCTGGAGAAGAGCCTAAGGCTGGGAACAATTGATGGCAAAAGAAGAAGGGGACAGCAGAGAATGAGGTGACTAGATGGAGTCACTGAAGCAGTTGGTGTGAGCTTAAGTGGACTCCGGGGGATGGTGGAGGACAGGAAGGCCTGGAGGAATGTTGTCCATGGGGTTGCAATGGGTCGGACATGACTTCGCAACTAACAACAACAACAACAACTGTGTCTTGAAATAAGCAAATCATCAGCTGTTCTCCAAAAAAGTCGGCTATGCTTTTGTCTTTCTTCTAGGTGTTCAGATAGGGCTTTAAGTTCCCAACAATAATTTTCAGTTTTCAGCCTAATGAAAGAACAGTAGAGAATGCCTCTTAACGTACAGTAAATTAGAGAATTCCCCTTGGGGATAATTACCTGCTTATGTTCTTCATGTAACTTAATCTACTGATAAATGCAGTGGAGCAGAACTGCAATAAAATGTGGCAACCATGCAAGGGAGGTAGTTTGAAAGTCTGAAAGGCAGAGACTACACAGTGGCCAGGGAAAAGCATGCCTGGAAGATGGGTAGTTCTCACTCTGTGCAGCCCAGCCAGGATAAGTATGTATGAAAGATCAGAAGCATGGACTGCAGATGACAGAGTGTTTGGAAGACACTACTAACCTCCACCCTCCCCTCTAAAGAAGCTTTGAGAATTGCACCAGAATGAGAATGTGGAGCAGTGAATAGATCAATTCTTGCTGGCTGTAAGAAATCTGGCTGCACTTTGTACTCTTGGAGTAGCTGCTTGCAGCCTGTTTTGTTTATTAATGCCTCTGTGCATAGGAAAGTTTTATTTGATGGGTTTGGCCCTGACGCACACGTTACTGATAAATAATTGACGTTGTGTTGTAGTTAATGATTTTGCCTGTTCTGCAACTCATCTGAAATGTTATGGTGCTAGGTGTCATGAAATGAACAGTTTGGGTTGTTTCTTATCGTAACGATGTACTTATTGTATTGATATATTGATATGCTTCCTTTTTTTCACTGTGAACCACCCAGAATGCTTTGGCTGTTGGGCAGTGCATAAACATAATAAAAGAAATGAAATAATGTGTCCTGACTGCTTTCCCTTTGGTGTTGAATAGTCGCAACACAGACTACTCAACACATTTGGAATTAAAATTTGGGAAAGTTGGATCCAAGGGGGTGGCTTGGTAAAAGACCTGACATCTTTTTTTTTCCTGTTTCTCATTATTCTAGTCTTAACTATGGTTTGTTAAGAACATTAATATTTATTAAATACATTAAATATTTCTTTTAAGTTTGCCTTCAAATTCAAAAGTGTTGTTTTGAACATTTCTCCTAAAGCAGACTTTTTTGCATGCATTTTTGTTTACTAGCCACATTTTTGCAAGCTATTTTCCCAGCATCATGCTTTTTGCATTATGTTCCCTAACATAGGCATTTTTGCACAGGGTGGTTTGAAAGTATGAAATTAAGTGAGTTTACATGTGAGTAAAATGTGAACTGAGCAAAATAGTCCTTTATCTCATGGGCTTTGTCAGAGCCCTGTGTGATCCTCAGTCTCTTTGGGTGCAAAGGTACCTGTCAGAGGCAAATAATAGATGTGGACAACAAGGAGGTTGGAGCACTAGATTGCACATCATTTCTGATCTCCACTTCTGAAGAATGAGTATTCCAGCCATATCATTCATACATACAGAGGAAAAAGAATAAACTCCCAGTGAACTTTTTTTCCCTAATGGGAACAAAACACCAGCAAGAAAACCCTGTGGCAATGAATCTTCCAACTCTAGCTTGAAGGAGGAAAATCTTTATTGTAATAGCTGCTATTCCTCAACTTTCCCCCTATATTCCAAGCTGGTATGAGTTTGCTTTCTCAGTGATGACTTCCAAAAATAATTGAAGCGAGCAACATTCTACCTGGAATGGACTGAAGACCGATGGGATCATATATATTTATGACTCTGTAAATCACAGCACTGAATGGGTAACAATGACACTAACAACAATATCTAAGAAAGGAGGCACAATGTCTTTGTGCCCCCGGATCCTATGTGCACTTACTCTGAAGTTAAGTCACACTGAGCTGAAGGAACATGCTGTGGTTTAGGATGAATAGGGTTGCAGCCATAGATGGATAACCTGTTCAGCACCTTTCAAGCAGAAGTGTGGTGCACAGAGCGGAACCAGATACATCTTTCTCTTACTAATGGGGAAGAAAAGCTGGAGCAGCTATGCTGGTCACTTACAGCTGATTCAGTGAAGGTACCATCCTATGCAAGTCCACTAAGAGAAAAAAGACCACCCACTTTCAGCATGCCCCACTGGCCTGCCCTTTAGTTTCTGACCTTGCTATTAAGAGACCAGGTCTTAAGGTACAAGTCCAGGTCTGAGAAGAAGAGGCAACCAGTCTACCCACCCAGCTCCTCCAAGCATGCAATGTATTTTACTTATTGCATTACCGAAGGGGCAGGGAGCCTTGTTGTTGTTAGTCCCGAAGTCACATCCGACCCATCACAACCTCATGAACAACATTCCTCCAGGCTTTCCTGTCCACCATCCTCTGGAGTCCACTTAAGCTCATGCCGACTGCTTCAGTGACTCCATCTAGCCACCTCATTCTCTGGCGTCCCCTTCTTCTTTTGCCATCAATTGTTCCCAGCACCATCATCATTATTATTATTACTATTATTATTATTATTATTATTATTATTATTATTAGAACATTTCTATGCCGCCCCTTGCCGAAGCCTCGGGGCGGCTTACAACTCAATAAAATACAATACAATACAAAAATAACAATATAAAATTAAAATTAATAATATAAAATAAATAGGCTCTTCTCCAGTGAGTCTTTCCTTCTCATTAGGTGGCCAAAGTATTTGCGTTTCATCTTCAGCATCTGGCCTTCTAAAGAGCAGTCAGGGTTGATCTCCTCTAGGACTGACCAGTTTGATCGCCTTGTGGTCCAAGAGACTCGCAGGATTCTCCTCCAGCACCACAATTCAAAGGCCTCAATTCTTCGGCGCTCAGCCTTCCTCATGGTCCAGCATTCACAGCCATACATTGCAACTGGGAAAACCATAGCCTTGACTATACACACTTTTGTTGGCAGGGTGATGTCTCTGCTTTTTAGTATGCTATCTAGATTTGCCATAGCTTTCCTCCCCAGGAGCAAGCGTCTTTTAATTTCTTGGCTGCAGTCCCTGTCTGCAGTGATCTTGGAGCCCAGGAAAATAAAATCTGTCACTACCTCCACTTCTTCCCTGTCTATTTGCCAGGAAGTGAGAGGACCGGATGCCATGATCTTAGTTTTCTTAATGGTGAGTTTCAAGCCAACTTTTGCGCTCTCCTCCTTCACCCGCATCAAGAGGCTCTTTAGTTCCTCTTCACTTTCTGCCATTAGAGTGGTATCATCTGCATCTCTGAGGTTGTTGATATTTCTCCCAGCAATCTTAATTGCAACTTGTGATTCATCTAGCCCTGCCTTTCGCATGATATGCTCTGCATATAAGTTAATAGGCAGGGTGACAGTATACAGCCTTGCTGAACTCATACCTCAATCAGTGGTGCCATGTCTAGTTTCCATTGTTGCTTCTTGACCCGCATAGAGGTTTCTCAAGAGACAAATAAGATGGTCAGGTACTCCCATCTCTTTCAGAACTTGCCACAATTTGTTGTGATCCATACAATCAAAGGCTTTAGCATAGTCAATGAAGCAGAAGTAGATGTTTTTGTGGCACTCCCTAGCATTCTCCACGATCCAGTGTATGTTGGCAATTTGATCTCTTGTTCCTCTTCCTAACTGAAATCCTGCCTGTATTTCTGGTAGTTCTCTGTCCACATACTGCTGGAGCCTAGCTTGTAGGATTTTGAGCATATCTTTGCTAGCATGTGAAATGAGTGAAATGGTGCAGTAGTTTGAACATTCTTTGGCATTGCCCTTCTTTGGAATCGGAATGCAAACTGACCTTTTCCAATCCTGTGGCCACTGTTGAGTTTTCCAAATTTGCTGGCATATTGAATGTAGCACTTTTACTGCGTGGTCTTTTAGGATTTTGAATAGCTCAGCTGGAATACTCTCTCGTCCACTAGCTTTGTTGCTTAGACCTCCTAAGGCCCACTTGACTTCACATTCCAGGATGTCTGGCTCGAGGTCAGTGACCACCCCATCGTGGTTATCAGGAACATCAAGATCTTTCTTAATGCCCATCTTTACATGAAACGTTCCCCTTCATATCTCTAATTTTCTTGAAGAGATCTCTGGTCCTCCCTAGTTTACAGTTTTCTTCTCTTTCTTTACACTGCTCATTTAAGAAGGCCTTCTTTTCTCTTCTAGCTATTCTCTGGAATTCTGCATTCCATTGGGTGCATCTTTCTTTTTCTCCCTTGCCTTTTGCTTCCCTTCTTTCCTCAGCTATTTGTAAAGCTTCCTCAGGCAGCCATTTTGCTTTCTTTGGGATGGTTTTAGTTGCTACCTCTTGTACAATTTTGCAAAGCTCCATCCATAGTACTTCAGGCACTCTGCCTATCAGATCTAATTCCTTAAATCTATTTGTCACCTCTACTGTATATTCATCGGGAATATGATTTAAGTCATACCTGAGTGGCCTAGTGCTTTTCCCTTCTTTCTTCAACTTAAGCCTAAATTTTGCAACGAGAAGCTCATGATCTGAGCCACAGTCAGCTCCTGGTCTAGTTTTTACTTAATGTATAGAGCTTCTCCATCTTTGGCTGCAGAGCACATAGTCAATCTGATTTCTGTGTTGACCGTCTGGTGATGTCAATGTGTAGAGTCGTCTCTTGGGTTGCTGGAAAAGAGTGTTTGCTATGACCAGTGTGTTCTCTTGACAAAATTCTGCCAGCCTTTGCCCTACTTCATTTTGTGCTCCAAGGCCAAACTTGCCTGCTATTCCAGTTATCTTTTGGCTTCCTACTTTAGCATTCCAATCCCCCATGATGATGACATCATTTGTTGTTATTTCTAGAGAGTGTTGTAGGCCTTCATAGAACTGGTCAACTTCAGCCTCTTCAGCACCAGTGGTTGGGGCATAGACTTGGACTATTGTGATGTTGAATGGTTTGCCTTGGATTCGAACTGAGATCATTCAGTCATTTTGGAGATTGTATCCCAGTACTGCTTTTCCTACTCTTTTATTGACTATGAAGGCTACTCCATTTCTTCTGAGGGATTCTTGCCCACAGTAGTATACCTGATGGTCATCGGAATTAAATTCACCCATTCCTGTCCATTTTAGTCCACTGTTTCCTAAGATGTGGATGTTCAGTCTTGTCATCTCTTGTTTGACCACACCCTGCTTGCCTTGATTCATGGATCTTACATTCCAGGTCCCTACGGAGTATAGATCTTTACAGCATTGGAGTTTCCTTTCACCACCAGATACATCTGCAACTGAGTGTCCTTTCGGCTTTGACCCAGTCACTTTGTTCTTTCTGACACTACTAGTACTAGCCTCTGCTCTTCCCCAGTAGCATAATGGACACCTTCCGACCTGAGGGGCTCATCTTCCGGCACCATATCTTTTTGCCTTTTGGTATTGTCCATGGGGTTTTCATGGGAACGATACTGGAGTAGGTTGCCATTTACTTCTTCGGTGGATCAGCTTTTGTCAGCTCTCTGCTATGACCTGACCGTCTTGGGTGGCTCTGCATGGCATAGCTCTTCGCCTCATTGCGCTACACAGGCCCCTTCGCCATGGCAAGGCAGTGATCCATGAAGGAGGCAGGGAGCCTAGCAGGCAGCAAATGCAATGTCTGTGGACATATTTGTCTACAACAAGGGCAGGCCACATGTGACCTTCCAGATGTTTTATCCGAGAATTCCCATCAGCCCCATCAGGCACAGGCAATGGTAAGGAATGATGCAAGTTGTCAGCCAAAACATCTGGAAAATCACAAGCTGCCTAGACATGGTCTGCAGCCATTAGGGAGCGCAAAGGAAGCTGTTCTCTCGGGTGTTCATTAAGAGTTTTAAATAGCAACTACCATAAAATATTTTAAAGGTGTTTATTATTGCTGGTATTACATTGTCTAAGAAGAAGTCCTCTGAATATTCCTATAAATCTTGTTTTCCCCCATCCCCACCCCTGGATCACCACAGAAATCTTTCCATATGCAGCTTACCAGAAACCTGAAATATTGCACCTGTGACTGTAACCAAGTAAAATGGTAGAGGAGAACTTAGATCAGAAATGAGCTTACCTTATTCATACAGCATCTGCATCTGTGAGGACTTGGGACCGGGGGGGGGGGTGGAGAGAAAGGAATGAGCAAAATAAACAAACAAACAAATGGGAGATGCATAGAACTAATTGATATTGCTGTACTTTGAGATGCAGGGAAGGCCCAGCACTTAGCCATGTTCTTAGCATCTCAGAAAACCTTTTTTAATATTCTGAGCATGAGATAAAAAGATTTTGATCCCACAGTATCAAAGAAGACTCAGAATCTCACACAGAGTGGGGAAAGGCAGCAATGGGGATTCTAATTAAAAAAAAGCACTACCCTTTCTATGCATAAGAATAGACATATTCTGCATATGGAAAAGTATAAAAATACCATTAAAGAGCAAACAAAATTCATAATCCTCTTGATTTGTCAAAGATATGGGGCTGGGTAAGGCAAAGTTCAAAGAAATAAGCAGTCTGGTAGCAGACTGGTAAACTCATAACTAGCAAATGCACTCCTGGAAATGCTTACTGGACTGGGACACGTGTGTGTGTGTTTCTGATAAGAGAACCTTCTGGAAAGAGCATGATGAGGCAACTATGATCTCTTGCATTTTTATTTATTTACCTGGGAACTTGAATTTCAAAAGGCTATCTTACTAGTTGATAGTCTAGATTCAAATTCATGAACTCTGGTATGAATAAAACAGTTGACCTTTAAAAAAATGCTTCGATTTAAATCTCTTCCTGTAATCCTAGCAATGAAAGTGCAGCACCGCATAATTTCAGAGGGTCTATGGTATGAGGTTAGATGATTACCACATATAATTAAATGGAGTGCATGCTTTTATGTATAATAATGAAAATCGGGCATATAAGCAACACAGCAACCAGGTTATGTACAGTAACTCTATTAAAACAAATAATCTGAACAAGACAATGTGATGAAGAAAGAGGAAAGGATGCAAAAGGAGAGACACTAAAATGGCTGGTAACTGATGACAATCCTAGGTTAGTTTTGTGAGTGTTTTAACAACTCAGGCCAACTTCAACATTTGGACTCCATCTTTGATTATGAGTTCTGGGAACAGAATGCCCACATTACAGGGTCCACTCCAATTGTGCACTTGTGCATTTGCAGGAGCAGCACCCCATGGCTCGTAGGCGAGGTCTGTCCAGCCAGATGCAAGTTTGGATCCCCAGCTCTGCCCATGTCCCGTTCCTATCCTGTCCTTGCAGCCATTGTGGTTCTTTCCATGCTGGCAGTGGGCTCCAAGGTCACAAGATCAACCACAATGCCAGCAGGGTGGAGGCCCTCTGGGGGCTCTGCACTCCTCACAAGAAGCACAAAAGACTCCTATGACTGAAATCTTCTTTAGGGAAAAGTACAGAATTGACAACAGGCTTCCTGTCAAACTTCCATCTTTCCCTCTTCAACAGGATGCTAATAATCCTCCAATCTGGAAGCACTATGGAGATCTCCATTGGATTATACCCTAGGTCACACTGAAATGCATTCTCCAAATATATCTATAACTAAGAACATACGCCTGTACTGTTCAGATTAGACATGCAACACAAATATTTTGTGTTTGGGGTGAAGAGCAGGGAAATCTGTCAAGCTCAGTCTCATTCAAGTTCTCATTTTTCCATCACAAGCCTTGTTTCATCCTAGTTCTGTACCAAAAGGGCCAGTTTCATCTCAGTTCTGTACAGTCCTCCTCACTCTTGCACTTGCACGAGACAGATGGGCATGTATTTTTGTGCACAGATTTTTGTACCCTTTTTCCAGTGTACACATTGTGGTATGCGTGTACTCATTGGGTAAAGTGTGTTTTTGTGCATTTTTCAGTTATGGGAATGTTTTTGAATATGTTTTCTGTTTGTTTCTTATTTGAAAAATGTATCCGAACATAAGAATGGATTGGGGTTTGCATTTAATTTCAGGCTGTGAATGCAGGAATTATTACAGTCACAGCCAAGGAAGAACATTAATACAATGAATGGATAGAGCAGGTTAAGAACAGATAAAGCTGATGCATTTTAAAAGAAGGCTAACATGTTTTTCTTCTCAATTTGCACTAAAAATTACTTAAAATTGCAATCCTCTCAATAATATAGAATGAGTCATCTCTTAAGCAAAAGAATATTAGATCTTCTCAAGATCATCCTGGAAGACTTTTTAGCAGAGGGAGAATTGGTCTCTCTCTGCAGCTTCTGTACTAATCACAATACAGGTGTATGTGGTCAATAGATTCTATTAATCCAGCTCTGCACAGACACAGATGTTTGTTAGCTGGGATTCTATTAAATCATCCACAAACCAATACAATGAATGGTGCACTGAAATGGATTAGCATAAATGCTGTCCTTTATTTGGATGTTTGGTTCCAAGATGTATGGATTGAGTCACCTAGCATAAAAATGTGAACTCAGTAAATATTTTGCCCATTCCTACTTGGGGCTCCTGCTGGAGAATAATAATTTTAAGTGAATAATCATTTTAATCCCATCTACATTTTGAAAGAAAATTCTCCAACGATTCTCGGCATTCTGCTGCTAGCATGGCTGGCTAGGGAATGCCTAAAATGTGTAAAAAAAAATTTCTGTTTAAGCATGTAGTTGGATGGCACACTTACTGTATGATGTAAAGTCGCCCTCAAGTTTCTGGGGCTTGAAAGTCCTCTAAATGTTAAATAACATGTCAATTTAAAGAGCAAATAGAACTTGGAATTTTCAGACATGCCACTGAAACAAAAGGTCTACTCAGAAATGATGTCACAAGGACCCTTAACTCTCCCTTGAAAAGACTTTTTCCTTAGTCCTGCTCCTAGGGGACTAGGACTCCTGGAAGGAGTCAAGGGTTGTCAAGGGCTGGTGCAGTCCAGCAGGGGCTCCTGGCTCCAGTGTCAATGAGGCAGAGAATCCAGTCTGGGTTTTAGTCTGCACTTTACAGAGTTAGCCATGGTACTGAACCCTACCACCCAAAATGGTTTCAATGCCATGGAAAGCTCCTTAAAAGTGCAAACTGCAGTCTGGAATAAATTCCCTATACCAGTAGCATTGCAGCCACCACTCTTCTCAGGTGGAGGCATAAGGCTGCTTACTTACCGAGGGGAAATTGGGAGCACACAATGGGCTTAAATGGCCCCTCTCCTCTGTACCTTTCATTTCTGATGCTACATGCTTCCTGACAGTTAGGACCCCTAGGATATGGAAAAGGCTTCCAAGGAAGGTGGTTGAGGCCCCATCAGTGAGGGAGTTCAAGGAAAGATTAGTCAACCACATGTTGGGGATTGCATAAGCATGGCCGGCTGGAGCCGGGGGTCCAACTAGATGGCCCGGAAGGCCCCTTCTGAATTGCTTTTTTGCTATGTTTCTACATATGGTTAGCACTGTAATGGTTTGTTCTTAATTCTCATCAGCCCTAGTTTAAAAACCCACCTCAGACTGTGGTTTGTTGCATTAAAATCAATGCACCAGTATGACAAACTGTTGCTAGCTTTGAAACAGAAAAGCTGTTCAAGTAGTAGATGAGCAAGGTGGTGGTAAACTACAGAAGCTGAAGTGGAAAGAAGGGGCCTTATGTGACATTGTAGGATGGCTCCACACTAAACCCAAAGCACAAAATGCAGGCAAGGTCTAGTCATGTTTGGGACGTTTCCGCTGAAATGGAATTACAAGTGTGTGAGATTTTCCGTTGGCATTTGTGCAAGAACCACAGCAGTGAAGCAAGAGCTTAGTCATCTAAAAAACTCGTCTGCCCTCCCAGTCTTTTGGACTTCAAAACCAATCAGCACCAACCAGCATAGCAAGTGGTCAGAAATGCTGGGATTTGCAGTCCACAACAACCAGTGTGCAGCAAGAGCACAATTGCATTGAACCACCTCTAGAATCTGCCCTGGAAATAAAGACTCGAGAGGTAATTGCCCAGTGCAGAGGAGTTAGCAAGCTCAGAAAAGGTCACCCAGTGCTGAGCATGGGCTGGCGGACAGTTCTCTAGGACAGGCCATTACCACCACAGCTTTTCTGGTGGAGCTTTGCTCCCTGGTGGCCCTGAGCTGTCAAGTGCAGAAAATGGTATTTGAAGAACATGGATCTGTTTGAAAAGTTGCTGGGGAGGAGGAGGGGATCTGTTGTTGCTGCTGCTGCTGTTGTCATTCTGGCTACTCCTACTATTATATTATCTTTAAAAAAAAACCTAGATTCAGGAAAGCTTGCAGGCAGAGAAAATGTGAGGGTTGGGCCAACATGTTGTTAGCAGTGTTCATGGACTTGCAGTGCCTCCTGTACCATTCCCAATATATCCTTCAGGAGTGGAGCATGGGAATATTTCTCCCAGACTGGCATCACTGAGAATAGAAGAAGCTGAAAGACACAGGTGGAGTGTGGGAAGCATGCCAGGACCCCCAAGGACCAACTAAGCTCAATGATGTAGCCACCAGGTGGTGGAACCAGCCCTATCATTAGGCAGAGTGGGGCAGCTGCTTTGGATGGAAAATAATGAGGGGCAGGGAGTGGTGCATAAATGTTCAAAGACAGAGGCTTGCAGATGTGCTAACCTCAGGGTGAAACCTCATATCACCCCAGCTGCACTTTGACTTTCGTTGAAAAAATCAGGAAATGATCCAAATGATCATTGTAATAAAGTTCCCACAATAAGGACATTTCCATTAAAAACTGAAATTTTAAGGGACTTGCCCATCAATCTCTTGGGTTCCCCCCCATATCACATTTAAACTAAGTTTCAACATTTACATGGCTTTTGTGCCAAAGAGCACATCTCCATGTCTGTTGATCTAGTGTGTTTTTCTGTTAAAATAACTAAGTTACTCTACCAATTAATGAATTTTCACAGTTTAATTGTGACATATAATTGAACAAAACCAGCCTTTCTGTCTTGCTGTGCATACTAATTGCTACTCATCAATCAAGCCATGATAGCAGTGGAAGAAATAAAAGGGATTGGCAGAGATGAGTCCGAAACACTGCTTTTCTTTCATTTGGTTCCAAAGGCATACACAGATCTCACATGCGCACACGTGCATAATCACACACACACACACACACACACTCACACTCACACACTCACAAAGAGAGAGGGAGAGGAGGAGGAGAAGGGATGGAAATTGACCACAGGATAAACAACTGCCATCAGTTCCTTTTACCTACTTGCAGGTAGATTTTCAACTACCTTGAATTATTGGGTTATAACAGTGCCCAAGAGCTAGGCCTGCAGCTACCTAAAACAAAACACATCTCTTTATCTCTTGATACAGCTTCCAAGAAGTGGGCCCAAGATTGGAAGGATTGCACCATACAGGAAGCCCTTTCATCGTGCTGCAGTTCAGCCAGAATTCCAGCCAAACTTTCTGTGGGCTGAATTAGCCTCTCTATTCTTTTCTGGGATCCAGCTGAATCCACACAGTCCATTCTATGCATCTGGGGAAGGAAAAAGAACATGCACGCTCACTGAGACAGCACACATGTAGTGAGTGCAAAGTGCTCTTCTGAGGAGTGCTCTTCTCTTCATGCTAGAGCAGCTGGATCTTAAAATAGCTGTGGGACAAAGGGTAAGATGAAGCTGCCCTGCAAGATTTCAAGTGGCAAAAACTGTTCCTTCTTCCCGTGACAACCCTAGAAATGGCATTTCATTGAAAGGAAGGGCTCTAAATTATCCCTCTCAGCACCCTCACGGAACTACAACTACCTCTCATCTCTCCTTTTCATCATCAACAGGCGAGGCTGTGGATGTGCTGCACTGGCCTGGCTGCAGCAATGGACTGGATGAGGGCCAGCGAACTAGACTCAATCCAGACAAAACTGAGATGCTGTTGGCAGGTGGTTCCTCCAACCGAATGGGGGGTGTTCGACCTGTTCTGGGTGGGATTGCATTCCCCCTGCGAGAGCAGAGTTATGCCTTCTACCAGCTTTGGCTGGTGCTCCTAATGGGACAGAGCTAGTGTGAGAAATGAAAAATTACTGTTACTAAGTGGTAAGGTGAAAACCAAAGAAAGGGTGAAATACAGGGCTAGGGTAGGATCACTGAAGTCCCATAAGGCCAAAAGGCCTGAGGACAGAACCATGTAAATAGTTGTACTAAAAGTAATAGTGTTTCTTACATCAAAGTCCTGAAAAATACCAGAGAGGGTAAAATTGGGGGAAGTGGTAAAACTGTCACCTTCAGTGGAAGTGAGCAGGAAATTTATTACCTTTTACAACTGGCTGTAATGAGCCTGGAGGAAGGCCTGTTCTTCCTATCTCATCCTCCCACAAGATTTAAGAAGCAAGTTGGCGTCAAGTAAGAATCTACAAGGCCACGCCGACCTGTTGAACTCTTAGAAGGTACTGCGCACGCTTAATAGGTTCATGAATAGTAACTGACACACCTCTCATAGGTAATGGGCTCAATAGCATGAACATGGGATGTATGAGCGGGAGGGGGAATATACTGAGGTGTAGTATGATGTAGGCAGATGGAGAAGATTGTAACTTCTTAGTAACCCAGCCAATGGGAGAAAAGAGGTAGGGTCTGTGAGCCGGGAAAAGGGAATAAAAAGCAATGTCTTGTGTTAAATGGCACGCTGCCTGTGTGGTGGGCGCCCGCTCTTGCAAGAACACATTAAACTATTACTGCTTGGTACTTTGCCTCCATATTGTCACTGCTGCGAGTTAATTTCTTACACTAGCATGGCTTCAGTAATCTATGCTCTGGCAATCTCAAGATTAGATTATTGCAATGCACTCTGTGTGGGGCTGCCCTTGGATTCAGAAGCTGCAGCTGGTGCAGAATGCAGCAGCCAGATTAATAACTGGGACCCACAGGCCCAAATATGTACATACTACCGGTTCTGGCCTGTTTGAGCATCTTCCCCAACTGCAATCTATTTGGACACTACACTCAACCTCGGTGGCCTTCCTCCCAGAGACTAAGCCATCCAGAGACTTTTTTAGTAATGGACAGCATAGAAAAACTTTAAGTAAGTAAGTAAGTAAGTTCCAACTCCAAGGGAAGTGTGGTGAGTGGCAACAAGAACAGGCCTTTCTTTGTGGTGGCCCCTTACCTATGGTACAGCTTCCCCACTGCAGCCCATCTGGTGCCAAATTTATCATCTTTTCAGCATGGCCTTTTATGCTGAGGCTTTTAAAGCCTCACTTGGGTATCCAGGGTTTGAGGGGATTGCCCATCCCAGTAGTTTTACCAAGTCTCTCTTTGTTATTATTTAGTTTTACCCTTTTTTAAACTTTCATTTTTTCTGATTTTACATATGTTGTTGTGCTTTATTATCTGCTATATCGATTGTTGCAAATTGCCCAGAGAGCTTTAGCTGTGGGGCAGCACAGAAATTAAATCAAACAATCAATACAGTAACACCTAACAATGACTGAGTAGACCGGGCCAATATCCGGGTTTGCTTTGGACTGGAAAAGACTGAGTCTCTTCATCCTACTACAGTATGCCCAAGGACAGGGAGAAGTCAAGGGGACATTGTAACCGGGACTGAAACAGACTTCCTAACCTGGGGCCCTCTCCAACTATGTTGGATTCCTCATTCCGACATGACAAATGGTAGGAGTTGCAGTCCAACATATTCAGTGAAGGATCAAGTCAGCTACAACCTCTAAGTCAGGGGCAGCATGCAGTCCCATCTGGAGTGGACTCATGGGCACTCGACAACTAACTTCAGCATCTGATGGGACCCCATGTATCCATCTAAGAGTCCACTGCAATACCACTGTTCCAAAGATCCTTAGGGAGATATCATGAAAGTCAGGCAAATATAAAATGAATGTGTGCTGTTAGCATAGATATGCCCAAAAGCTTTTCAGCAAAGATTGGCATTCATGGGGAGATAATTCATTCTTGATCCTAGGTTTAAGATAGGGATGGAGAGTGTGCAACCTCCCAGAACTGTTGGACTGTAATTCCTCTCAGCCCAAGTTAGTATAGCTCATGGTGGGGGATCATGGGAGCTGCAATCCAGCATCTTGAGAGCTACATGTTTTCCATCCCTGTTTCAAGAGGAAAAGAAACTACTGTAAGATTATAAGTGCTTCCAACCAAATAATTTTCTCCTATCTGCACTGTTTGCTAATACAGTCCACTGTTTGCTAATACAGTCCATGCACACAGTTTAAATTTTAAATGTAAGGTATCTGAATGTGTGGGCAAATATTTGATGCAGATGGATTTTTAAAAAATAAAAAATCCCCATGAACTTGGTGATTTATTTCTGTCTTTGACTGTTGGATTCCATGATACCCCCCTCCCCAACAACACTTTGTGCTGTTTCAACTGTTGTGCTTCAAGAGTTATTTTGATTCAACTTACTTGCTCCCTTCTTAGATGCTGAGCATCTTTCTGAGTAATGATTTACTGTGAAACCTTGATGGTCCCTTTAGCACATGATCAATTTTCCCCCCAGTGAAGTAAGCTACTTTTGGCATCCTTTCCCTGACAGATGCCAAGCAGAAGTAGTAGAGGGAAAGACTTGCAAAAAAGCCACTCTGATGTCTTCTCTTGTACCCATTAAGCAATATTTTGTTCTCCTAACTTATTAGCTCACTTGGAGAGTGATCCTATGTCCTCTAGAAAGGGCCTGGAGGTCAAAGGATACATTGGATTCCCACTTCTGGAACTGGAGGCAATGATCCAGCCTAAGGGATCTGCACACTGAGGCACCGTTCCTGCCTCCATCATGACCAGCATGGAAAGCACATGCAGAGAGAGTACAGAGAGGAGTCGCTTCAGTGGTTGTGGAGGGGAGAGGAGTGCAGGGGCCAAATGCATCCACGGTGTCCTCAGCATCCTCCCCTGCCCCAAAGCACCCCAGGAAGGGAATCTTTTCTGGCTCAGGGCTGGCTACTAGTCCTGATGGCTGTATGTTAGCTCCAGTATCAGAAGCACTGTGCCTATGTACATTGTGTGCTGCGGAGCGTGGGCAGGAGAGTGCTGTGCAAGGGAGAGTGCAACTCCTCCTTGGATGGGGCTCCTAATCTACTGCACTTTTATGGAGCTACCATGGAGGTGGACCAACTTTGGAGCTGGAATTTGCACTCGTGTCTTACTTGAGGGTTTCCAGCAGGCAGCTGATCACTCAGCGATGATTACTGCTGCCATTCACCCCACTCTGCATTTCATGATTGTCAGCCTCCAAGTCCTCAGCCTGGGGACAACAGCTTGCCCTCTTCAAGTCCCAATTTGGCCTTGGAGCTCCCCTGTAGCCATGCCTCCTTCATCAGTCCCCATCCCTTTCATACAACCATTAGTTGTTTGTAGCAGAGGTGGCCAACAAACTGCTTGCTGAAAACCCTCCAGTAAGATATGAGTGCAAATTCCAAGTCCAAAGTAGGTTCATCTCCATGGACAGCTCCTATAAAGCTCAACATGAATGTGAATGGTGGATGGGAAGCACCACCAAAAGAGAAGTCAGCAGCCTCCTTGGCTGTTTCTGGACTTTGGTGAAGTTTCCCCTCATTCTAAAAGGTTGGAATATCTCTCCTTAGCTTTAATCACCAATAGGGAGGAGTTTAAGCCAAACTATTGTGGTACTTTCAGTCTCACTACTTTTGCCCTTGTCCCCTTCATCTTTGGTCCCACCCAATGCTAGAATGCAGTCCTTGAGAGCTTCTCCAACTAAATTTGGCCCTTGGGCTGACAGAGGCCCCCCACCCCTGCCTCAAGCCAACTGGTTTGTTAAATAATGGCATGAAGTGCCAGGCAACACCTCCATCTTTCCTTTATGGTACGTACCAGGTAAGGTGAAGTTCCTTCAGGCACATTCAATGCTGCATAGTCAAAGACATGTGTGTATGAAGGCATACAGTAGCATGAATTCAACTTCCCTATTAAGCCAGATATATTCTTTTCCAGCAGAATCCTTTTCTTCTTTAAGAAAGTGCCATTCCCTAAGAGAGAAATCATGGGGTTGTGCTGCTCTGCATGATGAAAATATTGCCCTGTCTGCAGCTGCTGTGAAAATGGTACATTCCATGTTAGGTATGACTAGAAACGGAATTCAAAATAAAGCTGCCAATCTCACGCCACTCACAGTTCTATGATGCGACCACACATGGAATACTGTATACATTTCTGGTCAATCCACCTAAAAGGAATATTGTAGAGTTGGAAAGTGTGTAGGACTAAAATCAGCAAGTTACAGAAGAGACTTCCCTATGAAGAAAGGTTACAGCAGCTGGAACTGTTTTGCCTAGGGAACAAAGGTAAATAAGAGGAGAGATGTACAAAATTATACATGGTGTGGCAAAATTGAGAGGGAGGCATTTTCTCCCTCTCCTATAATACTAGACTGTGAGGTTGTTGCCAATTGCAGCACCCAAAACACCCCAAAAGTAGTTGGCCAGAGGAAGGCCCCATAGTAAAAACACCACAGTTATACTGTCCCAGAAGGGAGGGCAGATAAGAACAAAATGAACTTTGTGTAACCCACAGCTAACAGGCTAGCCTGACCTCGAATACAGTAATCAAAGGGACAGTGGAAACTGGTTCTAGCCACCATGAAATTTGCAAATGTGCAGGGAGTAAGAACATGGCAAGCCTGTGTGGATCTTGAGCAGATAAGAAATAGACATGGGAAATGTCTGGTCCTTGACAGAAGAAAGGACTCTTTTTTTCAGCATGGGAGGGGGTGCATATATTGATGTATTGATGTATTAGGTGTGTATTAGGTGACCTAATTGGTTACCTAGGGTATAAAACGCATGTACTGGGGTGCAACTTTCGAGACACTGCTTTGGGCTGAATGTCCCCTTTTGTCTCCCTTTATTCTATAGTGCACTAGAATAAAGCTGGTTTTGGCTCTAAGTCTCGTCTCAGGCTCTGTTTGGCTTCGGGTCTGGGGTCTACCCGGGGTTTGCCCCAGCTGCTGACTGGCACAGTCCGGTAACAAGGTCATCCCATGAAGCTTACTGATGGGAGAAGCAGGACAGGTAAAAGGAAGCACTTCTTCACACAGCACATCATTAAACTATGGAATTCCCATCCTCAAGATGTGGTGATGGCCAGCAGTTTGAGTTACTTTAAATGGGGACTGGACAAAATACCTGAAAGAAAAAGCCCTCAGTTGCTATTCATTGTGATTACAGCTACATGCCACCTCTGCTATAAAAACTACTTCCATGCACACCATGTGCAGGGGAACATGGGTGAGAGGGTCCTGCTGCACTCACCTCCTGCTTGTGGGTTTCCCCATGGGCAGCTCTTTGGTTGCTGTGTGAGCAGAGTGTGGGTCTAGATGGAGCTTCAGCTTGTTGTATGTTATGCTTTGATGTGTATATAAAGAATCAAAATGATGAGCATTCAGCCCAAGTACCAAATTTCTCTTTGGGTTATATATGCTGTTTCATTTCACCTTCTCCACCGGTGCACATGCTATCAGATCCACAATCTGTTCAGCACCTGCCTTGCTTTTCTATTTCTGTTTGGCTTTAATTCCACTGATGCATTTTTCTGTCTTCTTAAATGCTCTTTGGTTGCAATCCCCATTTTTCCTCTTTACTGATACTGGAGCACTTTGAAATATTGCAAACCTCTGCACGCTCTCAGGCTATATTGCTGAAAAGTGCTACATAAATGTGTTCATTCATTCACTTATTCAGGGTGCAATCCTGCACATGTTTAGACAGAAAATGCCCCCAGTTCCCATGCTGGTGGAATCTGGGGATGATTGAACCCACAGCCATTCTATCTATCTATCTATCTATCCATCTATCTATTTAATTATGTGTGTGTGTGTGTGTGTGTGTATGCTCCATCCTGTCGCGAAAGCCTCAGGACGGCTCACATAGATAAAATACAATAAAATATAACATAGATAAAATTATCCACCCACACTGGCTGCAATAAAAACATATAAGTCATGATATTAAAACTAATTAAAATATTGCTGAAACAAAAAGGTCTTAACCTGGTGCCGAAAAACATATAATGACAGTGCCAGCCGGACCTCTCTGGGGATCGCATTCCATAGGCGGGGCGCCACCACAGAGAAAGCCCTCCTCCGGGTACTTTGCCTCCTAATATCTTTCATGGAGGGTTCCCAGAGGAGGGTCTCTGCTGCCGATCTCAGGGGGTGGGAGGGCAAATATGGAAGAAGGCGTTCCTTTAGGTAGCCAGGTCCCAAGCCATTAAGGGCTTTATAGGTAATGACCAGCACCTTGAATTGAGCCCGGACTTCGATGGGAAGCCAGTGAAGCTGATAGAGGACTGGGGGTTATATGAGAATAACGCCCAGTCCCTGTCAGCAACCTGGCCACTCTGTTTTGCACCATCTGAAGTATCCGGACAGTCTTCAAGGGCAGCCCCACGTAGAGTATGTTGCAGAAATCCAACCGGGAAGTAAGCAATGCATGTGTCACTGTCACTAGGCAGTTTTCCTCCAGTTAGGGACACAGCTGATGGATTAACCGAAGCTGAAGGAAAGCGCTCCTCACCACCACAGTCACTGGAGCTTCCAAGGACAGCTCCGGGTCGAGCAACACTCCCAAGCTGCACTCAATCAAGAAAAAACCTACCTTCTGACCAACGATACTGGGCCTCTTATACAGATGATGCTGTTGCCTCCTACCCACTGCAAATGTAAAGCTCTTTCTTTTGCTTCGCAGACTATTTACTCTGTTTTGCCTTAAAACCCTCTTTTTAAAGAACTGGGAAAAAAATTGCAGTGGGAATGAGCTGGTCCAGCACTAAAGTTCTATTAAAAGGAAATGAAATTCTATCAACAAGCAAAAAGGGAGAGCTGGTGCTGACTGGAGAGCAGTTTATGAGCCATACATCACTCCTGCCCCTTCACAGAGTGATTAAAATGTGAAAGGGCCCAGTCAGAATGAATTTGTGTTTTGTGTTTTGGGAGAATGGGAACTAGTTATACGGCAGCTCCCTTGGCGGAACTTACAGTAATTGAGCTGGGCATCTAAGAAACAGAATCCCTCCGTACAGCTGCTGTCACCTATTTAGATGAAATAAGGGTTAAGAATACAAATCATATGCTAAAGAATGAAGCCTCTAGCACTGCAAGTGCATTTTAACTTGCTGGTGTCTAAGAAGTAAAGGAAATCTGGTTTTGGTGGGGGTGTTCCCATGAGCATTTAATATTTTTTTGAGGCAAGGAATGCACCAACCCCCCTCAGAGCTTCGTAACCAGGCTGTTGCCCTGTATCCTTTAGACCCAAGAAAGGGATGAACACATCTGTGACTGTTGGGATCAATTTATTTCTCATTTTTTCCAGTCATACATTCAGTTTGTCCTGAACACTGAGAATTTTTCCAAGCTTATGTTTCATTCAATCTGAATGTTTTGTTGTTGTTTTGTTTTTACCTTCCCATGAAAATGTGCATGAATTTTTCTGAACATCTGTCCATATATTAGCAGTTTTGTACACAATTTTGCCCAATATACAGATTTTGGGAACAATTTTCCTAATCATTCTGGGGCATTATTTCTACTAATGCAACCATATATCCATTGTTGTATTATCTTTGATTAGAGAACTCCAATTGCAAAATTCAGAGAAGGGCCCATGTCAAAGGATAGCCAAGTATCATGTTGCTTATTGCAGGGATACAGAACCCTTTCAAATTCCATTTTGAAGGTGATGGTAGGAGATACAGGCAAAAGGGGCATAGCCCAACCCCCCAAATGCCAGCACATTTTAGCTTAAAGTACACTGTCAGTAATTAAGCCCTAGGGCAGGGGTCAGCAACCTTAAACACTCAAAGAGACATTTGGACCCATTTCCCACAGAAAACACTGGGAGCCACAAAACCCTTTTGACATCTAAAATGAAGATAACACTGCATATTTTGTTTTTTACCTTTATGCTAGGTATAAAAAAAACTATAGTGTGTTGCATTTATGAAATCAACGAATGATTCTTTCATATAATCTCCATCTGTGAACGGCTTCCTGTGCCTGACTATTTCCTGAGCAGCCACAGAACTAGCACAAGTACTTGAATTTGCAGACTTGATCCACTTCTTGAAATGATTTTTGCTCAGATCAACCTTCCGCATCAGTTTGGAAATGGCTTTTTTTCTCTCATCTCCATCTGGATATTTTTCAGCAAAGGTTGTGTGTTTATTTTGGAAGTCTTGCAATATTTGACTTTTTGTTGTTTGCCAATTTCTCACCACATATTAAGCATACTGGTAAACCAGTCTCGTCAGCAGTGAAAGCAAATGAATCTGCCCACTTACCATAAAATGTTCTGTTTTCTTCTGAAACTTTTCTTTTCTTGGATTTATCCATGGTTGGCCTACCAGGGGTCAAAAAGCTCAATTAATCGCATGCCGGCTGGTGTCACACATTGGCTGTTGTGACGCATATTTTGAGTGACAGGGAGCTGCAGCAGAGGGATGAAAGAGCCACATGTGGCTCCAGAGCCGTGGGTTGCTGACCCCTGCCCTAGGGAAACAATTTCAGTCTTCCAGAATGTGGGGAGGGGGGCAAATTGCACAATGCTGAGGAACCACTGCATGATGGATGTTTGGAAAAAAAGGGGATATGGTCAGAGCTGGAGCATCATGTCCTGGGAATCCTGGAGGTCAGACTGGGACCTCTGGAAGGTTGGATTTGGGCTCTGCACCTGAAGTTTTGCATCCTTGGCATATTGGATCAAGCATGCAAAATTAGGTAAGTGAAAGGGATATGAGTGAAACTGGAAGCAGCTGAGACATCAACTAGGGTGAGAGCATCATGGAAAGAGTGGCTTAGAGAATGGACCAGAATGGACAGGCAGAACAGAAGCACTGCGTGAGTTGGCAGGGTGATCAGTAGTCTATGCAAAAACTAACAATAGTGGGACTGCTGTTCCCAGATGCTCCAAATTAAACTTGGACTTATCTGGACAAGTCTATGAGCAAATAACAGAAAAATGGCTATACAGAGCACTGATATTGCACATGCTGTCAGAACAACCCTTGGGCACATCAACCTCTTCAGCACCCAGAACAGCTCTGGTGGACACAGTTCATCTGATGCAAAGGTGAGGGAGATGTCTTCACCACCAGGAGTGTACAAATGATCTTCCAAATGAGTGTTTTGCATGCTTCCCTGTGTGCATCATAATCGCAGCTCCTCTATGGACACCAGGCTGTGACTCTGGCCAGTGTGCATGGAGGACTCTGACCAAGAAAGCCTGCTTTCAAATCCTGGCTCAGCCATGAAACTTACTGGATGATCTTTTGGCAAAGCTAAAACCAGCAGGGAGGAATCTTCCAGCTCCTGGAAGAAGGACAGAATTACACCAGCAAGCAGAGCGCACTGTGACCAATGTAGGAAACCCTTCACAGACAAAATCAAACATACTTGTGCCAACCTAGAGGCTGTAGCTCATACCCATCTGCTTTGACCTCTGTTTCTTGAACAATAATGGATACTTTTGCATTTGTATAGCCTGTGGATGTGGTTAAGTTCACTAGAGAAGGGACACTATCAAGTGTCTGCTGGACTGTTGCTCCTCCTGGCTTACAAAAGTGACTGGAGGGGGACTGGCTCCATGGGTGGGGATCGTGGTACATGACTCTTACAACAAATTGTGGTTCCATCCTGGTGGTAAGATTGCTGCTTTAAAAAGAAAAGAAAAGAAAAAATGCTCCCAAAACCTGTGGCTGGTCTCTAGTATTTCATTCTTGGGCAAGGTACTGGAATATTTCTGCTGTAGGGATTTTTAGAGGAGACAGCTTATCTCAAGAGAATTTGGCTTCAGGATTGTTTATGGGGTAGAGACTTCTTTGGATATCTTGGTGGATTATTTACTCAGGATCTGGATGGGGGGAATGTGCTTGCATTGGTTCTGCTGGACTTCTCATAAGCTTCTGCTACCATCCACCATGGTATCCTTCTGGGGCACCAGTCCAGGATAGGGCACAGATAGGCACCAGAGGGGTTGGAGGTGCCCTCCTTAGGAGGTATTATCATGGCAGAATATAATATTCAGGGATGCTTTATCAACACAATGGCCATTGGCCCATGGTGTCCTTCAAGGTTCAATTTTGCCCACCATCCTATTTGACATATATATTAAGTCACTGGGAGAGGTTGTCCAGAATTTGGGGGTTCAATGCCTGCCATATGTCAGTGTCATCCAACTTTGTCTTAGAGACGGATGAAGGAGCAATGTTCATTGTTGCCAGGACTGTCCCAGCATCAATTCCCCTCCCATCTTGTGTCCAATTTCAATCACCCCTCGCTCTGTGTAAATGGGAAACCTGCACAAATCAAGCAGCAATCAAATGGGAGATTTCTGCAAATCTCTCCAAAGATGTGCTGGTCTCCTCAAGTTTGTATGCAAGTTTCCTGATGTATGCAAGTTTCCTGATGCTCTCAAATGTCCTAAATAAAATAAAGTGGGGCTGATTCAATCTACTGAGGACATTTGTGCAAATTAGGACTGTTCTGCAAATAATGCTGGGAATCTGCATGTTTTCTAATTTGGGAATAATTCTGTTCACATACATTTGGGTCTTCAAACAGGGCATGTTCACATGTTTTGCAAACGAAAACAAAAATCCCATGCATCCATCCCCTCTCTCTCCTCCCCATCTAAATCCTTGGAAATTGTTCCAGTCTTTGTTTAGCATGGAGCTGTATTTGTTGAAAGTGCCCCCCACCACCACTATTATGATGCCAACAAAGAGGAAGAATGCAGCTTTTTCTTGACATAATATGTCAAAGTTGAAGAATTCTGCTTTTTCAGCTGCGATATTAGCCATTTTTTAAATCACGGAGTTTATGCAACCCAGTATATAGCAATGTGGCAGCAAAACAAGCAAGCAAACAAAAAGTCTTTGCAAAGCCATTTTCAGATCAATTCTTTCCTCCTGTTTTTTTCTGCTAAGAATAGGTGACTGAGCCAGGTCTGGGAGCAATGGTCATGGCCACTTCCAGAAGCTCAGATTACTCACTGGAGTCAGACTGAGGTCTTTACAGCCATTGCCATCTTTGTGCAATGCTCTCTCCTTTTATGAGGCACAATCCAGATATACTAGAAGGTGGAGAGAAAGCAACAAAACCCCTTTTTTTCCCCAGAGCAGGTTCAAGGTATCCTGTGCTCTCCAATTGAGAAACTGTGCTGTTTAGAGTGCACATGACAAGGCACCAATGCATTTAAGTACAGTTCTAATCATACAACAGTGCTAGGATTGCAGAAAAGTACCTTGAACCCAGATGGGAAGGGTGGATGGAGCAGAAAGTGGCACAGACTGGTTGTCACAGGCAACTGAAGGTTGCAACTGACATTCCAGCTAAAAATTATGTGAGGCTAAATAATATTTCAGTATTGGTAGTTTTCCATCTTGCAAAGCCCTTAATCCCATTTGACTTCCATTGGCCTAGTTGGGATTAATTATCTGAAGAGGCATTTTCTTTCTACTTCTCTTTTTTCTTCTTCACTACTATAAGAAAATAGAACAATTACTGTCATTATTCTAATTTAGCTGGTCTTCTCTCTCTGCCTGTATGAAGGGGAGCAATGTTATTGCTAACCTCTCCATATCTGGACTGCTTGTCCTAAACTCCTCTAGTGTTTCACTTTCGTAGCAAATAAATAATCAATCTCATTCATGCATAGTGACTGACAACACAACAAACCATCATGGGTTGCTACCTACAACAAATTGTCATGTCGCATAAACCCAGATTTCCTCAAGATTACTTGTGCATAGGCAGCAGGCCACCCCAACAATCCATGGCTTGTTCTAGGGGTTATTTCACCCAAGATGGGTTGTCATGTCATCTGAACCCAGCCTACTGATCTTATCATGGCTAGGGATGATTTGTTAGTGAGCTCCATGGCAAGAGTGCCAAAATACCCTAGCTACTCTTCCCATAGAGCAACCAGGCTAATTCCAACACCACTCCCCCACCCTCAAAGTACTGCCCAAATGACAGTTGGAAGCAGGTGGCACTGGATCCCCATCTTTCACTCCTTAGGCTCACCAAGAGATTTTTGCTTTTTACACCCCCCTTTTTTTGAGAGGGAGAGATTGGGAAAGCCAGCTATAATGCCAGCTTTCCTGATGCTCATTTTGACAGCTATAAGCTGAAAGGTTAAAGTATCCAGCCTTTTAAACATGTCCAAAACAATTTGCACAAAAATAGATAAAAAAATGTTTCTACACACAGTTGCCCCAGTGTATGATTGCCCAGAAGAATCTCCAAATACGTTTTTTTCACTTTGGTTTTTCTTGACATCCAACAGAAGGTGGGCTGCAAACACAAAACCAAAAGCAGAAGAGATCTTTATCTGCAAAAAGGAGTTTGGAGGAGATTCAAACACCTTCCACTGCAAGATCTTTGAAATGTCCTCACCATCTTTAGTTCTCACCGGTGTGCATATTTTGCACCTTGTCCTGAGCCTCTAAGTTGCTCAGGAAAGTGGAAATCTGCACTCTCTCCCTTTTTTCTAAGGAAAAGTAGTTTTGACAGCTTTGACAGCTAGTGGTCAAAACTCTGAGATCCTTTAAAAGGGGGTGTTTTGAGAGGGAACTGGGAGTTTTGGACAGGGACATCTGCATCACTACTATCACATGTTAAAATTGGCTGTGCAAAGCAGTCAATGAAACCCCTCCTGGGCAGCAGTGTCAGATGCCCTGCTGAGGTGGTACAGCAGGAAATTTAGCAAACTGCTACCACTGCCACTGCTGCTCTTCCTGCTATGGCCAGCATGACTGCTGCCTTGTTACGTCTGAGGAACCCCTCTCCCCACCTATGGTGGCATTTTTTGCAGGGAGTAGCTGACAGGGTTACCTAGACCAACCACATGGCCTTTGTTTGCCTCATCATGTGGATAGCCAGAAGATGCAGCTGCAGAGATTTTGCAAGCTCTTACCCACGTGTCAATAAACTTCTCAGGAAATCCAAATGATCTTGCAAGATCCAGGCAAGCTCCCTCAAGAGCCCTGTTGCTGTTTCTTCTGGTACGCAAGGAGGGTGCAGAATGTGGAGATGGGATGGGGTGTGATGTGGTGGCGGCGGCATCAGGAAAAGTATCAGGAGCAGGTCCCCCTCACACACACTTCTTTCCCCTGTCTAATAGTCTTAGCTGAGACCTTAGAAACACAGCCCTTTATCTGAGCGCTACAGGTTGCAAAGTAACAATATCCTGGAGATGTGGGAGTAGCATCTACACATGTGAAGAGTTGAATCCACACTGAAACATCCCCTCCTTCCCTCCCTTTCAGAAGGGTTCCAGCTCCTCTCTCAAGGCTGATCCTCCTGCTTGATGGTGGGAATGGCGGACAGACTTTAACTGGTCCCTGTGCTTCACCTCTTGTATCCTTACAAGGTCAAGGAAGTCCCTCTCAAATCTCTTCCCCTCCCAGTTCAGAAATGCCTTTCTCCTTTTCCAAGGCGGGCTGATTCTCACACTCTCTGAGTACCTTCGCCTTGTAACCTTGAAGCTACAAACTCAACTGCCCACCTCTGGCCCACTGCCTTCTCCCTCTGGATCTGAGGGATCTACCTGGAGAGAATGTAATGTGAGAAAGTAGATCCTCCTCTCTGCAAAAAGTGCTGGGCATCAGTGCCCCATGTGCTGAGCACCCTCAGACAACGAGAAAGCTCCCACTGGGGTTGAAAGCCGTTCAGAAAGTGGGGAGGGCAGCCTGTGCTATGAGTAACGGCCAACCATAGGTCTGTCAGCCCTATGTCTGAACACAAGAGGAGCTCAAAAGAAGCACCTGCCTCCATCCTCTGCATGGTGAATCCCTGTGATAATAACAACTGATTCATAAAATGGGAATTAAAATAAGGCTGCAGGCTTAAGCGCGCTGACTTGAAAGTTAACACAATCAAAAAATCAATAGGGCTTATTTTACAGAAAATCTATTTCAGTGGCTACATTAATGTGATACACTCTGTTATTCTTTTTCCAGAATTCTAACATGTGGCACAATACTTACACACACACACTCACACAAAGAGAGAGAGAGAGAGAGAGATGCACTTTGCCACTGATTTGTCCTCCTCCAACATTTTCCACTTGTATTGCCACAGATATAATGAGTTAAATATGAATTTCCCATTACAAACTTCATGGGTCCTTTGCAGGACAGCCAGAGCCCTTTGTATACCAGCAGGGTGCCGAGGGCATTTCTTAGTTAGCAGGGCCAGCATTGGGCATAGGCATGGCCAGGCACCTAGAAAGAGTTCTCAGCCCAGCCCTGCCACTCCAGCAAGAACTCCTTGAAGTTGCTCCTCCTCTTCACTGGGGTTAACCTGCCTCTTGCCCTGACCCAGGCGATGCTGGGGGTGAGCAGGACACCATGGTAGGGTGGTGTATCCTAGTCATTCAACAAATACACACACTCCACCTAGAGCTCACACTATATGAGGATATTTGCCATGCTCACTGATATCTTGGATTATTGTAATGATGCACAAAAAGAAACCATATCAATGTCTCTTCAAAATATATTGCCTATTTGCAATCTAATTGTCAATCTCAGCAGGAATGTGCCTTTGAACCAATCTGTGACTCTTGCTTCCCCCACTGCAGTAGCCTGTGATGGCATATTTTCTGGGCAGATGCCTGCCTCAGGTCTAAGCCACCCTGCAGCCTCACTGAAGAATGAAAAAAAGCTAATTCTGTGTAACAAGTAAAGGTTCTTTTTTCCTCCAGTGTTGACTTAACATGATTAAAGAGTGGCTTTATCCTGTGCTAGCATCCATCTTAATACTGATGATTTCTCTTATCTGTTGTTTTTATCTCACATTAATTCACTGATATGTATGCATCACCACCAAGTTTTGGTTTCCTCTCACTTCATGTCTGCAGTTCAGTATTTTTGATCTCGGAATTCTCTTTATTTCCTTAGTATTTGATCTCATTTTTAAGCCTGATGCTTACCCATTTCTGGATTTGTTGCTTTTCAGAGACTTTTCTCTCTCCGACTACTGCCCCTTGAATCTTGTTAGCTAGAAGGTTTCTGTGGCACATGTCTGACTGGCATATTAGATTTTCAAGGCCCCATCAAAATCACGTCAAGTTACATCAATGGAGAAAGAGTTTTAGCCTGCTAGTAACTGAGCTGTAAGAAAATCAGATTTAAGCGGATAGTTACATTTCTACTTTCAGTAAAAAGGTACAGGGAAATGTTAATTCCAACACAATCCTGTTATAATTCTGTTTCAATGCTTGGAAATATTTCAGTGTTAATCACTAGATGACCAACAAATATCACCACCATAATCTATACTCTCCTTCATGGATCACTGCCTTGTCGTGGCGAAGGGGCTTGCCTAGCTCAATGGAGCTATGAGCTATGCCATGCAGTGCCACCCGAGATGGACAGGTCATAGCAGAGAGCTCTGACAAAACGTGATCCACTGGAGAAGCAAATGGCAACCCACTCCAGTATCTTTGCCATGAAAACCCCATGGACAGTACGAAAAGGCAAAAAGATATGATGCTGGAAGATGAGCCCCTCAGGTCAGAAGGTGTCCATTATGCTACTGGGCAAGAGCAGAGGGCTAGTGCTAGTAGTGCCAGAAAGAATGAAGCGACTGGGTCAAAGCTGAAAGGACACTCAGTGGCAGATGTATCTGGTGGTGAAAGGAGAGTGCGATGCTGCAAAGATCTATACTCCATAGGAACCTGGAACGTAAGATCCATGAATCAAGGCAAGCTGGATGTTGTCAAACATAGAAACATAGAAAACAGAGCGAGTCAGAAGGGGCCTGCCGGGCCATCTAGTCTGACCTCCGGCACCAGCCGGCTCCGCTCACGACATGCCCACCATGTGGACGTCCAGCCTATCCTTGAACACCTGCACTGATGAGGCCTCAACGACCTCTCGTGGAAGCCCATTCCACACCCTCGGGGTCCTGTCTGTCAGGAAGTGCTTCCTGGCATCCAAACGAAACCTTGGCTCCCTGAGCTTTGCTCCGTTGGAGAGCGTTCTGCCTTCCTCTGCAGGGGAAAACAGGTCTCTACCCATCTCCATGTGACATCCCCTCACATACCTGTATGTTGCCAACATATCCCCTCTGAGGCTCCTCTTCTCCAGGCTGAAGAGACCCAGTTCCCTCAGTCTCGCCTCATACGGCATCCCCTGCAAACCGGCCACCAACCTTGTGGCCCTACGCTGCACTGCCTCTAACCTGGCTATATCCTTTCTGTAATGAGGGGCCCAAAACTGACCACAATACTCCAATTGCGGGCGCACCAGAGTCGTGTAGAGTGGTAGTAATACCTCTCTTGATCTAGAAGCCACACTTCTGGCTATGCAACCAAGGGTGGCGTTCGCCCTCTTGACCACCGCATCACATGGCTGACTCATGTTTAGCCTGCAGTCAACCAGCACCCCGAGGTCCCTT
>NW_025335269.1:5553602-5558601 GCF_004798865.1 Varanus komodoensis | reverse complement strand
AATTGGCTGCCCTAGGATGTGGTGATGATGGTGAAAAATGCAGATGGGTTTAAAGGGAGTGCAGACTGATTCATGGAGAACTGATCGATCAACCTATGGGAGCTTTATGACCACTTCAAGTTCAGAACTGGTATTCCTAAACAGCGTGGGATCCAAGCACTTGAAAGACTGCCTTCTCCCACATGAAAATGCCATTCTCCCAATAGTGCACTTAGCCCAGTGAGATCAGATGACAGCTCTCCTTTAATGCAAACTCTCATTCCATGTCCATGACTTTTCATGCTGGTGTTGTATCAAAGTGCATGTCGGAACTGTATGGTACAGTATGACATTAGGCATCACCATCTTATGGGCCCTTTAGGACTGGTTCTTAACATTTAGTCCGCATGACAGTGTGATGTTTACTTGCCATTGCCACTCCCTGGTATGAAGGTGGATGCTGCAGAGTTGTCCTCAGGAGTCAAAAGCAGCTGAGGAGGCTGTTTCAAGTAAGTCTGAGAGCAATCTAGAAGGCTGGCTACCTGAACATTTAAGGAGAGGCATGGGAATCTGCTGTGGCCATTCTTCTCCCCTTCCTTCCAAACAGTTCAGGGCAAAGGCTTGGTAACCAACAGAATGCATTATACAAAAGCTGACCAGCTCGGCTGGCTTTGCAGCACAAAAGAAGAGTATTGCAGAAGCCAATAACAGGAGAAACAAGCAAAGTTAGAATTCTGGCCATTTGAGCAAGGTAGCTTAATGATACAAAGTTTATCAACTGCATGCCTCTACCTGCTTCCAAGCTGGGATGCACAGACCATGCCTCCAAGGCAGATCCTCCTGCTTATGGGCCAGTTTGCACACACAACACTTCTTGGCTGGGGTGCCTCTTTACCTGGTTCTGTACTGGGATTGATAATGCCAGGCATGCCTTCCCTCCACTTTTCCACAGTAATTGAAAGGGGCTGATTCTCCACCACTGACTGGATCCATTGGCCTTGGCATTTCAGCTGCAGATAATAATCCCTCCTCTGAGTCAGAATCTATTTCCACAACTCTTGAAGGCTCTTTTATAGGAAGAATAGGCCCAGTCCCAACACTGCTTTGCCACACATCCTCCAAAGCCTGCAATCAATTTCAAATGCCATAGCAAATTTGTAACACTTCGATCCAAGCTTGCTACAAAGGTTAACATTACGAATAGATATGTTTCGACCCATAAGTTGACTAATTACAAAATTCAGCAGCATCAACAGCTGAAGGGTCATTCTCCAAAACTGTTCTTTGAGTCACCCTCTCTTCATTAGTGACTCTTCCCCATGGAGGCTCACCTGCTGCCAAACATGGTGCCTTCTCAGTGCCAGGTGAAGAGCTCTGCATTTGCTCCAGTCTTTCAATTAGAATTCCAGTTCAGTATTTATGCTAATGTGAGGCCTGCCCATGGGCATTCCATCTAGCTGGGAGCAGGGAATGTGAGCATGACATCTTAGAAGTGGGAGCTGGGACTGTCAGTTGGGAAAGTGGTTGAACATGGTAAGGAATGAAGAAGAGAAAGGCTGCTGATGCAGTCTGGGAGGGGGTCAGGTGGCAGAAGCAGAGGGAGACCTGTTGATTCCAGTGGCCTTGCAAATCCCTTTATTTTGTGGATCATTGTTTATGGATTTATCTTCTGAACTGTCCCTTTTCTTTGATTTCCTCCATATTTAAGTTTGCATGTTTGTTGGTTTACCTTTCACCTGCAAATATGTTAAGTATGTTCATTAGCATTCACTCATGATAAACATTATTCCAAAGTTGATACTGTATTGCAACATTTCGTCTACTCAATATGTTGCTCCTACTTGCACATCCGTAATGGGACAGATTTCACATTTTCCCTTAAACTGACAATGGCAGAATGCACCTTGGAAGAATTTGGCAATTCATAGATATAAATGGAAGAAACCAGGTGGTGCTTGACCTGCTGGTCTAACAGAGTCCACCTGGAGCCTCTCCATGGCCCACTAGGGCTCCCCAGACAGCCATGCCCTTTTCCTTAGATGGGCTTCCCCCTACCTACCAATCATTTTGTGGCTTCCCAGTTTTTGTGCAGTTTTTTTTCTCAAAAGGTCTCTTAGATTGCTTTACCTATAATCTGTAGAACTCAAGGGAAAAAAGCAAGTCCCTGCCCATGGGCTCACAAGTTAAATAGATACACTAGGGAAAAGAAAGAGAGCAGAAAAGGAGAAAATGTCATACTTTAAGCAGGGCAATGGAATGGACCTACCTTTTCATCTCTTACAGTTCAACCTATTGAAAGAGATCCTAGTGATGACTGTGTGGGAGGTGCGGTTTTCATAGGGGTGGAAACATATCCCCTTTGGCCTCATTATTGGGAATAAAATGTAAGCTAAAATGTGCTAGGGTTGGGTTTTGTTCTGGCCTCACCCTGTCTCCTTTTCGCTATGCCCCCTTTGCCTGCAGGCCCAGCCCTCACTGAGCTTCTTCCAAATGGAATTCAGCCCCTCTAAATTATCTCTGCCTCAAGTGATCAGCTGCTAGTGCAGTTGGGCCAGCCCCTTTGAGCACTTTACCTCTCACTAGAGCAGATGCACAGAGGCATAGAAACATAGAAACATAGAAAACAGAGCAAGTCAGAAGGGGTCTCCCAGGCCATCTAGTCTGACCTCCGGCACCAGCCGGCTCTGCTCACGACATGCCCACCATGTGCACATCCAGCCTATCCTTGAACACCCGCACAGATGGGGCCTCAACCACCTCCCGGGGAAGCCCATTCCACACCCTCGGGGTCCTGACTGTCAGGAAGTGCTTCCTGGCATCTAAATGGAACCTTGGCTCCCTGGGCTTTGCTCCGTTGGAGAGCGTTCTGCCTTCCTCTGCAGGGGAGAACAGGTCTCTACCCATCTCCATGTGACATCCCCTCACATAACTGTATGTTGCCAACATATCCCCTCTGAGTCTCCTCTTCTCCAGGCTGAAGAGACCCAGTTCCCTCAGTCTTGCCTCATACGGCATCCCTTGCAAACAAGCCACCACCCTTGTGGCCCTACGCTGCATTGACTCCAACCTGACTATATCCTTTCTGTAATGAGGGGCCCAAAACTGAACACAATACTCCAATTGCGGGCGCACTAGTCATGTAGAGTGGTAGTAATACCTCTCTTGATCTAGAAGCCACACTTCTAGCTATGCTACCAGGGGTGGCGTTCGCCCTCTTGACCACCGCATCACACTGCTGACTCATGTTTAGCCTGCAGTCAACCAGTACCCCAAGGTCCCTTTCACAAGTGCTGCTCTCCAGCCACTTATCACCTAACCTGTACTTATGACAGCTGTTCCTATGCCCCAAGTGCAAGACCTTGCACTTATCCACATTGAACGCCATCCTGTTGTCTCCTGACCACTTCCATAGTCTGTCCAGATCCTTTTGGATCTGGAGTACCTGCTCCTCAGTTGTGGCCACTGCTCCAGTTTTAGTGCCGTCTGCGAATTTGATCAGCAGACTGTTCACCCCTTCTTCCATGTTGTTCATGAAAAGATTAAACAGGATCGGCCCCAGGACCGAGCCCTGGGGGACCCCGCTTGTCAACAGCTGCCATCCTGATGATTCCCCATTAATGGTTACCCTCTGCTTTCGGTCAGTCAACAATGCCCTAATCCACCGGACAGCACTTTGGTGTATCCCAAAACTCCTCAGTTTCTCCACCAGGATATCATGGGGCACTTTGTCAAAGGCCTTGCTGAAATCCAGGTATACCACATCCACTGCATCCCCTTCATCTAGCCATCTTGAAACCTTGTCATAGAATTCCACAAGGTTTGTCTGGCAGGACCTGATTTTGCGGAAGCCGTGTTGTGTGGCTGTCAGCCTCCCTTCCCTATCTAGCATCACTAGATCACTCTCTATTATGAGCCTTTCCATTGTTTTTCCTGCAATGGACGTAAGGCTAACCGGTCGATAATTCCCCATGTCCTTTCTACTACCCTTTTTGAAAATTGGGACCACTGATGCTACCCTCCAGTCCTCTGGAACTTCACCCGTTCTCCACGAGGTCTCAAAAATGGAGGCCAGCAGGTGTGAGAGAACCCCTGCCAACTCTCAAAGTACTCTTGGGTGTAACCCGTCAGGGCCTGGCTCCTTTGTAATGTCCAATGCCCTGAGGAGCCCCTTAACTTCAAGGGGGGTGACTCTAATCTGTGCCCCTAAGTCCCCAGCCTCATCTAATCTCCTATGCGGATCTCCCCCGTCCTGCTTTGGGGAGAACACAGAGGCAAAATAGTCATTTAGCATCTGTGCCTGTTCCCTCATATCAGTCACTGGATCTCCTTCCTCCTTATTTAGTGGTCCCACCACTTGTCTCCCCTTCCTCTTCCTATTGACATGCTGAAAGAAGCCCTTTTTATTGCTCTTGATATTCTTGGCAAGTCTCAGCTCGTAATCAGCCTTAGCCTTGCGAAGAATCCTTCTGCAACGGGCCTCCTCCTCCCGGTATACCCTTTTGTCTATTCCCCCCAGTACCCATTTCCTATGGAGATTCCTCTTTTGTCTAATCCCTCTAACCACCTCCTTTTGCATCCAGGGCGGCACTCTTCTCCGCCTCCCCACTTACTGACTAGAGGTATCGTCAAGGCTTGCACCTCCAAAACCTCCCTTTTGAGTGCTATCCACCCCTCCTCAACTCATTTACCTTCCAGTAACCTATCCCAGGAGACTTTCCCTAGTCTGGCCTTCAGTTGGCCAAAGTTGGCCCTCTTGAAGTCCCAGATTCTAGTGCTCGACCTACTGCATGTCCCCAGTCCCCTGATCTCAAAGCAAAGGATGGAGTGATCACTCGCATCCAGAGCTCCCCTAATCTGTACTTCATCTATCAGCTCCTCCCTATTGGTCAAGATCAAGTCAAGGATGTTTCCCCCCCTCGTCGCCTCTCGGACCCTCTGTGTGAAAAACGCTCCCTCAATAGCTTCTAGGAAGTGACGTGACCTGGCTGTCACCACCAAGTGAGTCTCCCAAGTAATATCC
>NW_025335269.1:5552624-5553502 GCF_004798865.1 Varanus komodoensis | reverse complement strand
ATCACAAAGCAAAGGATGGAGTGATCACTCGCATCCAGAGCTCCCCTAATCTGTACTTCATCTATCAGCTCCTCCCTATTGGTCAAGATCAAGTCAAGGATGTTTCCCCCCCTCGTCGCCTCTCGGACCCTCTGTGTGAAAAACGCTCCCTCAATAGCTTCTAGGAAGTGACGTGACCTGGCTGTCACCACCAAGTGAGTCTCCCAAGTAATATCCGAGAGAATGAAATCTCCCATAATTACTGTGTCTCTCCCCAGAGATATCCTTAGAATCTGGCCTGTCAGGACATCATCCAGGGTCTCAAGTTGACCTGGAGGGTGATAACATACCCCCACTGTCAGCTCTCTTTCCCTGTCAAAACCCCTAAGTTTCACCCAGACTGCCTCTACCGAATCCCCATCTGTGCTGCATTCTATCTCAGTGCGTCCTATCCCTTCCCTGATATATAAAACCACGCCCCCACCCCTCTTTCCCTTCCTGCCCTTTCTAAAAAGGTGATACCCTTCTGTGTTGACATTCCAGACTTGCCTTTCATCCCACCAAGTTTCTGTGATTCCCACCAGGTCATACCCTCCTATTCCCAGGAGAGCTTCAAGCTCTTCCTGCTTATTACCCATGCTCCTAGCATGGGTGTACATGCACCTCAACTCCTTCCCACCACTTCCTTTCCTTGGAGTTCCCAGCCTCCTCCTTATTCCCATCCTCCGTGATACATGGCCCCTCTCTGTAGGAGTCCTGTTAGTCCCTGCAGTATCTCTAAAACCCTGCTCCCAGAGCCCTGATCCTCCCCACACACTTGTCCAGTGCAGACACATTACTGGGGGGCCTGAACCCCCCCCCGGCTCAGTTTAAAGTCTTCCGGACGAAGCTTGCTAGAG
>NW_025335269.1:5545558-5552524 GCF_004798865.1 Varanus komodoensis | reverse complement strand
CGTGCTTCAAATGGAGCTAACTGACCTGCAGTGCAATTCTGAACTCAAAGCCAAGTTCAGGGAGGTGCGTGGAAAAACAGACAAGCTTGGACAATTTTTGAGAGAATTGCCCCTTACCTTCCCTGAGCTTTCCAGGATGTTCAAGCAGACGATGTGCCTTTTTGGGAGCACCTATCTGTGTGAAAAGCTCTTCTCCAACATGAACTTTAATAAGTCAAAGTTCAGGTCCAAACTTACTGATGAGCATCTTCAAGCCATACTGAGTTGCTTCCTCCCTCAAGCCAAATTTGGCTCAGCTGTGTAAGAGGAAGTGCTGTCAGGTCTCTGGCAGCAAGGAGTAGGAGGAAGTAAGAGAAGCCTATGTTCTGAAGAACTGTTCATTTTCTGAATTATTATTAGTAAAGATTGAGAAGATTGGATCAGTTGTACTTTTTTGGAATACTTGAAATCCTTTTTTGTGGAATACTTGATGCGGCCCAGCCTCACCCAGACTCTACTTCCAGCGGCCCCCAGATAAGTTGAGTTTGAGACCCCTGCTCTAAAGCATGCTTTCCCTCTCTTCAGCATGGTATTAGCAGCTTGTTAATTGTGAGAGGAAACTCTTCTTCTTTGCCTCAAGTTGTTCTTTGCTCTTCCATCCTGCTTCACATATAAATACCTCAAAATAAATGCCAGATTTCCCACAAGAACAAGAGAAGAGGTTGCTGCCCCAAAGCAGTGAAGAGATCCAGGTTACTTTTCCAATCCAAATTTTCACTCAGTGGTCCAATATCACAATAAATAATATTAATATTTCAATTAAGCAGCACTTCCAAGAAAGCACAGCAAGGCAGATCCAAGATGTTCTGCCAAAATCATGAAGGACATCAAAGCTTGTAAATCTACCAACATAACCCTACTTCTGCCTCAGCTGGTGCTGTTATAAGTTAATTAAATAAACATTTGTTGGTACATGAGTCAAATGACAGTGCCAAGACCGGGGAAAGGGGGAGAACTCTACTCAGTCCCACCAAGCATAGGTTTGGGCAGAGGGAGGAGATGGAAAGTAAAGTCCACAGAGAAAACCAGGAAAGAATAATGGTGTAACGTTATGCATGTTTCCTCAGTCAGTTTAGATTCTAAAGGTCTAGGCAACATGGCGCCTGTTTACTTGAAACATAGAAACATAGAAATAGAGCGAGTCAGAAGGGGCCTCCCAGGCCATCTAGTCTGACCCCCAGCTCCAGCCAGCTCTGCTTATGACATGCCTACCATGTGCATGTCTAGCCTATCCTTGAACACCCTCACTGATGGGGCCTCAACCACCTCCCGTGGAAGCCCATTCCATACCCACAGGGTCCTAACTGTCAGGAAGTACTTCCTGGCATCTAAATTGAACCTGGGTTCCCTGAGCTTTGCTCCATTGGAATGCGTCCTGCCTTCCTCTGCAGGGGAGAACAGGTCTCTACCCACCTCCATGTGACATCCCCTCACATACCTGTATGTTGCCAACATATCTCCTCTGAGTCTCCTCATCTCCAGGCTGAAAAGGCCCAGTTCCTTCAGTCTCACCTCATACGGCTTCCCCTGCAAACCGGCCACCAACCTTGTGGCCCTACGCTGGACTGACTCTAACTTGGCTATATCCTTTCTGTAATGAGGGGCCCAAAACTGAGTGCAATACTCCAGTTGTGGGTGCACCAGAGTCGTATAGAGTAGTAATACCTCTCTTGATCTAGAAGCCACACTTCTGACTATGCAACCAAGGGTGGCGTTCGCCCTCTTAGCCACTGCATCACACTCATGTTCAGCCTGCGGACAAGCAGTACCCCGAGGTCCCCTTCACAAGTGCTGCTCTCCAGCCACTTGTCCCCAAACCTGTACTTATGACACCCATTCCTATGCTCCAAGTGCAAGACCTTGCACTTATCCACATTGAACGCCATCCTGTTGTTGCCTGCCCACTTCCACAGTCTGTCCAGATCCTTTTGGATCTGGACTACCTGCTCCTCAGTTGTGGCCACTGCCCCAGTTTTAGTATCATCTGCAAATTTGATCAGCAACTGTTCACCCCTTCTTCCATGTCATTGATGAAAAGATTAAACAGGATCGGCCCCAGGAAAGAGCCCTGAGGAAACCCGCTTGTCACTGTCTGCCATCCTGATGATTCCTCACTAATGGTTACCCTCTGCTTTCGGTCAGTCAACCATGCCCTAATCCATCTTATTCCATATATACCCTAGGCTCATCTACAGGGGCCAGGTCTGCCTGCCTACCAAATGAGGTGAGGTGGTTGGCTACTAAGGAGAGGGGCATTTTTGGTGGTGGCACCCTGATTGTGGAGTTCCTTCCCCACAGATGCTCAGCTGGTTTCTATGTTGTGGTCTTTTCATCCTCAAGTGAAAACCTTTTTAATCTCCTTGTCTCTTAGGTTTTCAGGGTTGTTGTTTTTTAGAGTTAGTGTGTTTTAATATCCCTGCACTACTACCCATTTTTATTTCTTCTTCTTTTTACTCTACTTTTATTCTATTTAAAACATTTTAATGTTTTTATATGGCATTTTATTCTGCTACTGCATTTTACCATTTTAAGGGTTGCTCTGTGAACTACCCAGGGAGCTCTAGGTACTAGGCAATAAAGAAATGTAATAAAGAAATGAATCTTACTAACTACATTGGTATCTAGTCCCTGGTAAATCATAATGGATAATACCACACTGTATACAATTAGCCAGGGGAGATACTGATGTAGTATTGTAGAGCAGGCAGCACTGTCCAGTCCCCAGCACCAGGGGTGAACAGAAGTTACATCCAGATCTACTGGTAGATCTCTGGGTGATTTATGCTTCGACCCCCCAAAACCATGGGGGGGGGGGCTTTGAGGTTAGCCCAGGTTAGCACATCTATCCCACCTCCCAACAATCATGTTCTAAATCACTGTTTCCTTATTACTGATCAAGATCACTGGAGCAGGGTGTTTAAAGCATCACCATCCCTCCAAGGTTCTAGTCAAGACTGATGACAAGCACACATATAGACACCCTAATAAAGATCTCTGGAGAAGGGTGTGTGAGTGTGCGCGTTAATGAACTGGTATGTGTGTGGGAGACCCAAGAGAGAATGAATGGGTGTGTGGAACACTACAAATTTAGACAGCTTTCTCAGGTGGAATGTGTACATCTTGGTGAGAAAGAAGTTGCACAGCCTTTAGAAATCAAGACAAGACAAGGAATAGCATATTCTCGTCCTTTCTTGTGTTCTGCCTTAGAAATATCTAGGATTGCTTATTGATACAGGCAAGTTACCATGCCAAACATTTCCTTTAACCCAGTATGAGCCAAACTACTTGTTACACCAATTGCCTAGCATGTAGCTGAGGCCTGTTTCTGAGGTTTTATTCTTATGAAAGTGCAGGGGGACATACTTCAGATCAGGACAATGATGACCTGAAATGAGAGGGTTAAACTTCTCCACCTACCTTTTCTTTTCACACAAACAATACATCTCCCTGAGAGGTAGAAAAAGTATCTGTTGGAGTCAATGGAGGCTTCTTTTTTACCTTTCTTTTGAATCCTGCCCTGAAGTGGGCTGGAGTTTCAGGAAAAATGTCAGAAAGGTATAACAGCATTTTATTTATTTATTTATTTTGAATTTTTGTATGGCCTCCCATCACCTGAGCCTCGGGATGGCTTACATAACATAAATAAACAAAATACAAATAGTGAAATTAAAATCCAGATTCACCCTGGCTGCAAATTAAAACCTATATATGATATTAAAAGTTGTTAAAATATTGTTTAAATAAAAAGGTCTTAGTCTAGTGCCAAAAAACAAATAACAACAGCGCCAGGCAGACCTCTCTGGGAAGCGCATTCCATAGGTGGGGTGCCACCGCAGAGAAAGCCCTCCTCCAGGTACTTTGCCTCCTAATGTCTTTCACGGAGGGTTCCCGGAGGAGGGCCTCTGCTGCCGATCTCAGGGGGCGGGAGGGCAAATATGGAAGAAGGCTTTCCTTTAGGTATCCAGGTCCCAAGCCGTTAAGGGCTTTATAGGTAATGACCAGCACCTTGAATTGAGCCCGGACTTTGATGGGGAGCCAGTGAAGCTGGTAGAAGACTGGGGTTATGTGAGAATAACAGTACCCATCTGAAGTTCCCTTGTCACAATCTGAATCACATCAATGTAAACTACCACAAGAGCAAAAAGTAAGACAGGCCTCAGAAATTAGCATGACATGTAGTTTTGGTTCTATAACTGGCTTGTCTGGGCTTCTTTCCCATATTGCTTTCACAAGTTCTCTGTCACTTCTAATAGATTTGCTACAACATATTCATGGCATATGAACCAGGGTATCTTAAGCTGTTAAAAATGTTTGCCATGTCTCTTCTAAAGTGTTTTGACAATTTTAGAGAAAGTCCTTGAAATTGCCCAGCCAAGTCAAGAAGAGAATTTCTTGTGAAAAATATTCAGCCAGCAAACTATATTTTTATAAGCAGAACAGGCCTGTTTGAAGATCTGCTCTGCTATTTGAGGCTAAAATCCAGCAATCTGCAAAAGAAGATTTATAGCATGAAACGGAAGTACCATGCTGAATGTATGCTGCATTCTGTCCTCTGAAATAAATGTCAGACTAACTTTCCACTCATCTGAACTCAATTTCTTTTAAACAGAAATAAACAGCCAGGGATTTGCAAAACTTCCATTCCTTCCTTTGTACAGTCTCCTGCATCATGGTCTTGACAATGGTGGTGGGGTCTTAAACACATTTCTCTAAAAAGAAGCCTTGGGACAACTTACAAGGAAATCAGAACATACACAAATTAAACATACATGAAAATACTACCACTCCCTAAAAAACTCAGATCAGTGGCAGTCATAAACAATTCTGCCATATGTCTTCTTTTAGCTTGTGACATGAATCCAGTGTGCATCCAGATGTGTATTACAGTGATTGCCTACACTATCTATTGCTGTTAGGAGTTGTACATCCTAGTTCACATCCTATTGAAAGCAAGACAGCATCTGCAGTCGGAGGTGCATCTGCGTGCACCTTTGTACATTCACTAGACTCATCTGAATTGCTGGTGAGCCCTCCCACCATTCCTTAAACCACTGGCTAGCTCATGCAACCATTTCTACATCCACCTCCCATGATATTTTCCACAGCAGAAAATAAATCAAGTAACATTGAAAAGAAAGTGAGCTCAGGATCATTGTGCACACTGATGGGATTACAATTACTTTAGAAATCAAACCTGCTGCATTATCAGAGCATAAATTAAAATGTGTGCTTTCTATTATGCATAGCAGTATATTACTGTCACAGCTGGTAAACTGGAGGCAAGCAAGTCCTGACTAAACAGGTAATCAAATGAAGAAGCAGACAGTGAAGCAGGCCATGAGCTAAATGGAGACTGGCAGCCTGAAAGCAACTTAGTCTGTGCCCAAGGAATGGGTTGCTCAGATAAAGAAACTAGGCCAGAACCAGAAACTTTTTTTAAAAAAAACCCTAATTTATTATTAATTCCTCCCTTGTGCTCCCCAATCCCGCTTGAGTTCATAGCTGCAATGCCACTCTCTGGCCACCTGATATGCTAGTGAAGAAGTTCAACAAAGAACAGTCCAGTTGTTCTGACAAACTAACATGGTGTTGGGGAGCAGGATGCCAGACTATCATCCTCAGAAGATGAGATTCCTGCATTTTCAAAGCAAGGAGGTTCATACCTCTTTAGACTTACTTCTGTAGCACCAGCACCTTGGGATCCAGATGAGATCATGTTGCTGTTCTCAGAGAACTGTAGCCATGAAGATACCACTATGCTACAGCCATTGTGTCATCAGAGCTGTAGCAGGCCTTTTAATGGAGAAGGCCTCAGTCAACAGGGAAATGGGGCTAACTAATTGAAAGGAAGCCAAAACATACGGAAGGCTTAGTCACCATCTGCTTCTTGAACAACACACAAACAAGCTTGCCTGACCTCCAATGCCAGCTTCACTGGGAATTCTCCAAGGAGCCTTTTCCTGCCTTCCTAGGAAACTAGATTCGTGTTTGGTCAAAAATCATTGGATTTGGCTTTCTCCAGTTCATCAGTGTGAACTGGACCTCACAGTGGCCAGCAAAGCTAGCCCTTTCCTGCAACAGTTCTTACTGACTGGCAAAGAGCATAAGTACATTGGTCCACTTCCAGAGTCCCCCATGTTTGATCCCTGGAGCCTTACAATTTTTAACAGGAACGTTTGCTGTCTCTCACAATCTGAATCCTTAGTTTTATGGGCATGAATATCCAAGACTTCAGGAGAGAAATATTGCAAAGTTCCAAAAAGGTCATTTTTATTTCACAGTGGATTGTGACAGCTTCATTGCTTTTGATTTAGCATTAGACACTTTTACATCTCTTTGCCTATAAAAAATTGACTTTGAGCACAAAATATCTCAATTAAACATAGAAACATTGAAAACAGAGTGAGTCAGAAGGGGTCTCCCGGGCCATCTAGTCTGAACTCTGGCACCAGCCGGCTCCGCTCACGACATGCCCACCATGCAGACGTCCAGCCTATCCTTGAACACCCTCACTGATGGGGCCTCAACAACCTCTCGTGAAAGCCCATTCCACACCCTCGGGGTCCTGACTGTCAGGAAGTGCTTCCTGGCATCCTAATGGAACCTTGGCTCCCTGAGCTTTGCTCCACTGGAGCGCGTTTGCCTTCCTCTGCAGGGGAGAACAGGTCTCTACCCACCTCCATGTGACATCCCCTCACATACCTGTATGTCACCAACATATCCCCTCTGAGTCTCCTCTTCTCCAGGCTGAAGAGACCCAGTTCCCTCAGTCTCGCCTCATACGGCATCCCCTGCAAACCGGCCACCAACCTTGTGGCCCTACGTTGCATTGACTCCAAACTGGTTATATCCTTTCTGTAATGAGAGGCCCAAAACTGAGCACAATGCTCCAGTTGCGGGCGCACTAGAGTCGTATAGAGTGGTAGT
>NW_025335269.1:5542324-5545458 GCF_004798865.1 Varanus komodoensis | reverse complement strand
CCCTCCTGTCCCTTTCTGGCCCAAATCCCCGGACAGGTAAGATTGACGAGAAGGCCACTTGGGCCTTGAGGTCCCTGAGTTTCTTCCCCAAGGCCTCAAAGTCCCTGGTGGTCCCAACCACACCCTGCCTGGCCACATCGTTTGTGCCCACATGGATCACCAGGAGCAGCTGGTGACCCCCGGAGCGAACAAGACGCTCCACTCTGTCCATCACATGCCGGATGCATGAGCCCAGCAGGCAGCAAACCTCCCTTGTCTCCAGGTTGGGGCGGCACACCGCCGCCTCAGTGCCCCTCAGCAGGGAGTCCCCAACAACAATCACCTGCCGCCGTACCTTTCCAGTGCTGGTGGGCGGCTGTGCCCTGGCCCTCGTCTCTCCTGCAGCGGCCCCCTTGCCGCCTGATGTCCCAGGCTGGGGGTCCTGCTGGTCCCCCGAAGCCTCATCAGCCCCAGCCTCCCCAAGTGGAGAGAACCTGTTTCCCAGCTCCAGATTGCTGCCAGGAGAAGGAGGAGGCCATGCTGGCTGCCTCCTCCTGTGGGTGACATACCTCCATGTTTCCGCAGCTGCTCCTCCTGTGGCCTCTCCCTCAACCCTCTGTCCAGAGGGGGGCTGCTCCGGGGGGGCCTGGAGAGCTCTCTCGGCCCTTAGGCACCTCAACTCCTCCTCTAGCAGGGTCACCATCTTGCACCAAGGGCAAGTGTATCCCTGCCTCTCCTGGGGGAGAAGGGCGAACATGTCACAGCTCTCACAGCGGACAGCAACACCCGTGACTCCCGCCAAGGCCAGCTCTTGGTCTGCCATCGGTATCCCTTCTGAGACTTTACCTTGGTCCCCTGTCTTGTTAGCTCTGCAGTTCCTCTCACTCGCCCAGTTCTCCCTGACAAAAACCCACTCGCACACACAAACACAAGGATAAAATAAACTTAAATTTAAATTGGAAGAAAAACAAAGCACAGCACTGCACAAACAAACAAACAATCAAACTTCTGTGTCTCAGGGAAGGGAGTCTCCGGACAGCCCGGGACGCAGACAAGGGCCGCAGACAAAGGACGACACCTCCCCCCCGCTTCCTCTTGGCCCCTCTAGCCTCTCTGGCCCTGCCCCCCTTCCTCTCCGCTGCTCCTCTGCTCCCCTGCCCAGCTCCTGCCTTGCCTTCGCCAGTCCCCTGGCCACTCAGCACTCTCTCACAGCCTGTGCCTCTGCTGCTCTGCTGCTCTGCCAAGAGGCCAGAGCCAAAAGGCAGAGGGCTCTTGCTCGGTCAAAGCAAACACCTGCTCTAAAGGGGTGTGTGAGGAGATGAGGGAAGGCCTTTTCCCTCTCCCTGTCACCCTTCTCAGCCAATTCTCCTCTAGAATTTGTCTTGCAGAGATGTTCCTTGCTGGTCCCATCATCTACAGTGCCAAACTGTAGATTTCATCCATCTGAAAACTCTTTATTACTGATGGATGTCTGATGTGACATGCATGCATAGTGCTGCACATCTCAGAGGGGAACATGTGACGGTTGTAACAATGACCTCCAGTCACAATGTTGATAGACTGTCATACTCTCAAGTCGATGTAATCTTTTCCCCTTAGGTGGAGAGGAGCTTAGTCAGACTGCAGAGCAGCATTTTTCAGGGTACCTCAAGTGATAGTGTAATTGACATAAGCACTCTGAGGAGGGCTTTAACAGCACAGCAGAAAGGGCTATACAAAATGTTTTGCTCAAAGGTTCATGCCCAAGCTTCTCCCAAAAGGTGCTTTATGAAAACTTTAACTGCAAGAGTGGGGGGGAAGTTAGACTCTTCTTAGCCTATTCAACCACTATGCATACATCAGCCTTGAAGAGCATGACCCTGATCCCTCTCTAGTTTCCAGCAAGACAGTTGTGCACTGTGATGCTTTTGATGCCTCACATAAAAATGCATAGTCAGCCCGTTGAATGGACCAGGAGAAGGACAGCTTTGTGAACAGGGTGTGTATGAATTCTCACAGGCTGCAGATGTAGAAGGGAAATCACAATGGTCATCATTAATTTGCATTTATATCCTGCTTTGTTCCTCCTGGGAGGAACCCAAGGGAGTGGACATAGCTCCATTTTATTCTCACCACTACAGCCCTGTGCGGTCCTTCATGACTAAATGGGGACTACAGCCCGGATCTCCCAGGTCCCCAGTCCAACACCATAAGCCCAAAACCACACCATAAGCCCCAAACCATGGCATCCCTTTCTGCACCAGTTGGCATGGGAGAAAATTTGGCCTGTGCAGTTGTCCAAGTGCCTTCAAATTGCTCTGGCCAAATCAAGGCACAGTCCCTGCATGCACACTCCGCTGGGCACGGAGTACACACCAGTCCAAGCTCCACTGGACTTCTGGGGACACTTCTGCAACTCTCCATGTATGTTATGTGGGACTTGTACAGGGATTATGTGTTGATTATTTTGCATTGTTTGAGTACTTGCATCCTATCATTCTACAGCACTAAGTTCAAAAACACCTGTTTGTTTGTTGTAGTTTGATAGCCACCTAGCAGCGTTATACCATGAATGGAATAGGAAAGGGTAGAACTTTCTCTCATCCGCCCTCTCTTTCAGCTAGCAGTTCAGGTTGCCCAAGAAATGAATTGGCAGCAGCTTTAAGGCAAATACAATACATAACCTGTGGAAAACAATGAAGTGATGGTTAATGACTTATATCAAACTTCTCCAATGTCTTGTCAGCCTCCAAATGTGTTAGACTACAATTCCCATAATCCTATATAATCCTCCAACTGGTTAGAGAAAGCTAGCTTAGATGAGTTCTTTAACAGTTTGGACAAGTTAATGGAGGATAGGCCTATTAATGCCTATTCGCCATGAAGGAATCTCCATGTTCAGGGGTGATATACATTTTAGGACCAAATACTGGGAATCAGACAAAGGGATGTTCTCATTTTAATGTTCTGCTTGTGAGTGGCCAGAGTCATCTGACAGACCTACAGTCAAAAGACAGTCGCTTTGCTAGACTACACATTTTTGCACAGATCCCCAAAGACACACTGAATCAACTCCCATAAAAGGGCCACAGACAGCTTTATGAGTGAGTGACATTCCTGAATAACTCCTGTGGTAACCCCCCCTTATAATCAAGCATGCAGCCAGGGCATGCCTC